>NW_027263798.1:0-528257 GCF_044049435.1 Aspergillus pseudodeflectus | reverse complement strand
AGCAAAAACATACAACAGTAGGGATTCGCATGTGGTCACCCACCATACTACTAACCTACCGGCGTGTGGCTTAAGTACGGCTGAGCGGACGGGAAGCCCTGTTCTCCACACCCTGTGGTCGTATGTGCCAAAATTACTTTAGAAAGGGCTTATGTACAAGTTTCAAATTTAGTTGATCTCTGCTTTCTGGTGTGTAGACCATCCGCTCTACTAACCCTAATACGTTATTAAACTTCCAGCTGCACGCCCTATACCCTGTGGAGGATAGATCCCAGGGTCCATATAAAGTGGGCTGGCAGTCCAAGGAAGTTGAGCATCGTAGTGAAATATCCAAGGTAAGCGCCTTGGTATATATATGACTTGCCCGCTAGTAATTCAAAGTAGGTGCCTATGCCCTACATATGGTACATACACTCCGGAGACCACGCACGCAATACTGCAAAAGCCCCCAGCACACCTTGGCAGTAGTCAGCTCCTCCTATATCGACTCGGGCGGCTTCGTAATATGTGTCAATTTATCCCTGTGCACTGTTAGCACCATGCTCTCTTTTCCATTCCCCTTTCAAGAGCACCCGAAGAAGGAAACAATGAGCGGAGCGCATGCATACCCATTCAACTTCTTAACCACCGCCCCAAATCCCTCATGGTCATAATCCCTCCGACTCCACATATCCTTGTGGTACACAACCTTCTCGCCCTCCCCATCCCCCACATCCTCAAGCCTCAAACTCACAAGACTATCGACCGTCCTCGTCCCCAGCCCCTCCCCCAACCCCCTGAGCGTCCACCGCTGCCTCTGCTTAAACACCACTTCATCGTCGTCGCACTGCACAACCTCCGTCGCAAGCGTCTCGGACTTTGCAAACAGCTTCGGGATCCCGTACCACTGGCCCGCGATCTTGTACCGCGTGTCGCAGTAGCTGAACGGGTCGTCGTAGATGGATTTCTCGGCGTAGACGGCCATGTCGGATTCCGAGGCGCTGCCGCGGTAGAGAGATTGGATTTTTTGGAGGATCGAGGCGCGGTGCGGCGGCAGGGGGAGGGAGTTTTCGGGGTGCGGGGTGTAGGATTCTGGGGGCGTTGGGTGCGGTTCGACTTCGCGTTGGGTGGGGTGGGGTTGCGTCGATGAGGGCATTTTGGTATTTATATCTATATAGTTGAAGGTCGGCTTTTAATGAAGAACGGCGGAGGTTTGAGATACGATTGCTTCAGTCTATAGCAGCTCCAGAGCTGCCTCGCTCTCGCCGGTTATATACCAGGAACGAACTGACATCATCATTACGCCCGGGGATATAAACTTCGATATCCACAATCAACCATGGCCAAAACCTACCTCAACATGGTAAACATGACTGTTTTATACATCGAGTACAACGATGATAGCCGAGATGGCATTGCGGGGTAGGCGACCTCGGTCCACAGCGACCCTGTCCCCGCTTCTCCGCATTCTGGCCTCATCTGGGCCTCCTTTAAATAGTCTTCCTCTGGCCCCTCAAGGCAATTCATCTTTAGACAACAAGAAAGTGTGTAGAACGCTAGAAAATGATCTTCACCTCCCAGCATCCACGCCTCGACAGTACGACTACCTGATCCCCATCCACATACGCAGCCCGCAGCTAACGCCCGCACGTAGTCCCCACCAACATCCCCATCTGGGAGTGGCTCTTCGCCTCGGAGTACTCGCCGCTGCGGAAATCCAAGCCCGAAGAACTCGGCTCGTTTGTGAATGCCATCACGAAAGAGCAGATTCGTTATGACGCCCTTAAAGAGCTCACGACCTCTGTGTCGACCTCGCTAGTCGTCAATTATGGACTGCAGCCGGGGGATACGGTCGCGCTGTTCAGCCCAAACACGATTTGGTATCCGGTTGCAATGCTGGCCACTGTTCGAGCGGGTGTGTTTGTCGTTCTGTTTTTGATGGAGGATCTAATGGGGTCTATAGGCGGCATCATATCCGGAGCATCCCCAGCATACAACGTCGAGGAGATGACCTACGCCCTCAAGACTGCGCGGGCAAAGTTTCTGATGACGGTACCTTCGTCAATGGATGTTGCGATTCCAGCTGCGAAGAACGCTGGAATTCCACCTGAACGCATCTTCCTGCTCGAGGGCTCAAAGGGTGAATACACCTCCGTGCAGCAGCTCGTGAAGAAAGGCCAGAGTCTGGGCGCTGCACGTCAGGTGGCGCCATGGCAGCTTCCACCAGGCAAGACGAACAGGGATATCTGCGGATTCCTCAGCTTCAGTAGCGGGACGACGGGGCTTCCCAAGGCTGTACGTTCCCACTTGCTAGTAATGTGAACACGACTGACAATCCAGGTCATGATCGCCCATCACAATGTCATCGCGCAATGTATGCAGATCATCCAACTCACCCACGAAGATACCAAAAAGTCGCTGGCCGTCTTACCTCTTTTCCACAGTAAGCCTTATGCTTCCCTCCAATTGACACATTCCTAACACGACCTGGCAGTTACCGGCCTCGTGCACCAGATGCACCTCCCTATAATCCGCAACTCAACCGTCTACATGCTCCCCTCATTCACCATGGAAAGCATGCTCAAGACGATCGTCGAATACAAAATCAGCGAGATCCTCTCCGTCCCACCCATCATCATCCGCCTCCTGCAGGACCCCACCGTCGCGCAATATGACCTCTCCCACGTCAAGCGCTTCTCCTCCGGCGCGGCCCCGATCTCTGGCGAGATCCTGCAGAAGCTGCAGGAGCGGTATCCTTGGACGGGGTTCAAGCAAGGGTACGGAATGACCGAGTCGTGCAGCTGTATCACGGCGCACCCGCCCGACAAGCAGTCGTATGAGTATGCGCAGCGCGGGGGGATGATTGTTGCGAATACCGAGGTTAAAGTTATTGATGTGGCGACGGGCAAGGAAGTTGGGTACGGGGAGGAGGGCGAGATCCTCGCGCGCGGGCCGCAGATTGTCATGGGGTATCTGGGCAATGAAAAGGCCACACGGGAGACGTTTGATGAGGACGGGTGGTTGCATACTGGTGACGTCGGGTTCATGGATCGCGAGGGGTTCATCAACATCACCGATCGGATCAAGGAGATGATCAAGGTGAAGGGGATCGCGGTATCGCCGGCTGAAATCGAGGATCTGTTGCTGGGCCATCCGGCTGTCGAGGATGTCGGAGTCACATCTGTGCCCGACGACTACGCAGGCGAAAAGCCCAAGGCGTACGTCGTTTTGAAAGCAGCTGCCCGCCAGCGACTGGACACAGAAGAGGGTGTGCTCGCAGTCGGCCGCGAGCTCATCGAGTACGTCAAGGCGAAAAAAGTCCGGCACAAATGGCTCATCGAGGTCGAATTCATGGACGAAGTGCCCAAGAGCGCGAGTGGAAAGATCCTCCGCCGAGTGCTCCGCGACCGAGAGAAGACAAAGCGAGCAGGCGAGCGACGGCTGGTGGTGCGAGACGAAAAGGCAAGGGCGAAGCTGTAGAGCAGAGCAGGTAGACTTTCATTTAGACTCGAGTGACGCACTTGCTTCCTACTCTACACTCTAACCCCTCACCTCCACAGTCTACCTTGGTATTCTTTGCAACAATAATCTTATCGCATTCTTATCCCTAGACAGCATGGATTGCGATGCCCATGTAGCAGAGCGCAAGGTCCTCTTCGACGGCGGCGGGTAATGCCCCCTCCCTCTCCTGCTATATGCCCCGTCCAGCTAACAGCGTCAGCCCCTGGGATGGAAACTGGGAAGCCACCTTCAGTCGCGTCGTCCACGGCCTCACCTACTCGCGCCTCGACCACTACGACTCGATCTTCCAGACCGAATTCAGCGGCTGGCTCGACCGGCAACGCATCGACAAGTCCGCATTCGCCGCCATCCACACATTGGGCTCGGACCAGACATGGGACCTACGAGAGTACGACGCGCTAGAAATTACACTGGGCAGATCGGACGGGAAAATGTACAGCATCGTGATGCAGGATGAGCGGCCATTCGCCTGGGAGGACACGTTTTGTGCGAGGAATGCAAAGGGACTCATGACGCCGACGAAACGGTGGATTCGCTTCAGCCGCCTACAGCCCATGTGCGGGAACGGAGAACCGCCGACGCCGTTGGATCTACGGAGGATCAAAGGATTTGGGATTTGGATTCGAAAGTAAGCGGCCATACTCTGCTGTCTTGGGGTATGCTAACGGTCTAGTACCGACGAACGGCAGGAAGGGCCCTTTTCGTTGAACATACATTCCATCAGCGTCGTCAAGCTCCCGTGCTCGTGTCCGGTCGCCGTACAAAAGCATGAGGGTGTAAAGGAAAAGGTCAAGGTCGCGATCGACACGGTCAGAGACTCCCTGAAGGATACCATGGCGCAAGCCAAAGTGATGGACACTCTCGACACGATGAGAGACTCGGTGAAGCACTCGGTAAAAGGCTCCCTGGCACAGGCAGTGGTCCGCATGACCAAGAAGTAGCCACTTGATGGCCCTGTATTAGCTAGTTCATCTGTACCCTTAACCAGCCAAATCAATTCTTCTATTCCAGCTTATCCAGTCCCTGCCCCATTGTCATGAGCTTGTCGAAGATCCACGAAGGGAGCACTTTTTCAAAGAGCCACATAGTCCCTGCATGGCTTCCTGCCCAGACCAACCCCGATGCGCCTCCGATGAGCCTTGCGACAACGTTGTTCGCCCACTTGGATGCTGACTCCCGCGGTACGCCATCATTCCATGTTGCGCGGGCAATAATATCTTCCTCTATGCTCTTGTACAGACTGTCCTCCGGTAGAGTCAACCCATCAGAGTGCGTCTTGCCCTGCGACTCCACAGCCCCCGTCACCAGCGTCGCGACCCTGACCCCAAACGGCGCAAGCTCAATGCGCAGCGTCTCGGTGATGATCTCCAGCGACCTCTTCGACGCACCATACACGCCTGCAATCGATCAGTACACACAGCATATCTCATAAAAACAACCCATGCAGAAAGAATAAAGGAAGAAATACCCATATAAGGAACAGTGCAATGCCCCCCCACACTACTCACGCTAACAACAACCCCCCTTGCAGAGATGACCAGCCCCTTGAACCCCTGAAGAACCGCAACCGCGCCCCACACATTCGTCTCAAACACCTGCCGTGCAACATCCAGATCCTCGTCGAGAACAGGCATGTACCGATTCCGCCCGGCGTTGTTGACCAGGTAATCGAGTTTGCCATCCGTGGCCTCTGACACGGTCGCGACGGCGGATTTTATCGAGGCGCTGTCTGTCACGTCGAGGTGGACGAGGGTGATGTTTTGTTTGTCGGCGAGAGCGCCCATTTTCGAGATATTTCGGGCGCTTGCGAAGATGTGCATGTTGGGGTGTTTTGCGAAGGAGAGCGCGAGTGCTGAGCCCAGGCCGCCATCGCTGCAGCCGGTTATGAGGACGAATTTTGGGGGCATTTTTGGGTAAATTATTGGCGGTTGTCGGAAGGATTCGCTGGGGGCGAGAAATGCGCGGGGATTTTATATCTTCTTGTCCGAGGACTTCGGGTATGTCAGCCTAGCTCTCTAGTGAGGCCCTGGCGCTCTTAGAGCTCATGACTGCACTGCCCAGGTTATTATTATTGGTGAGAATTTAGGCTCTGCTCCAGCCGTGGGAATAGTCCAGTGCTGTATCCGCCTCCTCCGAAGTTAAGGCTAACGGCGTATTCGCTCTGGCGTGGGCTAAACCGGACTAGGCAATCACGTCGTAAGCTCCAGGCTGCTTTATTTGGTGGTTTCGTCTATATGGTTGGAGTTCTTCAAGCTGCCTATCCATGCACTGAGGGCTAGTATCTATCATCACGAATATTGTTAGTCCCAATTGTGGCCACGGGATCTATTTTCTGCTCCTTTGATGCTATCAACATATAGTTCTACGCTATACTTACAGGCTCTATATGCTATTATTGACTGTTGCGACGACTCTTCTTGAAGATTTGCGGTTCTCGACGCCACTCCCCTACGGGCTTGTTCCTACAGTGATCACCGAGCCCTAATAAAAGAAAGAACATGAGGATACTCACTAGTTCCTTGGTCGGAATACCAAATACCCTAGACTAAAGCCACGAGCTTGATGCTAAAGAGAGGCGATAATGTTACCGTGGTTAGGGTGGCATTGACCACAACTGTATGAGACTACGAGTAGGATACCTAGGTTCTCCGTAGAAGAGCTCAAACCAATAATCGCGACTAGTGCTATCTATGCTATCTCGGTCATTAAACCCCATCCTTGGAAAGAATTGAATATATATATAACCTACTCCACCTCAAGGTAAGGATTCATGATGTTTTCAAAGATGCTGTCCTCCAAAGACGTCCAGCCACCCTTACCGGGCCTATGGCGCCACTTGTTGAGAAGTGCAACAGATTCCGTTTGATCGATTGAGACCCTCAGATGGTGCGGATCCGGGTAGTCATCCACAAACTTCTTCTGCGGGCGGAGCTTGCGCAGTATCGCGAGTATCTCATTCCAGTTCGCACTATGCCCCCAAGCCTGGAGTCGCGCGTTCTTGACCTCTGGATCCAGAGCGGCTGCCACATGGAGCAACGCCACGTCTTTCACATCCGCGTAGAAGGCTATTATGATGATAAGAGTCAGATCACGGCCCGGTTGGTTGCAGCAACCTGAGTGAGGGCTTGCTGGAGGGGGAGAAATGGATTGCTTACTGGCTGGCAAAGTATCCATGACCGCCTTGTTGCCCCGGTAGGCGTGGACCACCCAATTGGCCGGCCCTTCAATATGTTTCTTGTGGAGGGGCTCTCCGGTAATCCCCGCGGGGGACACGACGTTGACATTGAAGTGGACGAGGTCATTATTGCTCTCCACAAACCTCCAGACTTCCTTCTCGGCAGCCACCTTGCTCGCAGGGTAGTTGGCCATGGCATGGGCCATGCCATACGGCGGCGGTGAGGCCCATGCAGCCTCGAGGACAGCATCATTCCAAGAGTCTCGCCCGACGACACCGTTATCAACACCACTCGCAAGCGGCGAGGCAGCAAGGGCGCTGCTAGTAAACACGACCTCGCGGACCGAGGGCTCGCGGGTGGCGGCAGTGAGAATCGAGCGAACGCCGGCTACCATGGGGGTAATGACGTCGTTCGGATCGGGGACGATGTTTGTCACGTAGGCAATGTGGATGACGGCCGCAGCACCTTTGATTGCTTCGTCGTAGGCTCCGTCCGCGCCGAGATGGGGCACGGAGACGAGCTCGATGGCGCCGAGGTTGGCGTATGGCTTGAAGCGAGCGCTGTCCAGGAGCCATGAAGATTGAGTTGGATCACGAACGGCGCCGCGGACTCTGAAACCGCGCTGTAGGAATTCAAGGCAGACGTGGGATGCGAGAAAGCCGCTGGCTCCGGTTACCAGGACCCAGGATCCGGTGGGGATGGACTTGGTCAAGGAGGACATGTTGAAGAGTAGGTGGTTAGCAACGATTGGAGCTCTGACTGGATCCAAAGCCTCGGACTTGGCTCTTATATAGCTGTCCAGTTATTCATTGTAAGAGTTGATAGCGTCTTATTACAAATCGGTCAAACGCGCAATTTACTCGTCCAAGAGACTTGATATGGAAATAGCTTCATAGGGAAGTATTCGGTCTTGGCACAAGACGACTCGCCGGGAATAAGACATTATTATTTGACAGAGATGCAGTTCGCCCTGGCTTGATATAACCAACATATAAAGCCACATCCCGATCGGGGAATCCTTTGTCTTGGCACCGACGTCTGACAAATCCGCTTCCATCCAACAAGATCAGTATCAACTCACTGACATGCACTTTTCCCCGTCAAGGTCCAAGTATGCCCCCCCGGTTCCAATTTGTTACCGTCTCAAACCCGACGGAAGCCCCTTCATCCGAGTCCAAGAAAGTGGCCTATTCACACGCTTTCCGTCAGGCACACGCCCAGAGAAGACGCCGGCAACGGGAAGAATATACAAGAGATACACACCGCAGTGTCCCGGCCAACAAGGTCCCAACTGCATTCGAGGAAGCCATCTCGAGCCCCTTGAGCCAAGCATTCAACAGTAATAAAGACCTGTTCTCATCCTTGGCAAGACCGCTTTCTTCGGTGGAATACTGCTTGTTGAATCACTGTACGTCCATATTTCACCTACCGAAACATGAGAACCTACCCTTACCTCTATTTCGCCCCTCAGCTGACCTGGCTATGGTTGCAGATGTCCACGTAATCGTCCCCTTGACCACCGGGCACTGCAGCCTCTTCGACTACCCCGGAGACCACAAAACCCAGCTTCTTCGCGAATGGGTTGGTCTCGCCGTGGCAGATGACACACTCATGGTCGCCGCCGTTCTCCTGAGTACCTGCCGCTACATCCTGCAGTTCCAGCAGCCAGATAACCTCGTCTTCGCCCGATTGGCTCTGCAGTATAAGCAAATCTGCCTGCACACATTGCGGCAGGAAGTAGTCAACATGAGCATTGACAATTGTTCTGCTGCCCCTGTTAGTACCATGACTGTTGCCAAAGCGCTCGCTCTCGCTTTGGACGAGGTAATAATTATGGCCCCTTTCTGGAAGCTCATGACATGGTACGGTTCCAAAAAACAGACGACTGACTGATTTTTCGCACATATAGGTGGCGCTGGGCGAACATGGTATTGCTCGAAAACATCTAAGAGGCGTAGTTGCCATGGTCGATTCCCGCGGTGGCACAGGGGAGCTCGGCTTGACGGGTCTTTTAGAACGGATGTACCAAAGACTTATGGGAGCATTAGAGATAGAGACAGAGATAGAGACAGACCTCTTGAAGCGCGACACCAACGCAAGAGTGATATAACATGAAGTATTTACCGTTTGTTTTGAAGAAATTTGGAATAGACTCGGTCCCGTGGTTCTACAAGTAGCCCATCACAGTTATGGCCTTTATTATCCTCAAATTGCTAAAAGAATCATCCATCCAAATCATCTTATTGGCATTGGTACAGTCTGCCAACCTTTGTGGCCCTACGCAATAACTCTGTACCCTGCCCTGATCCCGATACTACCAAGAGATAGCTCTGCACTATTTCCACTAACATGCTGTATATGCTAATCTTGGAAGCTGCAACTATCCTTTTCCAAAGTTGCAGTTTTGGATGCTATTTCCTTGGGTGTTGTACCTGCGGTGCTCACCAAGCCCTTGCAAAAGAACCTATGCCCACTTCTTTTTGTCGGGCAGTCGGCGAAATACCCTACTAGACTAGAGCGACGAGCTTGACAACTAAGGGACATGTTAATATTAGGATATGATATTAGACTACCTAACCTGGGTGATGGACTCTGGTTAAAAGCTCTTAAATCAATAATTGTAGCTAGTACTATGCTACTATATCCTAAATTCAATGAACAAAGCCAAGAGAGCAAACTTTCTTCATCAACAATCACTCTAGCAAAATGACATAACTTTTCATCTTGAGACATGGGCTAATGAGTTAATGGCCTTTGTGCATTCACAGGACAATAGGGCTCTTGTCTCAAATATCACCCGTAAAAGGACAAAATATAGAGCAATGCAACCCCCAGAGACAAATATTAACAAAGACTACAGTGCTGTCCTGTTTACTTTTAGCTAGTTCTTTATATGCCAGACAATGGTCCAAGGCTACAATAACCATGGACCAGGTGAATAGAGTAGTTTAAATATGCTTGCTCCCTGCCCAGAGCCATGATCCATCATACAACTTTACTACTTCAAATTTGGTTTGATCTACACGTCTACAAATCCAACACACACACCACACAAACCAACTTCAACTAACTAACCAACCAACCAACCTATTCCACCAAACCACACAAAAATGGCTCCCCTCTACGAAATCTGGCTCTTCGAAGCAAAACCCGTCCCGGAGCTCGACCTCCCCGTATCCTGGACCCTCGCCCTCCGCACCCTCGGCACAAACACCACAAACCTGTACACAATCGCCGGCGGGATCCGGCTCGTCGACGGGCCCTACACCCACCGCATCATGCGCGGCATCCCCTTCAACCCGGCCTTTGACCCCATCTCCGACTTTGACAAGTTCACCCCCATCGGGACGCTCGATGAGGCGGGGTTCTGCAAGTTCGAGGAGGCCTTTGAGAGGACGGAGGCGGGGCCGAATCAGTTCTTCTTCGTTAGGGTCTTTGGGGAGATGGCCATGGCGGGGCTGATGAGCTGGGATGTTGTTAGGGAGTGGAGGGGGAAGGCGAGGTATGCGGAGAGGGAGTGGGAGATGTTTTTGGGCGAGTATACGATTGCGGATCGGAGGTTTATCGAGATGCTGGAGCAGATGGAGCCGAAGAATTAGAGATGGGTTGGAGGGGAGTGGAGTGGAGTGGGTAGGACTGCTCTTGCCTACATTTTCTACCTCTTCTGCGAATGTTACCTGGTTGTAAGTTCCTTGCGTTTACTTACTGTGGCTAGCGTTACTAGTATATCAAAACTCTAACATTATGCCTTGTATTGTTTAACCTGGTTTCGTCCATCCTACTCTGTAAGCGCAGCTGGCCACATGTCATCAGCTATATTAACCACATTGGCCACGTGAAGATATAGTACATTATGCTGACCTCGTCGAATCATCACCCCGCAAGTCTCGCAACAAGCAGTGGCTGCATTAGAAAGTCATCATACGCAAGCTCCTCGGCCGTTGGTCTCTCCTCTGGTAACCAGCGGAAGATTCTTCGCAAGAACGCCATGAATAGCTCGTTATCTTCGTTGGGGAATTGCCGCGCTCTCATTTCAAAGGATTGTTCTGGGATGGGTATTGAGCCTTTCCAGGTGCATGCCGTATGATATTGTCAGAGATAATGAAAGAGTCATCAAAGAAAGAATAACAAAGGAATGGGCATGACGTACCTTGATCATCCCAGAACTGGCGACACTTTTCGCTCCTTTGGAGAAACTCTGGAGGGGAGCCCATCAGGGATACTAATTCTGCTAGGTGCTGTTCGTCGTTGAGGATGCGGTCTTTCTTGGCGAAGAAGAGGTGCCCGCCCTCTACCATGTCCCAGATCTAAGCCATTAATCAGATTCGGATCTTGGTCATAATATCCGTTCGAAGCACGGCTTCATGTAAGATATAATGGGGAGACTCACCATGGTACCAATAGACCATACGTCTACCTTGCAATCCCACTCCATATCCAGAATCACCTCCGGTGCGCGATAGATGCCGGGCATAATATCGCCTCTGTTGGAACCTTTGTCAATTCTCGCTTCGCCAAAGTCGGAGAGAACAGGTAGCCCTGTGGAGTTGGGCATTGGCCTGGAGAAATAGATGGTTCTGTCACTGAGGACCTTTCGGGCGATTGGCCGGGCTACCTCATCTTCTTCGATCTGGCGGAGGATGGAGGGATCTTGGATTACTTGGAGGATGTTGTTGGTTGAGATATCTGTGTTTCGTTAGTCATGATGTTCTCTACACACATAGACTGGCAGATGCTAGTTTGAGCTGAAACCCCACCAGTGTGTATCACGCCATTGTCATGCAAAAACGCCAACGATATCAGAATGAGTTGGATCCCTCGTTGGACAAGCTCTTTCGGTAACTTGTTGTCGGGGAGTAAGTGCTGGAACTCGGTAAAGCTCATTCCACATGGTTGGTATATCAAACATGTATGAGTCCCGCTGGGGCCCGACACCTTGAAGGAATCAAGCACAAGGCGAATCGTCTTCTTCCCAGCATGCTCTTTGGAGTTTCTTAAGAGGTCTGAAATTGCGAGTTCATGAGTGGGTTCGTGTCCCTTGTTGCAGACTTTGAGTGTCAAGTAGTCGTCCTCTCTGTTAAGATTAGGTGTTGGAATGTCTCTCTGGTGCCAGATTAGACACTCACCGGAGATCCCGACAAAGCCAAACGGTCGACGAGGTACCATATCCAAGCTTTGAAACAATCTGGTATCTGGACTCGAGAACCTGGCCAATAGAAGCAGGGTAGTAATTCTCGGCCTTGTATAACGGAAGTTCTTCTTCTTCTATCTTGCGCGAAATGTCCACCTTGACGAATCCCGACGTGAGAAATTGGCGCTGTGGAAGAAGGAGCTTTGAAGCCACGGTTGTCCCATTCGAACGATGTAGAGGAGAAACAACATAGCGAGCGAGTGAGCTCCGGACTACTGAATTAAATCCTCTCGGGCTCCAGCGAAGCGCTGGCATCGTAGATGGTTGGGAGAAGCTCGAGGACAGCCAAGTCAAAACAATGGCAGGCCCGACCGAGCGCCTAGACGCCGCCCCACTCTTAAAAACCATGATTGGCTACACATTTATAGTAACACAATGGAATCTTCAAGGTCTATTGAGAGAACAGAGAAGTTTTTGGGTAGCTGACGTGATTCACTCAATAATATCAGTCAACTAAGTGACAAGGAACCAAGGCGAAAGAAGTGTGACTTTAAAAGACAACTATAATTTGTCCTGGAATCGCCGCGCCCATCTCTTCTTACTGTCTAATGGACAAGCTGCTAGTTTTTATGCTTACAATTTAGTAGGCCAACACATATAAAGGAGTAGACGGGTGGTATCATTAAAAATCTCCGCTAGAAACACAATCGTACAAGCATCAAATCAAATCCTGTTCATGCATCCATGCATCCATGCAAGGGGGAAAAAACGCAAAAAGACATCTCCAAAACGACATCAATCATTCCTCAGGCTGGACCTGATCGGCCATGAGAAGAACCGGGCCCTGAACAGCCTCATAGGATACCCTCATGCCCTCTCGCAAGGTCCCGAGGGGAATGCTCGCGCTCGAGCGCAGGATGAGCGAGCCACCGAACTCGGAGGTGATCATGCCGAAGCCCTGAGCCTCGTTGTACCACTCGATGGTTCCAAACTGGCGGATGGACATGGTGTCGGGAGTTGATTTGGGTGTTGCTGTGTTCAGTTGTTAGTAAAGACGAGTCGGAAGAGTGAAAGTGGCAAGACAGCCAGGCGGGTATGAGGACATACAGTCAACAGGAGAAGAGGGCGCAGAGGGAGTTCGGAGGAGGACGGGGAGAGTAATGCTAACAGCCGCGGCAGACATCGAATAATGTATGTGTGGAATGTGAATTGTGGTATGTTATCGGATCGCCGTACTCCGTCCGCAGTGCCAAAAAAAAAACTGTTCAAAAAATGCTCGTGTGCTCGACGTGTCTACCCCTCTTCCCCTCGAGGAGAAGCGTCCAATTTATACAAATCGAGGGCCTGGGCTCCGGTGGTCCGTTCCTGTGATATCATCCGGTTCTTCCCGGTCCTCGGCAGACCTGAAACTGCTGACTGAAGTGCTATGACGATAATAATGTCCATCCCTATACCCCGCGGGTTTGGGTGGGCTCGCCGTCATGATCGGCGCTAGTCATTGGCTAGTCCCGCCGAATTTATGCACCCATTGGCTGATCTCGCCCCTCCAGAGCCCGCTGTCAGTAAATTGGCCTATCGGGTGGACTCGTATCGAGCATGTCGTGATCGTGAGCAGGCTGGGCTCGGATCGAGGGGTGCGCTGTTTTTCTTGGGTATCCTCGCATCGAGCCGGTACTGAGGGATATATTGCGAAGTCATTTTCGTTGCGATTACAAGGTACGGCTCTCTGTCGACAGGCGTCTCTCGAGAATATACTCCTGAAACTTTGCTACTGTCGACCGTCACATTGGATGCTCAAGGAACCTACCATTTGGTGGCACGTGTCCATGGAAGACGAGATTGTCTGGCTGACGGTGTACAGCAGAGAGTCGTTGGAATAGAGCCTGATGCAAGTGAGACAGTCAGGATAAAATTGTCGTCACCTGCCTGTCGTCGCCTTATATTTTCACCGGTTGGCAACGGCCGATGCTGCTCGGTAGACCACTCCGGATCACCAAGACCGTTGTGTCTTAGCACATCAGCTCGCCCAATCATTGGTAAAAGACAGCCTTGGAATATCTCTCCAGCTTTCCGGGCTATGGGCATTGCGCTCTTGCAGTCGCTCATGAAGCACCACCCCTGGTACGACCTCGCCAGAACCTTCGCGTGTGCTCTTAGGTCCTCAAGTTGCCCAGAAACTGCTATTGCATAGATTCCATTCTCGTGGCATCCTCGGTCTCGCTTTCCACACCACTCCTGAGTCTGACATGCATCCGGTGACCAAGGAGATACCCTCTTCGTGGGCCAATCCGTCCCCATGGACGGGGCTCGATCGAGTCCTTGACTAGCCATTAGCAGTCTTGCGCCAGTTGATGGTGGTAAAAGCAAAATAGCCCTCTTCAGATACTACTCTAGGTTCTGTGGCCTGGTGACGCGCTTGCCATATCCTACCCTGGGCATCATACTAGTTGTAGCCTCTGGGTCCAGAGTCGGGTACCTATCGCTCTTGCCCTGGCAGGCTACTGTAAGCGCTCGTATATGGAAGGCGCGCTGCACGCGACTGGCTCAGTCGCACCTTCTTTCACTCTACTAGGTATGATTCGCAACTGGGGAAGATGCGATTATATCCCGGGGACAGGCCTGGGTAGCCGACTAGTATATACCTGGTAAGCTTGCCAAGTACAAGTTCTTAGTCCTTATCAGTCTCTTTGAGCTGAGTCCGAGGTTTTGTTGTTCAGGATCTATTGTCTGCAAGATATCACCATGTGTGCATTTTCAACCGTCTGCTTCTGGACCCCATGGCCGCTTATTCCCCCCATAGGTAGTAGAGTCTCGAGTCCGAGTTCGGGCACCCCTTTACTAATCTAGATAACCTATCGCCGTGCTCTACTGTCGCCACTTTACCGCGCAGAGCAATTCGATGTCTCTGAGTTAATTCATGTTCATTATCAAAGGTACCAATTTCGAGAATGCCTGCTTGCAAACACTTTGTATAGATTCAATCTGTGCCTTTTTCCCCATGGAGCATAGCACACCACGCCAAGTAGAAGTAGTAGTAGCAGTAATAAATACAGAGAATTACTGACAAGTAACAAGAGAGTCTAATCTGTCAGCTGCCTTGCGTGTTCGCCTATGGTAAGCTCCTAGTCTTCTTTCGAAGACCGCCAGTGCTTCTTGATACCCCCTTTGCCTCCTTAAGCTCGTCTCGGCGTTCATAGTCTCGGGCAAGAGACTAACCTGTGGGCGCTGCCTCAAACCTGTCACTCCCCAGTGCTGTCCTGTAACCCGCCAGTGCGTGATGGTAGTTCTCCTCCGCCTTCTCTAGCAATCCTTGACGTTGGTACACAGTGCCAAGACGATGAATTACCTTGAGGGTGAAGAGGTGATTGCGGCCCACTGTCTTCTCATAGCCTTCCAGTACTCGCAGGGAAATACGTTTCGTCTTCTCTACCTCGCCATGAGCTAGGTAGGGTCACTCTGGTTCGTCGCACGTCTGGAGAGGTGTACGTACCGTCCGAACCAAGCTTATCTTCAAACTCTGCCAGTGCTCGCTGATCCATCTCCTCTGCCTCGTCAATCTGACCTGACCTTGAGCCTATCAGAGGTCCCTGGTGTCCCCAGATAGAGTGAGAAGGTACCATCGATGTAAGTACGGTGTCTTTGTATAACCAGTTGGTGCCCGTTGAAACATCCTTCCCGCCTTTTTCAGCTGCCCTGCTTGCAGTACATGACACCTAGACAATGGACCACTTGCAAAGGTAAAGTCAAGATCATGACCAAATGCGTCCTCACGCCCCCACAAGTGCTTAATTATACAATTTCTAGCGTCCTCTAGCTTGTCCTGGTTGTCGTAGAAAACCTCAGCTCATGCAAGCCATCGCAAATGTCGAGTCTGACATCTAGCGAAGGCGCATCGCCCCCCTGTCGAAAAGACTGTCTGCATGTGGAAGCAACCGCTGTTGGAGCCGTGGGTCTTCCTCTTGAATATCCGAGTCTGGTCATATTCTTATTAGAGATGAGCGCCAGTCGTGTAGTTCTGCATTAGGGTTCTGGGAAGCAGCAGTATGAAGGGCACTATTCCCGCATAGTAGGGTGCACAGCATAGCTTTCCTCGTATTATTTGGTCTTGGCTAGTGAGAGCCCGATTACTATCTTGTTCTTTATCCTAACAGCAAGCCTACTCGATACGATCAAAAGACATTACGGGATGATGGAGCAGTTGAGGCCGCCTTGAAGTAATCCGTACCGTATATCACGGTTGACGGGACATGCAGGAAAAGAAGTAGGCTGTCAGCCGTCGGATCACGTTTCTAGATTTTCCTGCCATGAGGCTTTTCACGTCTGTAGCATATTTCCCTGTTGAGAGAGGCGCGTGGGCTCGGAAAGAGGCTGTAGACTAAACCAAGAGTTGTTATACAGTCCTTGACCGGCGGTCCATTCTTGTGCATGAAATGGCCAGCAATGACAATAGCCAGGGGAGAATGGAGAATCTATCTAGCCCGGTAGCACGATCTGTCCTGATGGAGTGTTAGCCTTGACCCCCCAAAATACATTCTTTCTCATAGTACCTTGGTCAGCTCCTATTCGCTCTATATCTATCTTGACCTGGGAGACCACTACTCCCGTAACAATAGCTGGATAGCAGTCTGATCAATAAGTCTCTGAACTGGAAATAATCCCCGCTACTCAGTGAACCTCTGGAGCCAGGAAGTAATGAGGATAAATCTAAATCCGGTGGTGCGCATTGCGCGAAGAATGAGCGATTGTCGTAACCACGAGTAAATAATGGTCAATTAGTATGCAATGCAAAGCTTCCCAACCACCGAATGTTGTCTGGCGTTGTTTGCTAACCACAGTAAAAAGACCTGGCTGGCTTGTTGAGTTGGTTTGCCTCTCTTTTATTCGCAAACTGCTTTGAAATATCAGTCTCGCACTTGACGAGTATGAAGGATTGCGTAGACCAGTCTTTTCCTCTAACCCAGAAGACTGCAGTGAGCCCTTGCCGATGCATTCATGCGAAAAGCTGTTATGTCGAGAGGTGAAATAGATTCCTGGGCAACGAGAACTGCCGGTGGTGGTTCCGCGGAAATCCTCGGAGAAAGGGAAGGGTCTCTCTATTGGGCGCGGCGCAGAACCTTGAATAGTGCCAAGAAGATCAAAGATGTCTTAGCGTCTGACCGAATCGTCATCATCGAGTCATTGCAGATAAATTGTAAGTAAATACCCAGAGCTTGGATGGATAGACAGACCTTCAGATGCTGTTGGCCGAGCCGGGAATTTAGGCTATAGATGTTGGACTCCATTCAACAGTCCTAAGGAGCAGCACCACCACTCCTTTCCAGTGCAGTGCGGGCCTAAAGCCATGGTAGATGTACTGAAGTCTTCGTGGAATGTTAAAAAGGTGTACAGGCTCTACAATGAAAGGGAGAGGGACTGTGGTTGTGAACCATGATGAGGATACAATGGTACCTCGTTCCTAAGCAACCAGAATCTACGAAGGCTTCGACGTATGCAGGTCAAGGATGAGTTGCCATGCGCTTGCTTTTCGAGTCGGGATCGTCGTATTGTATTAGTAGACATTAACGGCTGGGTGAAGGAGAAGTAACCTAATATATTTCCCGTCAGGATAGGTATACAGAGCTACGTAGTGTTGGAAATATGTCGAGAGACCGATCCTTATTTAGCCCCTAAGTTCTGGGGATATCGGAGTATACCATTATATATCACGTTATATACATTAACGTCCCTTAATCACACATAGACGGTCATCTTTAAGTACTAGATACATAACATCGGGAGTTGACGGGCAACGACTGTCTACTCCGAAGCAGCAGCAGCCACACTCGGCTCAACCTTGACAGCCTCAACCCCTTCCCTCGCCAACTTCTCCGCAGCCTCCATACTATAAACAGGTCCCTTGTACTCCCTATTTCCACGAATAAACCACCAGATTGCAACAAGGGTCATGAGCCCGACAGTGATGACACTAGTATAGTTCATATTCTGCACGGTAACGGGCATGACGAATGGGAAGCAGAAGAAGACAACGGTCACGACGATGTAGATCACGGAGCCAATGTTCACGATGTATCCCCAGATTCCGGACATGGCGAAGGGGCCGGGGACGATCTTCTTGCGGCCCGTAAGGATATGTGGGACGATTGCGCCCGCGTAAGAGAGTGTGCTCAGCACGATGAACGAGGAGATGAGCGCCTGGAAGGCTGTTGTGCTTCCGACGTAGATGCAGCCGAGGCACGAGACCATTACTGTCATTCCGACAGTGGCGTTGACAGGGGCATCAAGAGTAGGGTGAACGCGCGCGAAGAAGGGCGCGAACGGGGTTGCATTGTCGCGGGCGAGTGACCACCACATGCGGCCGCCTGTGGTGAGGGTTCCGATGAGGGTTGGGAAGGTGGCGAGGAAGAGGAGGGCGATGAGGCCGACTGCGCCGGCGGTCGAGCCCGTGGCTTGCAGGTAGATCTCTGCGGTGGGGAAGTAGGAGATGGAGCTGTTGAAGACGGCGTCGATGTCCGAAATGCCGTAGAAGAGGGCAATGAGGTAGACAAAGGCCGTGGCGAAAGCTGTGAGGAGTTGGAGCATGATTCCTTGCGGGACCTTGCGTTCGGGTTGGGGGACTGATTGATTCATTAGCATCAAGAAGTGAGAAGAGAACAAGGAAGTGCGTACCCTCTT
Organism: Aspergillus pseudodeflectus; assembly: GCF_044049435.1. Lineage (NCBI taxonomy): Eukaryota > Fungi > Ascomycota > Eurotiomycetes > Eurotiales > Aspergillaceae > Aspergillus > Aspergillus pseudodeflectus. Next base: position 509,777 of record NW_027263798.1, on the reverse strand, counting down.
CAGACAAATGACTGATACAGTCAGGTGTGCCGACGGCAAACGCTGCGTTGAGCAGACCGCTCAGGAAGCAAATGGCATCGTTCCAGCCGCCAGTCTCGTTGTAGTATGTCCTCCAGACCTGCCTGTTGCTCGCCCGACGGCCACGAGGCATCACAGCCAGGACCACAATGGTGATGAACATACCGCCCATGGACAGAACCAGGGCAATGCGGTTGAGGAGCGGCAGGTAGCGGTTGCCCATGCACACGATACCACAGCACATCCAGAGAACAATCTGGAAGACGATAAACGGCTGCCAGCTGTGCCATTCGACTTCCGGGTTGCGCAGGAGATACATGGCGACAGCCTCGTTGCCGAGAATCGAGCTCATGGACGAAGCGGAGAGCAGCCACGCGCACGCATTTAGGTAGCCTGTGAAGAATCCAGTGGCACGGCCATGTCTACCTGCGACGACAGTGGACCAGTGGTAGACACCTCCAGCGGAGGGGATGGCAGAGGCCAGTTCGGACAATGAGGCAGAGATCAGGCCATAGAAGATGGAAACCAAGATCAAACCGTAGAGCACTGCCATGGGTCCTCCATTGTATAGAGCAGTGACGATGGTGCCTCCAGTTGCGGCCCACGAGCTATTGGACGTTGGACCCTGGTCAGCGATCGTCGATCGAAATTCCCCGAGATGGGGCGACAGGGGACTGCAGTTTTGCGACTGATAACTCACTTGGCGATGATAATCCCCAGACTGGTCAAGCTGAAGAGCCCGAATCCACGACGCAGCTCCTGCTTGTGGCCCAGAGCAGCTTCAAGACGGACCTCGTCGACCTGGTCCTGCACGCCGCCCTTGCTGGCAGCGGGGTTGATGATCTTCTCGCCCATTTTCGAGACACGTCAGATACGACCACAGATGTGCGACACAAAAACGAGGAAAGAAGGGGGAAGACAACTGAAGAAAGGGAAAAAAGAAAAAAAGAAAAACCCATGTTCAGTTTATTAAGGAGGAAGACATGCGATTAGCTGGAGGCGAAGGCTCAGCAGTGGTTTGGGCTAGGGCGACTTTGGCTTTGGCTACCGATTTAGTGTGCAGGCAAAGGCTCCACGTCGCAGCAGGGATCTGATTCCTTCCTGCCCACCCACGCTGCTGGTAAAGCCTCTGGGTCGGGTTGCAGAATTTGCAATTGCTTTTCCCAGAGCGGTATGCTCCGGCTCAATCTGTGGTGTGGGATGATGCCATCTCCTCTGGACTCCAACCACGCCCATCCTCCTAAGCCTCCTTTAAGAAAGGCTCAAGAGTCGGCGTCCATCCTCAACCTTGAAATCCTGCCCCGTGCCCCAAAACTGATGCTGACCTGAAGATCCCATCTCACCGACTATGGGGGATACTTCGCCCACCCCGCACCAGCTCCTGGTGGAGGCCGTTGTGTTTTGGAGTATCGGTTTCGTGATTTATGTTGGAAGAATGTACGTTTCACCGTGAGACTGCGTCGATGGAGGCTGATGTGTCAGAATCGCACGATGTATATCCAACGGAGGCATCAAGCATCTGCAAGGTACTTCGAGTCCTTCAACTCTGGGTGACTTGCGCTGACATCTCCAGTGGATGACTATATTATGACAGCGACGTTTGTATGCCATCCTGATCTCAGCAATCGAAAAGAAAAGTGCTGACCTGTCAGGCCGTATATACAACCCTTCTCGTCCTCATCCGAGTCTCTGCCGAATACGCGACGAATTTGTTCCCAGATTCGGAGCTCGAGAGCATCCTCGCAGATCCCCAGGATGTCGCCAACAGGGTATACGGGAGCAAGATTGTCATCGGGCTGGAGCAGTGCATGCTCATCTCAACCTGGGGCGTGAAGACCTGTCTCGTGGCCATGTACTGGAAGCTCACGAGTCGGCTTCCATGGCATATATTCGTCCAGATCCTGGCGGGGTACGTTGCGCTTGGGTTTATAGTGATTGAGATCACCTACTTTGCCGTTTACTGCCGTCCGTTCTCGCAGTACTGGGCCGTCCCCGTTGACAACCCGCAATGCGCAACGTACCAGCACTATTCGATCACACAGGCGGTCTTCAACCTGTCCTCGGACGCCTGGATGCTGGCCATCCCCGTTCCCCTGCTAAAGGGATCGCAGATGCCCCTCAAGAAGAAACTCCTGCTCATCAGCGTCCTGGGTCTCGGTGTCTTTGTGATGATCGCCGCCATACTGAACAAATACTTCAACTTTGCCGCGCCAGATACGACAATCTACCAGCTGTGGTACATTCGCGAAGCCAGCACGGCCATCTATGTGGCCAACCTCATGTGCTGGTGGCCCCTGCTCCGAAAGATCTTCGGCAAGGCCCTCTCGCAGTACAGCAGCAACTACCGCACAAACCGCTACGGCGACCCATCGCACCAGTCGGGCGGGCTGTCGCAGCAACTGGGCTCCGTGGTTGCTAATGCTAGCGCTAAAGGTACACAGACGTCTACGGCAGGAAAGAAGGGGTCGAAGCGATGGTGGAAGGGGGCAGTGTCGCATTCGCGATCAGAGTCCAAGGTGCTGGCCACGTCGGCCAGCCAAGAGGCGATCAACAACGATTCCGGCGGCCGGGAATCGCAGACGGATGTGCCGCTGGAGATTTGGCGCAAGGTGGAGTACAATGTGGAACAGAATCCGGATCCGAAGCCTTGATCGGCGGGCACGCACGATCACATTCACGATTCCCCGATCACTGACGTGTTGCACGAACTTTGAAAGTGTTTCCATCAGTTCCGATAAAAAAATGATAGATAAGATCAATTTCATTTGTTATCATCCACTTGTGTAACTTTGAGTTTCAGATCAGCGTCTCGGTTGCAAGCCGACAGTGCGCTTGGAAATCGAGGACGAAAAATCGAGGCTTGTGGCGCTGCCTTCAAAGTCCGAGGACTCGACCAAGGCCAATGACAAATTTCGACGGCGCGAGCAGCGGCCAGCGAAAAGTGAGCTTTGATTCAAAGGCCTGCCGGACCGAACCTTCTGGCGCCAGAAACCGGAATTCCAGAGACCTCAAGCCTTGGAGAAACGGATTTGGAAGACGCCGACGCCTTGACTGGACCGCAAGGTTCAATCGTTGGTGGGGGGCCACCCCACGGGTTGCGCCATTTGAGCAGATTCAGCTGCCCAGTGCTCAAAATGACACACATCGAGTCGTCAACGTCCGAGGTTGTGTCTTCTGAATTGTGCATCTCCATCTCGCGTCGGACAAATTCATTCCTTCAAGCTGTCAGCTTCGCGTAGACAGTAGCGCAATGTCAGAAGGATGGCACAATCCTTCAGTAATACGCACCGTCAGCATCTCTGAATCTAGACTCTGCAATTGCACAGGACAATTAATCTATCGCCCACGCGCTAGACCCATTATCAAGTTGTTAGCCTCGATCCTCAGTCGGAACCCTCTCCCCGGCGGGTACAGCGCACATTGACCAGCGGGTGGGTGCATCTGTGGTTCTGGCGCTCGCCCTGCGGCGCGCACGCTGCGCCAGCTGCGGAGCTCTGTGGTCTCACTTTCCTCTTCCGGAGCGCCACCTACCAGGTTTTCAATCTAAAGAAATGACCTTGTCTCGGTCTTTTGGCCCGGATCGCAGCCGAATTACGAACCTCGGCCGTTTTTTCTCCAAGAGGCGTTCAGGGGCGGCCAAGACGGCGAGTTGGTGAGAGGGGGCTGGCTGGCTGCGTGGCAGTGGCAGTGGCAGTTGCGCGAGTTGGAGAAGAGAACCTGGAAGGAAATTTGAAATCTCACGCCCACGTGCATAAACAAGGTTTATCCTGCTCTGGTGTCCATAATTTATCCCCGCAAGCACGAGGCAGATGTTGCAATTGCGACCAAAGCTGCAGCTTCAGCACACAAGGTTGAAATCCAACTGCTCTTGTGCAGATGACGCTGCAGAGTCGGAATCTTCTCGAACGGCCGAACTGCGGACCAACTGCGCAATTGAGTTTAGCTACCAAATCTAATGCAGGGGGTCGCAATCCTTGGTTCTGCACCGGTCCTTCAGGTGGTTGAATTGTTGATTAATCCGTAGTTCTTCCGTCTTGACGATTCTGCGCTCAGGCTCTCCGGTTACCCGGTCGCTGGATCCGAAGCAGAATCTAATCAGGATCGCCCTGATCCTTGCCCTCCGCGTGCAGCACTGCAGGCATTCTTATCTGGAACCTGCGATCGAAACGGTCAGTTCGGAGGTTCCGATCATCGACCCGTTTAATCACAAATTGATGGTCACATCGCGTGTGCTCTCTTCTTGGTATATTGTTGGATTATTCCGTGGGCGCGTGGGCGAGTGGGCGACTCCAAGGTCCCCCCCGGCGGCCCCAATGGAAAATTACTCCAGAGTACCTTTGGTCGAGTCAAAAAGGATTTGAGCGAGTTGCTGAACGTCTCGCCCGTGTTTTCGAGTCAGGCGCGTTCTGTGACTCCACGACATATATTAACTGTGGAGGGCCTTATCCCCTTGGATCATACGATGCGGCACGGCCTTTTTTCGGGGGTTGCGACGACCTTGAATTGGATTCAAGGAGAAAATTATTGGCGGATTCTCGATAGATATATGTATGACTACTAATAGCAAGGCATTGTCTCCCAACCAACGGGCTGTCTTTTCCTCCTCTCAGAAAAGATCTCGAACTGGAATCCCATATGCTGGAACAAGACGACCCCCAACCACGGTCCTCGTTGAAACTCCGGAGTTAGGACTGGATAATACTATGTCTAGACCACGAAATCATTTGAGTTTGAGTAAAGAAACTGGCTCCTCGACTGAACCGAATTTACGACACGAGGCCCCGACGCTGCATCGTTTTGTTAGCCTATTTCTGTTCGTTCAGATTTCTTCCGGCCTGTGAACAATGCCTACCAACCCCTTCTATATACTTGCGTTGTCTCCGCAACCACAATCGGGGGTGAACTCCGAACAGGCTCATAGAAGTCTGGTCAACCCTTCTAACTATACATCAAAGAAAATACGTGTTTAACTACCCTTTTCCCAAAGAACTTACTAGAGATGCTATCATAGTGCTGCTGTTCACATCTTTACCGAGTGACTGGAAACTTGGCGATAGGACGAAACATAAGGTCCTCGAGTTGGACCTACCCTGCTTAATCTCTCTTGGAACTTTATCGACATCTGTCAGACCTCCAGCAGCTGGAAGCTCGGGGCGAGACAGGAGTCAAAAACAAACTGTAATAGATAGTGAAAGTATGGCTTTGGTTCATAGCATGGAGGCAAACTAATACCCAGGCCTAGTATTTGCTTCTATGTCGACCATTCCCACCTCCATAGTGGTCAGTCCTTGTTACAGCGATTCTCGTACGGCTGCATGCAACAAAGGAAAGTCCGATCCTAACTTTATGTAACAAGAGATATATATATATAAGCAATGTATAATGCTAAGGCCAAAATTTGAAGTTTAAACTTCTATTATATACTGGGATAATCCTGCTAGCCACATCGTCCTTATATAACCACTGTTACAAACGAATAGTCGTTGACATACAAGTTAATAACAACAGGGATGTTCGCCTATGTCACGGATAGGCACCGCCCTATAGGAGATGGACGCGGCACTCCGAAACCTGCAAACAGAGTCAACAATATTTACGTCCTCCAATATATATACTTAAAGCCCAGGATAATGTTTCTGTTAGCTACATAGTGGAAATGCAGAGAAATAGACAAGTCCCTCATACTAGAAGAGAACCTGGAGCTGCCTGATGTTTCTGTCTATGCTTTTGGCCCTTCATAGCTCTAGATAGACGTAGTTATATCTGTGCGAGTGTAGCTACAGGTCATCATACCAATATCCAAGCTTTGCACAGCGAGTTCGAGTATACAGGTGTATAGAGGTGTATAGAGGAGTCCAAACCAGGGATATAGGGGAGACATGTGCTGGAGCTTCCACCAAGGTATGTGAGGCATCTCTTTACCTTGGTCAGGATCATCTCTTGCAGTGATCACTTGAGAAGTGACTGGTACTCTTGAGTCCTAGTCTTCTGTTCTTCTCTGCAGTAGATGGCTGATATCCTCCGCACCAGGACTATTAGGAAGACATTAATCAAGTGTTGAGCCATTCAACCTGGCCCTAGATGTGGTATTCGCTGACCTAGATAGTCTACTCTGAGCGAGTATTCATTATCCAGCTTAAATTGGCTGTTATAACACCTTTTTTCGTCGACTGGCAATGTCCATTGACCTTCAACGTTGTATGTACTTCATAGGCCCCGCCCGCCCTAAGTCACGATGATCGACAGCAATGGAGGATAAGGTCATTACACAACTCTGCGTACTGCATTGCATTGTTGGGTCACTGAGAACGATCCTAACACGTCCGGAATGCCGCTCTGGCAAAGCCATCAGCCATTCATGATTTACCCACGGTTACCGTGACAATCCTTAGAAAAGACTAGCAAGCGTCCAACAACCCCTCCAGCGCACTCTTCTCCGCTTGCGTAATGGTCAAACCGTACGTATACTTGACCTTTATCCAAATCTTCGAGTAAGTGCAATGATAAGAGGCTATAACGTCGTTAGTTGCAAGACATGAAGACATGAATGCTCGGATATAGCATGGGGTGAAGGTGCGGCAAGGGTCTGAAGGTTGAAAACTGGGGATAACTTACTCAACGGCGGAATCCACTCCTCAGGCCCCGAATCGCTCTTCTCCTGGTTGACATTGTCTGTCACCGCGATGAGCTGCGGGTTGTCGAGGTCGTTGGCGAAGGCTTCGCGCTCGGCGGTTGTCCACTCGGAGGCGCCGGACTACAACCCAAATCAGTCAATCCGTTCGGCAGGCTATATATGCCAGAGAGCAGCCTATCAAGCTGCGATAGCCTAATTTGAGAAAAAGGAGAGAAGGAGAACGCACCCTCCAAGCATTCGCCAACGGCACAACATGGTCGATATCGACATCGCTCGCCTGCGTCCACGTTTCTCCATCATACGGAGAGTACCACGAGCCGCCGGAAATCGAGCAGCTGGAGCCCGTTGAAACGCCCGTCCCGTCCCGGACGAGGACGAGGTCGCGCGTGTCGCAGGAGCTGTTTCGCGTTAGCGTTTGCTTTCTTCCGTCCGACCTAAATGCAACTCACTCTCCCTGGCTAATCCAGTGCGAGAACAGATCGCGATCATAGCCTGACCCCGAGCCTGCGGCGGCGACGGTCAGGGCCTCGAGTTGCGTCTGCGCGACGGCAAGCGAGGGGATGTTTGGCGGGGTTGCGACGACGCCTGCGGCCTGCAGGGATGCGGCGAGGAGGACTGGGATGAAGCCGCGGGCCATTGCGATCGATCTCTGTCTTTTCTATTTCAGCGTTGCGCGCTGGTTTCGAGACCGATAAAGAGAGGGAAGACGTCGTTTATGTATCGCATACGACCGGCGTCGACCACGCATTGAGTAAACAGAAGCGAAGCTAGTTGTTCTTGTGTGTATGCAAGGCCCGTTACAGCGCGGCATTGAATGGGTGTTGTTTATCCTATCTGTGGTGGTATCGCGGCTCATGTGGGCGATGGCGATGCTGATTCGCTGGTGGCTCGCCGATCGTCACGGAGGTGCAGAAGAGTGGTTACATTCGAGATTGGACGCAACAATCGCTATTGGGCAAGATATTTGTCTGTAACACCGGATGCGCTTCTGATCGGCGTGACGGTCTTCTCGGCAGGCACACGGCGGGGTGGTTGTGCGGGTTTGCCTACTTGGCAGTGAAAACCCTGGAGTCTTGAGGACAGCGGACATCACCGCGTGAGATAACGGTAGATTAATTCTTCAGGCTATGTTGCCGCATGTACGTTCTCTCCGGCATGGCGCCTGAGGGGTCAAATAACAGTTGAACAGTAGGCAACGTGAATGCATCTTGAACCAGACAAGGTCAAAGCCCTAATGCCTCCACCAAGGCCTCCCCCACGGCCTTTCCACTCGCAGGGTTCTGTCCTGTAATCAAAGTCCCGCCCAGGCCCTTTACCTGAGATACCACAAGCTTCTCCCCGAAATTCTCGGTCTTGACATAGCCACCGCCAGAGAGTCGCTGCAGCTCATCCTCCAGACTGAATGGCATCGCAGCTGTTGCACCAAGGGCGTCCTCCTCGTCGTTCGAGAACCCAGTGACGGTAGCAGATGCGATGAGCGGTTCTCCGGAGGGGAGAGTGACATTTAACAAGGCAGCCGGGCCGTGGCAGACAGCTCCAATGGGCTTCCTCGCGAGTGCGAACTTTTGAATCAACGAGATGGACTCGGCGTCGGAGTAGAGGTCGAAGACGGCTATTCCTAGCATTAGCGTTGCAATCTGTGGTAGGGCATGGAAACTCACGTCCATGACCGCCAGGGTAGTAGATCGCATCAAACTCGTCGACACGGTCCAAAACATCTGACAGCTTCACGGTATCCTCCCAAAGAGACTTCTGCTCTGCAAAGAACTTTGACGAGACAGGATCACTCGAGAACAGCTCGACAGACTGCGTACTTATAGGTGCGGCACCACCTTTGGGAGAGGCAACGACAAACTCAGCCTTGGACTGCAGAACGTCCCATGGGTGCGCAAGCTCGGGCTATGGCCATATTAGTTTCCTCGTCCTTTAACCTTGATTCAATCAGACGTACCAAGTACCACCCAATCTCCTGTCCATTCGACGGGTTCGTTGCGGCAGAGGTGAGAACGACGAGGATCTTCGGGGCCATGGTGCTTATAGTGTTTCGGAAGATGGTCGAGGCTTGCTTGATAGACTGTTCGCTTTTCCCAGAGAACGTATTTCTGACTTTAAGGCCATATTTATACCTCGCGCTCAATCATCAAGCCGCACCCGTCAGTCAGCCGTACCATCCTCTTCGGCAAGTCTTCCGCGACTCCGCATCACCTGTCAGATACCTACTAGAGTACCCTCGTCGGGGACCAGAAACAGACATGGAAGACCGGAACAGTTTCCTGAAAGGCATCGGGGTCGCTTGCAGAACACGTTATCTCCATCGAATGCCGGCGTTATCGCCGACAGGCTGACACGGCGCAGCCAATCTCAATGCAGCGCAGCCATGTCAGCTCGTCTTGGCAAAAGTAGACAGTCCCGCCGGCCCACGAGGAAGCCATGCAGTAGGTGGTTGAATTTAACTCGTGGGGACTGGACTGGCGACTCGCGAGGTCGGGGCTGACACCTCTTTGATATGAGGATACGGAGTAAAGTCTGACTGGGATGCGTATGCGCGTCGCTGAGATGAGTCAGGGGCTCCTTGATTCATGAGGTGCGTGTCCGGATTTGTTTCTCTGTATGCAAGCGCTCGTCTTTCCTCTTGATCGACTGTGAGGGCGTCAAAACATGGGTAACATTCTTGTTTCTTCCACTTCCAGGAAGCCATGACGCCCACAACCCACACACCATCTCACCACTCGCCAAGACTGCCGTTCGCTGCCCTCTTGCCTCTTTGAGGAGCTTAGTGCGCTCGAGAGCTCAAAGTAATTGATCAACAGACTAGTACCTGACATCATGGCCATGCTGGGATACACTGCGCTGCCAGGCTGCCCTGCCCATCGGGCACGCGATACCGTCTCAATCTCATGACGAAGGACCATCCGAATGACGTCGCCCATAAAACGCAGTCGCAAAGGCCGGAATAAAACAGCCGGAGGCTCTTGGCTCACAAGCGGTAACGAATAACAGCCCCTCCCCTCGCCGCCAAGGCTGGATTGTGGGGTTTTCGGCAGGCTTTAAATTGGGGGCCAGACAGAGGTGACCGGACAGCAGGCCTCACAGCCGACAGGGCACTGCCACGGGGAATGGCGAGGTGGAGAATCTTGGAGAGGCATTCGGTCATTGTGCAGATTTTGTTGTTGGTTGGGGTCCTTGGAGGTGTATTAAAGAGGGCCATCCGGGTTGGGATTCATCTTCGACTACGCATCCACACCGGCTATACTCCTAGACTGCACATTGATCGAGACTGAGTGTATCAACCGCGAAAATGATATCCAAACTGAGCAGCACCCTCCCCTTCTTCCTCTCTACCACCCTCCTCGCATCTGCCCAACAAACCACCACTCAGGGCAACTGCACCATCTTCAACTGGGACAACAACCCAGCCTACATCGCCACCTACCCACCGCAACGAGTCTCTGCCGGCGGAACATGCCCCGAGAACGAAAGCAACTTCACCTGCCCGCTCACGGCCTCCGGTGACGCCCAGTATTCTGCGACAAACAACCTCACGGACCTCTCAACGCGCTTCTTCGTCCCCATCATCGTCAACACACTCTCAGAAGCAAACAACAGTGCCTCGGAGCTGCTCGCGCCTGGTTTCAACAAATCAGTGATCGGAGCGATTGATCAGACAAGACTCATCGAACCGGGCCAGTCGGCGTATCTCAATTTCACAGCTTATCGGTACTGCTTCGAAGGCACTGTCGGCAATTGCACGGAGGGGTTGGAGAATGGGCGTGCTGTGCAGGTCTGTGCGCCAGTTTGGCATAGTCTTTCGGAAGGTGGTTCTGCGGTTTTCGATGGCGAGTACACTGTTGTTAATGTCTCCGCCAATGATGTGGAAGACTATCGCGATCCGTATGAGAACCAGGTTAGCGGTGAGGGTGAGGATGGGGGCAATGCTGCTGCCGGATTAAGGGGTGGTGCCGGTGTTGCTTTCGCTGGTCTGTTCACTCTGATGATAACGCTGGTTTGAGAGTTGTTTTCCTTTTGTCTTGTCTCTGTATGATAGTCTGTTAGATGGACATGGATATATTGCATACTTGCCTATTACTGTATTCGCTCTAAGAGACAAATGGCAGCTACCGCCGTTATCTTGTCGAGCTTGTCTCGTTATAAGTATATCCTGTATAAGCCGAAAGTATCAGAGTGGCCGAGGGAATCAAGCTGCTATTGACGAGCGTATTATTTTGCGGCTAGTTACAGGCCCTGTCCGAATCTCTAAAGGTGAGCCAGCACAGCATCAGCTCCAGAAACCTAGCACACAGTTAGCACTTGTCACATCACGAAAGATACTGATTTCAGGATACCTTCACAGCCCCCCTCTCCGTCTCGATATCTGCATACGTAACCTTTCCGTGATCAATGATGACCGCATAACGTCCAGTGCGACCGGCATTGGCCCAGCCAATGCTCGAGGAAAAGCGTGCGTCAGGGTCTGAGAGGAAGAGCTGTACACAAGTCATTAGCATTGGTGTTGAGTCCGATCGCCCAGTATCTTTATTCGGTGACAGCGATCGGCAGCCAGGTCTGAACGTACAATGTCGTCGCCGGTAACCTGGTTTGCCTTTCCCCAGGCACTCATGACGAAGGGATCGTTGGATGCGACGACTGCGACGATCTGGACGCCCTTTTCTTTCAACTGCGGGAGGTTCTGGATGTAACCAGGCAAATGGGAAACGGAACAGGTGGGTGTGAAGGCGCCTATTATTGATATCATTAGCATTGATCGATGCTCGGAAAATTGACCTGGGAGGGTGAAGTCAGTTGCAAACGCACCAGGAACTGAGAAAAGGACGACCTTCTTGTCCGCCCACTCCTTCGAGGCGTCGTATTTGATCGGAATTCCGCACGAGGTGATCTCGCCCTGGTCCTCGGACCAAGGAATGTACTGGAACGCAACGTTCTCGGGGAAAGGGTCGCCAGCTTTGAGAGGAGCCATGTTGAGTGTTTGGATGGATGATTGAAGCGATTGAAGCGGAAGTTGTGGGAGGTGAGACGGGGGATTTGTTGACTGCGGGGTTGGCGGACCGAGGAGTGAGGGACCTTGGGTGTTATCAACGGACCGTGGACAAGTGGACACCGGAGAGCTCCGTCATCGACTGCGAAAAAGGCGAGTTGCGCAGCCAACCATCATCAAGAGATTTACTCCTCTACTGTGGGTCCAATATGGTAGCGCTGAGCGCAATTCAATCGAGAATTTCGTGATTCTCCAAGAGCTTCGTCAACAACCGCCTACCAAATATAGACATTGGTTGGAAGTTGGTCGCAATGGGGATCCTGGACAACCAATGTCTCTATGACAGATATGAATTAAATATCATTGCATATGTCACATATGGCATGAGTATTGATAGTCTCATGCATTGTAAACCCCGCTATACCTTGGTCTCATACAATGCCAAAACTCCACAAATAAGGGAAGAAGACTTTGCTGACGATGAGTTCCAGGAAAAGCTCCTGTAGATCTGGCAAAAATGGAGCAAAGATCATCCAATAGATCTACCAAAAATTCCAACAGTTCTGAGGGAACGAGACGTGCATTGTGCTCTATCAGGTGGAAGATACCCATGAGATGGTTCATGGATGCTCGGTTGACATCAAGGTCCGCGGAGCAGGTGGCCGCCACGTTGGATCGGTAGTTTTCATACAAATATCTGACAAGTGTGTGGTGACAGTGGTGAAGTACGGTATGGCAGGCGGTTGGGTCGAACGGTCCATTCCACTGTTGCCTGGAAACAGTGAAACGCAGCTGAAGCACCTGGTTTCGAAGATTTACTAGGTGTGCCAGCTCCATATCGACAAGTGTCAAGTATATGTCTAGGAAGACCAGATTAGAAAAGGTCGATGGTGGGAAACACCAGAAGGGACTGACAGTAGATATCAAAAGACGGCCAGCGGGGAAAATATGGAGATAGGCATCCAGTAAATAGCAGAAATATAGAGGTTCAATGAGGTCAGACGTTGGGTTCAATTATCAATGTGGCGCGAGTCAGTCGATTCGTGGACTGCCAGTAGATGACAGATAGAAACAGGAGGAGGGCACGAGGCAAGCACGATGTGGCAGAAAGAAGCAAGAAGCCGAGCAGAGACCTCGAATACTAGTAGTACTAGTAGCGTAAACTTGAGGGACACGACATATAGATCGCTAAGCGAGATGAACCAGACGAAACGAGACGGACGAGAGGTGGGGTTTGGTTTAAGAGGAAAGAAAGAGGGAAGAGGCGTGGAGAGGCGTTTTATACTCTCGCCTTCTGTGTCATCAGCCCACCATGCCACCGGAACTATAATCCGACCTCAGTAACTCTAGAGAGCAGACCACTAGATCATCATGCTCGACAGTTCATTGCTGTAGTCGAGCATGTACCCTCCTTGGTAGGCATCCAAAGACCCCACCCCCATGATCTGATCTTCCAGATTCCCAACAGCCTCGAACCACTCCCTCAACTCCTGCGTCATCTGGTCGCCATCAGGCGTCTGGCTCTGCACGCTAGAGGTGATCATCTGTTCAACTCCATCCGTGGCCACATTATCCCCGTCACCATGTCGGTGCATTAGCTGTGGTCCGAGTCGACGAAGGCCCTTAATCGACTTCCAGAGTCTTCGTGAGATGTACGACCTTGCTGATACCCCTTTGACGAGCTCCAGCGCCATATAGAATTCCTCACGGCAAGTTGTGCTATACTGGCTAGGCATCTGAGCGACAGCGAGAAACAGTGCCATGAGAGCAGACACCAAGAACCAGTTGTACACCACTTGCTGCGTTTTATAGATGTCGGACGAGGCGTGGAGCTGGGTGATGAACCTGATTGAATCTTTGGCCATGTCGACGACGGTCTGTGCTTCCGTTGGGAACCGTACGACGTTCGCCGCGGAGTGCAAGACAGGACGGTGTATCAACATTCGCAGTTGATTTGCCCTTAGGTAGACCAGCGAACGCAGTCGACGCAGACTTCGCGTTTCGCCATCTGCATAGCTTGACGGGTTTCGCAAGCGAAGATCATCTGGGAGACTCGCAACCCACTGCAAGACTTGCCAGTCAAGATAGTTCATTTCGTCTTTCTTAATCTCGTTGGTATTGTTAGACTGTGATATGAACCTCCATACCTTGGCTGCAATCCGAGTGTACCGAATCATCACACGCAGATACGACGCCTCGTCCGCCGGCTCTGGAAGCAGGGGGTCTATATCCGACTCGTCCATTCCGAATGGCATACCAGTACCGAAACTCCAGCGCAGGTCTAAGACGCGTACAGACCAGAACAGCTTCAGTACACGCTCTCTCCCCACCGCGACGATTGTGGGATGTCTAAGCGTCTCTCGTCTATGAAACCCTTTTTCCAGACAAAGGCGGTTGACAATGCCAATAGTTCGCCAGGCCAGCGTCTCCTCCCCAATCTGGAAGTATAATATCGCCTGTCTTTGTTAGCCCCGCTGACATGACCAGAGATTCGACTTACCACAAGCGCGAGCAGCGTGATGCTTTTGATCTCAGGCGCTGCCCACACGTAATGATCCGCCGCATCGCGTACCGTCTCGAACAGACTCATCGCCAACTCGCTATTACCGCTTGCCTCTGCCGTCAAAGCACAAGCAAATACCAGCCGCAAGATATTGATCTCGTCGGTATCCAACCCTTCCTCGTTTTGCCCTTGAATCGGAGCCCGCGGCCAGAACCCAACCTCCGCCGGTCCATACAGCAAATCAACATTCTTGAGCAGGTCACTGAGGTCTACGACGGGGTACATGACCCCCATTTCCTCCTCATACACCTTACACAGCCGGAGAGCTTCCGTCTTGCTGATATCCCACAATGGGTCTCCGCTGTGCCCCGGTGCACCAGCCGACGGCGGAGTCGGTAACGGCGACGGCTCCCTAGTCGTATCTCCTTCTCCGCCGACTTCGATACCGCGTTCCTTCAGACTCGATTTGGCAAGGTCGAAGCTGAACCCGGAGGTTGTTGGACCTTGAAAGGTCATTTCTTTCGAAGCTATCGAGAATCGTCGATATGGCCGTGAACAAGCATCAGGGCGCTGAACTGCTGCCCCTGAGAGGCCATTATTATTCTGCGCCAGGGAGTGTACAGCAGCGGTGAGAGCACTGATCTGCGCCTGCATCGCGCTCATCTGATCGTACAGTCGCTCCATTCCACTACCGTTGTCAGCGAACCCCTGCTAACTTACCTCTCGATTAACCAGCTCTCGCACTCACCCAGACCCATATTCATCGTCGTGCGGATTATCGTAAACGCATTCGATCCGTTGCCTTCCGCACCTCACGCATGGCTTTTCACCATTGCACTTGATCTTTCGCCTCTTGCACTCATTGCTTCCTTCAATTAGCTCTGAGGGGATTACCTGGAAGAATCGCAATAGAACGTACCAGGCTTTGGCAATATACTTTCTGCGCCTCTTCCGAGGCGGCTCAACACCGCCAAACTCAGGATTCTCCTTGTTGCGCACGAGATCCGGACTCCGTTCCCAGATGCTCATGTTGTGCGATACAGATACGGATGCGTCCATGCCACTTTACTTTCAAGTCATCGGTTGTCCGATCAATGCGAGAAAGGGAATAATGGGAAGAGACAGGGGTGACTGGACACCCGGGAGAGGGATTCGTTGGCAATGGAAAACAAGTGGCTGGACGGATGGAAAACTGGGGGAATGCGGGGATTGGGTCTGCGTGGAATTGATTCCGCCGGTGTGGAGCGGGCGTCGATCATGGCGTTCATCGAGCTTGGTAGAAACGGCATTTGTGCTGTTGGATTTTCTACTGCTATTCACGCAAGAGTAGAGTATTTAATATTTAGTCAGTTCCTCCTTGAAGTCGACCTCCTTATGACTATGTAGGGTACAGTAATAAAACAGATTGTTTATCGCGTGTTCCAGTCCAACACACAAGTAACCGGGATCTCTCTAAACACTACCATGTCATCTTCGTCATCCGGACTAATATGGGCACAGCTCATTGTACTCTCTATCACAGGTCGCGCCCATAAGAGACCATACAGTACAAGCACTTAAAGAAGCTAGCTCAGTTCCTTTGTGCGCAGCTCACTCTCCTCGATCCACTTCTTCAGCATCTCCGGATCCCGCGCCTTAAATCCGACCTTAAACGGCTTCGGCTCCGTCGTCAGTGCAGTCGGAATGGCATTGCATTCAATCGCGTCGAGAATCGGGCGATCGGCCGGATTTGAGGCTGGGTGCATCGTGAACGCTGTGATCAGGCGGATGTATGCGGTAAAGAGCTCACGGTTCGCCAAATGGCTCCCCGCGCACATACGAGAGCCAGCGCCGTAGCCGTAGTGTGGGGTTCCGGAACCGTCGGTTGCAGCTTCGAGATAGCGCTCTGGAAGGAATTGAGTTGGGTTGGTGAAGTGGGATTCGTCGTAGTCGGCTGCCCAGGCGTTCTGTTTATTTGTATTAGTAGTGGCTTAGAGTAGAGCTAGATAACAAGGCTTCGGAAATAAGGCTCGGGATAGGTATTTTTACCATAAAAAAGGTCGTGCCCTTCGGTATAACAGCGCCATTCCAGACAATATCCTTTGTGCTTTCTCGCGGGAGACAGATTGGAATGACCGTCCAGAAGCGTAGCGTCTCCTTGACTAACGCGGTCACGTACGGCACCTTCTCTTCGACGAGGCATTTTTCCCAGGCGTCGCCGTCCGGATAGACGTGCCTGATCTCATCGTATGCCTTCTTCTGAATGCGCTGGCCGTCTTCGGACGCGAGGTAGGCAATTCCCATGATTAGGTTCCCAGGGACAGTGTCTAGTCCCGCAGAGACCATGGTTAGGCATAGACTCTTGATCTCAGCTAGGCGAATGTTAGTTGACGTCCATAAAGAGGGAGATAATTGAGAGGCACACCGTCATTTAGCTTAGCTTCAGGATCTTTCAAGATACTACCCGTAATGCAAGGCTTATCGGTTCCCTTCGCGATGCGGTCCTTTAGAACGTCGAGTAGATATGCTAAGTACTTATCACGCCGCCTCCGGAATTCCTGTGCCTCGCCGTTTGTCTTGGGCACGAGTCTTAAAAGTGGAATGTAGTCCGCCCATTGGTTACTTGTGCTTCTAAAGTTCGACACGCCTCGTTCGACATCGACGATCTCCTTCAATAACTGCTCGTCCTCGATTCGTATGCCGTAATTGAGCGTCAGACTCGTGTTCAACGCAAACCGCTGGAAGTACGCGGTGGGGTTGATGTCCACGGCCCCGTTGACACTGTCTCTGAAGAGATCCTTGATACTAGCGGTTGCCTCAAGGTCAATAATGGGCATCAGGGATTGCACATTTGGACGGTTCAGAGCTGTTGCAGCGGCCTTGCGCCGGCGTTTACACGATTCATCCCAGGGCGATGTGCCAATGGTAAAACCCTGCGAGCTAGAGACGACGCTGTGGAATGTATGGAAGGTGGGTCGCGAAATAAGAGCTGCTTGATCTTTAATCCAGAGTTGGCGGACGGAATCGAATGTGTTGGCGAAGACGACGCGCTGCCGGCCTTAGCATTTCACTTGTAGACGCGGGAGAAGATTAGGAGAGAGCGGGCTTACCTTATTACCCAGTCGAACCTGAAACACGGGACCATACCCGTTCTTTGCCCACTTCGCAGCGACGGTAGCGTGTTGGTCGCCGAGTTGAATCAAATTAC
Organism: Aspergillus pseudodeflectus; assembly: GCF_044049435.1. Taxonomy (NCBI): domain Eukaryota; kingdom Fungi; phylum Ascomycota; class Eurotiomycetes; order Eurotiales; family Aspergillaceae; genus Aspergillus; species Aspergillus pseudodeflectus. The sequence goes on along the minus strand of NW_027263798.1, from coordinate 492,442 downwards.
CCACGATGGGCAGACCGCGTGGCTCAGGCAGCCCTTTTATGAATGGAATATCCGTTCGGTTGAAGTAGCGAATGAGGAAATAGACCACCGTAATGGCGACGATGCCGATGGTTTGAAGAGCCATGATGCTAGTCCTGAGAGCTGATAGTTCGATGGTAACACCAGGCGAGATCGCTAAGGAGGAGCGAGCCGCTTTATATTCGTGGTGCTACAGCCGACGTCTGCGGCAGGGAGGGTTGCTGCACGGTACATTTCCGGCGTTTGGGTGAGGTGTCCGCGTCATCCCCGCAAGTGAGACGCCTCGCTGTCTGCAATGCATCGCAGAGCGCCAGGGATGCCAATGGTAGAGGTGCGGGATTTCGGAGGTCAATCCCGCTCAACGGTTACCCCCGGATTGGCCCCACCGCGGAAGGTGCGGATCTCACCCCCGCGCGCGGTGACGCTGGGCAGCAGCCTCATTTTGGTTTTTCGATCCGCTAAGGTACTGCTTTCAGCAGTCAGATCACATAGCGCAGGTCTTTGAATTCCGCTTCTGGAAGAAGAGGAAGTAATCATAAAAGTTTTAATGCATTGTTCTTGACCTTGATCTGATAAAATTTGATTGCTAAGGCTACATTTGCACCTATAGTACATAAAGGGTCATAAATTATATACAGGATCATTCATAAGAACCAGCAGAGCTTCATCAGGCTAACACATCATGCCGCGTACGGGTTTTCAAGGGCACTGAGTCGGCTAGCTCTACGGCCATCATTACGGGCACGGTCTGCTGCAAGCGTCTGCGCAAATTTGCTCTTCTCTCGAATTTGCGGTCCCTTCCAGTAGAAGATATAAATCGGAATTCTAACAAAGATTGCCAATATGCCGAGCAGGGCTGAAGTCGGCTTCCGATATTCTCATATAGGGCGAGTAAGTCGGGCCGGGCGACATCACTCTCGCTTTGGAGAGAGTAATACCGGCGGTTACACTGCATAACGAGCACAATTCTCCTGTGCTATTCACCCCTTACCAATGCTAGCGTTTTGATGTTGTTCGACACGAATTGAAAATCTTTAAAACCCAAAAGAAATCTCAAATCAATAACGGATTCATATGCTTGGTCTCACCATGCTTCCCAAGAGAGAAGATTGGCGTTCGGGACAAGAAGTGCGATGCCCTAGGCGCGCTTGTCCTGCGTCATGATCAGCTCATGCGCTTTCACGTCGAAATGTCTTGTTTGGCTACAACTTATTGAGCAGGGATTCTATACGTTTGGAGTTCGTCTTGTTATTATGGATTTTAAGATTGATGACGACGAAGTATGGTCGAATTGGTGAAACGTGGCGTTGGCGAGCGTAGGTCGATAGTCTAGAACTATGTATGTAGCATTGTCATTCATGAATCCTCGCCATCCGAGAGGTAGCCATTTGATCGCTCGTCTATTATGGAATCATCTACTATACATCAACTCATAAGTATGAATAAGATCCTGACCAGCATGAACATGAAAAGAACGTCGAACAGATTAGATGAAACAAGTCAAGAGAATGTCCTAAAATACATGATTCACCCGAACACTCTCGCTACTTATCGAGGCGGATGTTGCGATGGTAGACTATAAACGCGATGATGACCGGGGCCAGGAACCGCGTCAGATAGAGGACCGGATGGTCGCGTTTGAAGAGTGTGGGGATTTACGGGCCCACTCGGCGCATAGGCAATCCCACCTGTGGGGTTCTGTTGTAGAATGGCCGGGGGAGTATAGGGACGGCCGATTTGTTGGACGCCTGGCCCGGGTAGTGGGGGAGTGCTGCGGCCATATTGCGCCCCAGACAGCCCCAGAGCCGGTCGGTGAGGTTGAGGTTGTTGTACTGCATTGACCATCGGCTGTACGTGTGAGTACCCCTGTGCACCGCCCGGATGTTGCTGAGGTGTCCCCGACACATGTCCCGAGGTTGAGCCATACGATGACGCCGAGGAAAGCCCCGGGCGCGAGGGATACGCCATATGGCTGTTACGCGTCGTTGGTGAGTTTATCGCCGAACGATACATTGGAGTCTGCGAAGGAAGCTCACGCGACCCGGCTCCTGCAGATTGCGCATGTGCGGCGGGTGATGGCGCATAAACAGATGTCGGGTACGCCGGACGTTGTGATGGGGGGGCTGGCGATGGCGTGGGTGCCGGCGATGGGGCATTGAGGTGTGGTAACGGCTGGCTCGAGGCGTTCTGACTAGACGCAAATGGCGAGTACGTGGGTTGAGGAGCCAGTGTTGTAGCGGAACGACTAGGTGGTGGAGGAGCTGATGCTGGTTGTTGTGATTGCTGCTGGCCTCGAGGATCAAATCGTCCTAGCCAATCAGTATTTCCCGCAGGGCCCGGTGCTCCTGAGGCCGACCCGTACGAACCGTACTCGGGGTAATTGCGAGAGGGTGGTAAGTATGGGCTCTGCTGAGCATAGCCTGGACCCTTTGGTTGGGAAGCCGAGAAAATGGACTCTTCTTGTCGCGACGGTGTTGGCTGGGGAAGCGACGAGCTTCCCGTGTATACAGGTCGTGAAGGAGAGCTGTTGGCAGTCGCTGCGGGGACGGACGAAGCCTGATCACTTGCAAATCGCTTGCGAGGTTGAGGCTCCTCAGGCTCGTCGTTCAAGATGCTCATAATATTGGACCGTTTTGCAGGAACTTGGCGAGGAGGCTCTAGAGGTTCAATAGGCATCAAGCCGGAACGCATTGGGTCTCTAGTCGGGGACAAGACCGGAGCGGGTTGTGATAATCCAGCTGCAGAATGCAAAGGATAGAACGGCCTTTGACCGACCGATTCACGACGAAGATGGGACATCTCATGCTCGTGTCGCCCGAAGTTCTGCACTGGGGAACTGGGAGCCTTGGTCAGGCTATGTTGACGTGAGTGGGAGCCTGAAGGCATAAGCGATGGCGGAGGCTGATTGTGGGGTTGAGCCAGAGACTGCATGTAGGGCTGGTGGGACTGTACGGTCGCACTGTGGCCCGGAAGTAGAGGCGATCCGTGCACATCTACCCCTGAAGTTCGGAAACCTTGGCCGTGAACAGGCTCCATTCTGGCCATTTCCGAAGCAGAGACAGCGACTGGACGTGAAGACAAGGGGTGTTCGTGAGAGCGAGGTGTTGCATGTGGGAAACCCGTGTCGCGCTTATCATCTGCAAAGTACCCCATGCGTGGGCCTTGCATTCGCGGCGGCAGCCCAGTGTGGGAGTGGATTGTCCGCGATGTTTCGTCGGCCAGGGCAAGAGCAGGCGAATGAGTGGCCATTGGGGCAGTGCTGGCTTGGGCAAGGGGCGGGTATCGAGACAGGCTGGAAATGCTGTGCTCCCGCTCATGAAGTGGCCGTCCGTGCAGTGGTCCTGGCTGTGAAGACAGTGCAGGATGTTTCACGTGAGACACAAGTCGACCGTCGTCAAGTTCAGGCGTAGCTTCAGTATGTGGTGCGAGAGGCCTAGTCATACTGACGGTCGAAGGCGTGGCTTCGTAGCGTCGTTTAGACGTGAAATTGGGGATGGGCAAGGCGCCTGTTGGCTCGCCACGAGACTTTTTGAGCTCCGCATCTGCAGCGATTTCCTCATAATCTCTCTTCCCAGAATCAAGTCGTCGCTGGAAATAGTTTTTGACCTTGAGATCGTTAGAATAAAGTCATAGCGCACATTAGCAATGGGGTTGTTGGTCATGCCGGCTCTTACCATTTGGGTAGACTTTGTCTTCATAAAGTTCGAAATACTCTCAAAATCCCGGCCAAAGTGTGCCAGCAGCAGAGGAAAGTCTCGCTGCTCGGGAACAGACCAATAACTAGTAGTCTGCGGAGAATTGTACATATCCTGCCGGGTAGCACCAGGAATCGGCGTTGCTGTCGCACTTTCTGCCTCCGTAGACTCGAAGGCGTATATCCCCTCTCTCTGACGTCCGCGTCCAGGCTTTGACCGTGAAGGACCATCTACCTGATCTCTCTCAGCCTGTTCCTTGAGGATTGCGATGCCAGGGTCGATCACAGGTTCCAAGGAAATGTTTTGCAGGACAGGTTCCGGAACAGGAGGAACACTTGCGATTGGTGTTGTGACAGCGGGTACCGCTGCTACCGGTGTTGGTTGCTCTGGCTGAGGGGTCAATGAAGATGGCTGTGGCGGGGGTAGTTGTTGCTGTTGTTGCTGGGTAGCTTTGCCCCTTCTGCCGCCTCGAGTACCAGTGCCAGAACGCGCACCACGTCGGCCAGAAGGTTTCTCTCCTTGTTCACCATCCTTTGCTGCAGTGCCCCTTCGGCCGTTGGCACTTTGCTCCGTGTCTGCAGAAGAGTCTCCGAAGGTTGGTGCAGCCGCACGGCGTGGGCGACCAGTATCAGTAACGGGTGTCGGTTCCTCCTCGCCATCGTAATCGGGCTTGACTACTCCCAAGTCTGCCATGAGGGCGTTGGACTTGGGCCTAGCAGATCTCCTCGCACGGCCGCGGCGACTCCAGCGCTTGTTCAACTTGGCCTTGTACTTGATTTCTTCCTTGGTCAAGTAATAGTGAACAATACATTGCTTGAAATCCCGCCCAGGTAGAGACTCTGCAATCTTGCCCCATTTCTTTGGGTAACTCATGAAGGCACTCGTGAATTTCTCGTGCTCTTCAGGGGTAAAGTCGTTGGGCGGAGGTAAGAAGCCGAAGACCTCCATGGCTTGAGAGGTTTCGACGATGTTGTTGGTGTCTTTGTAGATAGTAGCTTTGGCCTCTCGGGGTTCGAGCATATCTGGTATCACCGCCTCGCGAGTGAGGTCCGGTTGCGCGGTAGCTTTATTCTCGCGACGCCGAGCGAGCTCTTCCTGCGCAGAGATCTCGGAGGCACGAAGAGCCATTTGGAAGTCCAATTCGCTGTTACCCTTGTAGCGCCTACCCTCACGGGTGTCGAGGACAGGGGTAGGAGTCACCACTGGGGGTGGCGGCGGCGGCGGAGTCAAACCTGGCGTGACAGTGGTCTTTTCCTTCGCGCGGTCTAGCTCCCATACACTCAACCTCCATCGCTTGTAGTAAGCAAGCCAATCCTGCCTCAACTCTGCGTTTTTCTTGGCAATGGCCTTGCGCTGGTCCATCAACTCCCCACGGAGAATCGTTTTGATACGTTCATGAGTCGCAATGTTATCTTGAAAGACATCGAGATCAGACATGGGTGTTGGAGGGCCTGAATGAAAGAATGGGAGACCCTCAACAGATATCGCTCCAGGAAGTGAATTCAAGACCACTTCGGTCGGTGGTTCCTGTTCCTCAGTCTTGTTGTCAACCTCCTCGTCATGAGAGGGAGCCGGTGCCTCTTCTGTGGAGAGAATCGATTCCACTGGAGGTGTAGGCGTGCGGACTTTTTCAGGCTGTGTCTCGTTTGCGATCATACCCAGAAGCTGGATACGCATGAGGAGCGAGACTATGTTTGGGTCTTCCAGCGGCGGAGGCGGCATATCTGCACGGAGCGCCTTCATATCCTTTTCGAAATCCTGCTTTCTCTTCTCTAAGAACTCTTGCGAGAAGACATTCTCATCCTCGTCTTCATCACTCCTTTCAAAATCCGGAATCATTACATCCTCCTTATTGACGGCGGGCTTGGCAGGTTCCTCCTCCACAGCCCGTCTCGGAGGGCTAGAAACGTTATTTGGGAGCTCCACGAGAGGCTCGGGGCGGGAAGCGTTTCCCTTCTCTTTTGCTGCAATGACACTCTTACTGGTATCAATTCTATTCGCATCTGGGCTTTTCGTCTGATCGTCAGAAACCATCTTCACCTCTCGTTTCACATCTTCACTAATGGACAAGCTTCGGGCTCGGCCATCTATTGAATCTCTCTTTGGTGGCAGAGGAGGGCTAGTTCCGGTATGAGGTCGACTGAAGCTGGGCCGTGCCCAGAGCTTGTTTCCCTTAGAAGATCCACGGGAGGGGGGAGGCCGCTGTTGAAGAGCACGGGGTCCAGTAGGAATACTCGAGGAGTGCATGCGGGGCGACGTGTGTGACGCCGGTGATGCAGATCGTCCTGCCGATGGTGGCCCCCATCCTGCATCTGAGAAAACGGGTGCCGAACCTAATTTCACCGGCGAGGAGTCGGGAGTAACTGCATTTTCCTTGGCAGTGATACCCGGAGCGTCCAAGCCCGTTCGTTTAATATTAACCATAGCAGCTGGAGCGGTTGGGGGAGAAAGTTCCGTCGGCTTGTGTAGGCCAACCGATACTGTTTGCGGTGTCTTGAAAGTTCGCACAGGGCTCTCCTGTTTCGGAAGAGTGTCGACATTTTCATCACGCTTCGCTTCATCGCGTCGAGGACGCTGCTCTATGCCATGATGGGGCGGACCCCGATCTGCCTTGGGTCCGGTTGGCGGCTGCATTTGCGGCCTAGGCCCGGGATCTGGCCGGTTTTTCTCAGTCTTGGCTAGTGAAGGGGCGGCAGGAGGTGCATCCGTAGACGATTTTTCGGTTGAAAGATCCGGAATAGGTGCGGTTACTGAACCGAATGCTGGAACCTGAGGTACGACAGGAGGCGGCGAGCGTTTAGCAACAGGCGCAAAGAGGTCTTTTGAGGGATCTGGTCGAGAGGGAAGCGTTTCGAGTCTTTCAATGTCACGCCAGGAATCCCCGCCAGATGATTTTCGAGGGTGCTCGATAGTCGGTAAATCGGCAATTCTGTCCGCTGATGGAGGTCCGGTATGGATGGACGGAGGAACAGGCAGTACAGATGAGATGCTGGGATTCCTGACCTCGCTTCGACTTGGTGGCCGATCTCTCTTCCACATATCTCCTGGTCTGTCACGGTCGTCACGGTCCAGACGGCGGTCCAGCTCATCACGACGGTCGAATCGATCACGGCGGTCCAGATCGCGGTCTCTATCACGTCTCTCAATGTCCCGGTCCCTGTCTCGATCTACACCCAGTCGCTCTCGGTCGCGATCGCGATCAATAGGACGTTCTCTGTCACGGTCGCGATCTCGATCGCGCTCTCTTTCCCATCTGGCGTCGCGTGACCGACTTCGACGACGAAAAGAATCGCGATCATCCAAATACGGCATCCGACCGCGCCCGCGCCCTCCATCCCAATCGCCACGTCCCCGGCCCCGGATCGGACCAGGACGGGAGTGGTGACCAGCTCCTAAGGGAGGACCATCCGGGACAGCAGAAGACACCGACAGCAAGCTATCTCTCGAACCGCGTCGCATCCGAACGGCATCCGGGTCTCTACCTAGTGGCTCTCGTGTATCGCGAAAGTCGCGAGGGGGAGGAGGCGAACGTGAGCGACCGCGACCGAATCCAACTCGGGACTCTCTTGCGTCGAAGTCATGGTTGCGGCGGCCCCAATCTCGATCGATGTCGCGGCGAAATGGCGGTGGTCCATCGCGAGCATCTCGAAAATCACGGTCGCGTTCTCTGTCGCGGTCGCGGGGGTCACGGTCCCTGTCACGGAAGTCTCCACGGCCAGGATATCCGCGGCCTCGACCACCGAATGAGCCGCCTCGAGGGGTGTCAATCAAGGCCTTGGGTGCCCTGGGCGGCTCTCGTCCTATCGGTAACCCTGCATCTTCAGATCCACGGGGGCCAGCGGGAGGGCGACGATCACCAAATCGTTGGGGAGAACGGTCTCGAGGGTTGAACCCAGATGATTGGGAATATCGCGCAGACATCACCAGACCATGCTAGTGGATATGAAAGGTGGTAACCTGGCAGAAAGCCCTGCAACAGGTTAGTAAAAAAAAAAGCTTCCAGCTTCAATAAAAATGCAAGCGAGTGTGGTAAATAACAGTAAAACTAGTATTCAGCTCTCAGTAAAAATGCAGGGAGACCAGAAGCCGATCCAGCAGTGACAGGGCCAAAGACTGTGGGGAACACGTGATCTTGAAATGGCAATGCACGGTCCAACATGTCGAAAATTATCTAATCAGCCCAGCCGAATCGGGAAATTTGGGAAATTGGCGGGCGAAGCTCGAGATCGAATCATGCAGGCTTGGGTGGACTCGAAAAGTGCGCCCTCGACTTGGCGCGGTTTCTGTCTCGGATGGCCGATGCGAAAGAATAATGGCGAGGCTGTGAAATGTTGCCTGAGATCCACGAAGCCGAGGGGCGCTCCAAGGCATGAACAACGGAGAACTTCCCCAAATTCCAGACGACAGCCGTTTCCATTCCATGACGGGGATGGCGTTTGGGCCAGTCAAATTTAGACTGTTGGTCGTTGAACACTGCCCTGTGTGACAAGCACCCCAAATAACCTCCAGACGGGGCGACGAGATAGAAGGGCGCAAATATGGAGAAATTGGATTTATTGAACAAGACTTTCTTACCTTTCGACCGAACGCAACGTGTCAAGCAATCAGCCGAAGGGACAGCTGCAAGGAGTTGCGCCTGGCACAGATCAAATTCGGGCTTTTCAGCTCAGGGAACGGGGAAACGGCCTGGATCCGGCACCAGGCGGTGCTGAAGCGTTCGGAAACAAGAACCGCAGTTCGTGCAGGTTAAAGCTGGGGCAAAAATGGTAGTGAGCTGGACTCGGAAAGGGAGTTGAGAGAAGGTGAGGAAGATCAGAGAGAAGGGGAGAAATGAAGATCTCGCTCGGATCATGGATGGGGAGCAAGTTTGAAAGGTCTCGAGACTGGTCACTGCTCCTGCCTGCGATTGGAACTTGGGATGGATTCCGTTGGTCAGGGATTAAGTCCTTCCACCTAACGAAATCGAATCCAATCTTTCAAGGCGGATCCTCAAAAAGGGAGCCTGACTTTGACGCGCGCCGCTGAACAGGGCTTAGTGCCTGAGGCCGGACTCAGGCTGAAGGTTTCGACCTCCAAGCTTCAAAGTCTAAAGTTGACCATGCCCGACGCAGTTAGTGCATCCCCGACCTTTCTTGCGCCTCAGGCACTAAGGCAGACATTCTTTTCTTCTGGAATTTTTATTTTATTTTCTCAGTTCCTAAAGGTCCCCCGCACCACAACAAGACCATTGTCCTTTGACTGATCACAACAGCGTCTTTTTTTCTGAAGCCTGTTGCAATTTTATTATTCGGCTCATCATGTCCACCCAACCAAACAATGCACCACCGACCTCGGTCACAGATGCTGTCCTCGTCGCCTCAGAACCAGTGCCGGAGGGGACTCACAAGGTCAGCGGGGTTGACTTTGAGAAGTACCAGGGACGCGATATCACCGTGGCAGAGATGGTCGACAACATGAAGTACATGGGCTTCCAGAGCAGCGCTGTTGCCGACGCTGCGCGTATTATCAATGAGATGGTACCTTCATAACCTCGGCCTTTTTGCGCCTGCTGGCATCACTGACTTTTCGCTTTCTGCGAAGCGCGCCTATAGACATCCCGAAACCGGCGACAAAACCACGATTTTCCTCGGCTACACCTCCAATCTGATTTCCTCCGGCCTCCGAGACACTATTCGCTACCTAGTCCGACACCGTCACGTTTCCGCCATCGTTACTACTGCTGGCGGGGTGGAGGAGGATCTCATCAAATGCCTAGCGCCGACATACATGGGCTCCTTCACAGCCCCTGGAGCTAGCCTCCGGGCTAAAGGTCTCAACCGTATCGGAAATCTGATTGTTCCCAACAGCAACTACTGTGCTTTCGAAGATTGGCTCATCCCCATTCTGGACAAGATGCTCGAGGAGCAAGAGACAGCCAACAAGAAGGCGCAAGAGACGGGCAACGAGGAGGATGAGCTACACTGGACACCGAGCCGCGTTATTGAACGACTGGGCCACGAGATCAACCATGAAGACTCGGTGCTCTACTGGGCTGCCAAAAACAACATTCCGGTCTTCTGCCCCGCGCTCACTGACGGATCTCTTGGTGACATGCTATATTTTCACACGTTTCGCTCCTCTCCGAAGCGTCTTAGGGTGGATATCGTCGACGATCTACGTCGAATCAACACAATGGCTGTGCGGGCGGCTCGAGCGGGTATGATTATTCTTGGAGGAGGTCTGATCAAGCACCATATCGCCAATGCTTGTTTGATGCGAAATGGGGCAGAACACGCGGTCTACATAAACACAGCGCAGGAGTTCGACGGAAGCGATGCTGGGGCCCGTCCGGATGAGGCTGTTAGCTGGGGTAAGATTAAGGCAGATGGCCAGTCGGTTAAAGTTTATGCAGAAGCGACTGTGGTGTTCCCGCTTATTGTGGCAGCCACTTTTGCACGGGCCGAGCAGCCTCAGTCCGCCGCTGAAGAAGTCAAAAACTGAGCGACGGGGGGTCTCACGTCTTGAGGAAAGAACTGGCATGTTATTGGCATAGCCCCAAGGGACATGCTGCATGAACTGCAGTTGGAACCCGTATCAACACCCCCGATAACGATAACACGACTCCACCTTTTGGTCGATCGACCGTTCTCGGCATGCCTCTCAGTGTTGATTGTTGTCTGGTGGCGAGAAGCATTCCAGAAACCCCCGAAAGGGTGGAAACTGAGCGGAAAACGAACCAACGAAGAAACTCAGGAACGAATTCTCCTCCTCGATGGAGATACAACACCTGTCCCGAACTTCCGGCATCTGGAGCGCAGGGGGTTGAAGAGGGGGGCAAAGTTTCAGGTGGGTGAGCAATGGGCGGTTCAACGAATCACAAAGGCAGCATGCAGGAAACTGAACGGTTCTGGTGGGCTGTCCCGTGGGTTTGATCGCCACAACCAGGACGGGCCCGAGAAAACGAATGCCATTTTGTTTGATCTCCCGAAATGTCGCCACGGACCAGATAATCAGCAGAGCGAAAGCGGAGAATCGGCAAAAGCAAATATGCATGGGTTTGTTGAAGTGGGGGGGGGAAGTGCTGCCCCAGCGACTTTGTTGGCAGATCTCCTCCCTCACTGGGTCCGGTAGGATGAGAGCAGGCCGGTGGCAAGGCAGACAGACAGGCAGCACGGATGGAGATGAATAAAACTTCGCTTCTCTGAGCCTTGAGAGAGTGGATAAGAGGCACAGCTCCCGAATCTTCCAGCGTAGAAGAATTTCTCTTGTAGGCAGAACCAGCGGTGAGCGCCTCTGATTTGGCTGTGGTACCGCCTCATTCTATAGCCTTACTTCCAGCGGCTCTCACTCCCTCACCAAATCTTCAGCTTCTTTTCTCCGTCCTTCTTTTCTTTTTTTCTCCGACTGATTCAACCTCGCTACTTTCGCTTCGTGCTTCTTCCTCGTCTTCTCCCATCCCCTCGTTCGGCCTGTTCGCCTTGCACACTCGTCCCTTGTTCCCCTCCCCGGCTCACTACCCCGTACAGCCCTTGATAAGCCTTCTTATCGCGCTCATTCTAGACCCCAACTCAGCTCCCACCTGCTTGTCTGCCTGGCTTCACGCTTCTGCATCGCTGCGCCTGCTGCCTTTTGGGAGTGACTCACACACCCTGCATTTCTTAAATAGTTCATTGCACTGCTTTTTGTGCCTCTTGAGATTCATCATCTGCCTGGTCATTATTTGTGTTCTTTTGTCCCTCCGATCATCTTGAGCCGCTGGCTGTTACCCCAACCTACGCCTACCCCCGCTCCGCCTAGCCCCCTTCACCATGGATTCCAGGCTCGACACCGCAGTCACTGTCGAGCAACTGCCTGCTCCGATTCCCGTCGTCAGTGATTCCCACCCTGCAGACCTCACAACAACTGCACCAGCCTCAATAAATACCACAGTGCAGGAGGTCCTCCCATCACCGCCCGCGACTACTCTCACAGAGCCCCTCCCCGCGGATCCGCCATCCGCAGAGCCTCAACAAAACCAGCTACAGGAAACAACCCCTGTCGCTCCGGTTTCCACCGATACAACAGACACAGCTCGGACGAACGAGACATCTGTGACGGCTGAGGCACCTCAGGCAACTGAGACAACAGAGACCGTGGAGGCACCTCAAGCAGTTGAGGAAACGGAGCCAGTTGAGGCTTCTCAGACAATCGAGACATCGGAGACCGTCGAGGCTCCTCTGATAACTGAGACGGCGGAGACAGTCGAGCCAGCCGTACCAGCCGAGACGACCGAGACGACCGAGACAACTGAGACAGCTCAACCTCAGGAAACAACCGCGGAGAATGACTCGCCCTCTGCAGAGAATGAGGAACAAGAACCAGAACAGGAGCATGATTCGTGGTTGGAGGAGCCAGAGGATACATCAGTGCCAGATGAGGCTGAATTGAAGGAGATTGAATCGGAAAATCAAAATCACCATTCACTAGAGTGTAAGTCTTCTATTACTGCTTTACCGGTTCTCAGCCTTAACTCTTCTAGATGACTACTGGGAGAAGAACTTCTACCCCGCGCTTGATGACCCAGAGTACCGCCCGGTAGAGAAGGCTCGCCTCACATGGAAGATCAAAGGTGTTCGTGGTACCAAGGAAAATCCCAACCGGGTCAAGATCATGCGCTCCCCACCTGCATTCGTCGGCGGGTATTGGTGGACTATCAAGTTCTTCCCTCGTGGAAACAACGTGGGCTCGTTGAGTGCTTACATTGAATGCTCATCCACACCGCCCAAGCCTGACAGCACTCTCCCTGAGACCGAATTTAAGGTCCTTCGTGGTCCTGCAGACGCGAAGCTAGATGCCAGTACACCTGATCTAGACATGAAGTTTGCCCGGACCGAGGATCCTGATGCGTGGAGTGAGGCCTTCAAGTCTCAATATCCAGCTGCTGCCAATGCATCCGAGGCCGCTACCCCGGAGACCTGGAGAGTGTCTGCGCAAATCGGAGTCATTGTGTATAACCCCGACGAGCCTCGCACTGGTTTCATGCAGTCCTCCTGTCACCAGTTCAACCCGCACAACCTTGACTGGGGTTGGACGAACTTCCATGGCCCTTGGGACCAGATTCATCGTCGTCAACGAGGCCAACATCAAGCCCTGTTGCGCAACGACACTTTGGCTTTCGATGCCTATATTCAAATCTTCGATGACCCGACACGCTCACTCTGGTGGCATCCCAGTGATGCCGAACAAACCTGGGATAGTCTCGGTCTCACAGGCTATCGGCCTTTGGGTGATTCAGTTATCAATCACAGCGCGGATGTTGCTGGGTTGGCGACTTGGCTTCACATCGCTCCCTTTTGCAAAATTATACAGAACGCCAACGTCCTGGAACATCTTAGCAACTGTGATGTGAAGCCCAAGCCGTTGTGTGACGCACTCCAGAAGTTTCTCTGGAAGTTACGTCAGCGGAGCCAGTCACTTGACTTTGTTGATACGGACAATATCACCACTACACTACGTAACCTACATGAGGGCTCCAGCGATGTGTGCGAGTTTTGGGAAAGATTGCGTCGGTCTTTGGAGCTAGAACTGGCGGGGACCAACGCCGTCAAAGAGCTCGCTGAGCTATTTGACAGCCCCTCGCTCGATTCGCTCCAGCCAGGTGATACTCAACAGGATACGATCCACACAATTCCGAAGGACTTCAATTCTCGCATATTTGTCCCAGCCGACCAGGCCAAGACCACGGCCGAGGCATTCAATTGGTATCTAGGTGCGAAGCCAGGGAAGTGGGCATTACCCCCAGTTCTTCACCTAGAGCTTGGTCGTCAAACTTTGGACAAGGTCGCCCGCCAATGGCGCCTGCTCTATAACCGCGTTGACTTGGATGAAGAGCTTGACCTGTCACAGCACCTCGTCGAAGGGCAGTCTGGGAAGTATGTCCTCTACGGTTATATTGTACACCGTGGCCGACGAACTTCTGGCAAATTCTTCAGTATACTCCGTCCAGGTGGCCCTGGCACCAAATGGTTGGCCTTTGATGATGGAAGTGATAACCGAGTCGAATGCCTGACCCGAAAGACCGCGCTGGGTCCGCATCTTGGTCTGGAAGATTCTGAGACACCTGATCACAAAACTGGGCATGATGTGGCCATCGCCGTCATGTATATTCGCAGCGACGTCGTCAAAGATTACCTACCCGGCCCTCAAGGGCCCTGGGAAGTCTCCGAAGAGCTGAAAGAGTATTACGAAAGCGGCCGAGTGAGCTTACCGAAGAAAACAGATGATGGTAATGCGGATGAAGAGGATGTCCAAGTCGAGGTGTACTCTCTTCAGAAGCACGACCAGCTCCCCAGCTTGTTCGATACATATGACCTAATGTCGCAGGCCAAAGCAGCGAACAGTGTCATGTACCTGAGCGTGCCCCGCTCAACGAACCTTGCCGACGTTCGCAAGAAGATAGCCACTTGGGCAACCGCACGGGCGGAGACTGGCGTGAGCCCTGAGAATGTCCGTCTCTGGCAAATTGGACACACTCGCGACCGATATGGTCCCACTCTTGCGTTCATTCGCATCTCCGATCTGACGGCTACCCTGGATATCCCTCACAATCCAGTTCGTTACTGGCTACAAATTGTGTCAGACGGTAAGTTCATTTTTTTACGATCGATTTCGCTACCATTAGCAGTTGCTGATCTGATAACAGCCGATGCCAAATACTTCGCTATGAACGACCCTGCCCCAATCGTGGTCAACACCAAGCCTGAAGAAGCCGTGGTCGAGCAGGCCGCTTCTGAGACGTCAGATGATGCGCAGGTGATTCCAACCTCGGAGAGTGCTGAGCCCAGCTCATCCCGTGTCGCGCTCCAGGAATCTCCAATTGCTGAGTCGACCGATCCTGCGCCAATGTCCACGGAGCCATCCTCGACTCCTAGCTCGAACAACGAAGCTACGGAGAACTCGGCGCAGGCTGTGGTCGAGACAGCACAAATCGAAGTTCTTCTCGAGTCAGCCGAGTCAGCCGAGGCTACAGTTGTTGTGAGCAATGCAATACCGTCTTCTGTCAGCACAGATACAGCTTCGGCAGTCGAGCCAACCGTTGAGGCTACTGAGAGCCCTACTCAGGCCCCGGAGGTATCGGCGCAGAGCGAGGTTCAAGCAACCTCAGTGCAACAGGAAGCGATCCCCTCTAGCGAAGATCGCGCCGTTACAACAGCTACTAACCCTGTTGCTGTCTCGATTGGGAACTCTGACAACGCGACCGCAGAGGGCGCATCCGAGGTGCCTGACAATACAAACTCATCAGACTCAGCTCCACCTGATGAGACTGCATCTGATGAAAATGACGCAGTTATCGCTGCAATCATTGCAGGTGATCTTCAACAGTTAGAGGAGGCACAGGAGAATCAATCCTCCGATACCCCTGCGCAAGAGTCAGAGGCTACTCAGACCTCAACAACCGAAGGGCAAAACAACGCATCTGCCGAGGACAATGAGCTGGAGGCACCGGTAGAGCCCGAAGTCGTTCTGCCGGTCGATCACGTCTATTACTATATCCAACTTTTCGACATAGAAACTCAGACCTTGAAGGTTGTTGGATCGTTCTTCTCTCAAAAAGAAGAGACAATCAAATCCGCTATCCGGAAGCACCTCGAATGGCCCGCAACGAAGGACTTCCAAGTCTGGCAGCGTATCGATGGCACCACCGTGATTACCCTTGCTTCTGCAGAGACGTTCGACATCTCACCCCCAGATGGGACCTGCTTCATTGTAGGTGATAAACTAAACAAAGAGAAGCGCGCCAAGCTCAACGAGGCCGGTCTCTTTGCCAATCCCGACCCGCTGGTTCGTTACATTTGGGCTGCATCTCGGAACCATCCAGTACAAGCCTTCACAGGGACAAAGACCATCGATGCCACCTTCACCAGCGAGTACTACAGCGGCGAAATTATGAAGGGGTACTACCACGGCAAGGGCAAGCACATTTCAGACAATGCTGCCACGTACACCGGCGACTATGTTTTCAGCAAGAAGCACGGAAAGGGTCTAATGGAGTACCCGATCGGAGACACATACGATGGTGACTGGTTCGAGAATCAATGCCACGGTCAGGGAACCTTCATCGAGCGCAAGACCGGCAACAAATACGTCGGTGGCTACAAGGATGGCAAGCGCCACGGCAAGGGTATCAGTTACTGGGAAGTCGCAGATGAAGAGATGGACCTGTGCCAGATCTGCTTCGGCGAAGAGCAAGATGCCTTGTTCTACGACTGCGGACACGTGTGCGCTTGCGTTACCTGCGCCCGACAAGTCGACATTTGCCCCATTTGCAGAAAGAACATTCTCAACGTTGTGAAGATCTTCCGCACATAAACAACACTTTTGCAAGTTCTTCGATTTTTGGATCTTCGTTCGTTTATTTGGCTGGTTTTGTCTCTTTTTTTTTTCTTTGAAATTTGGAGAAGCACGGCATACCCTTGGAAGTTGTTTATCCTATTACCCCTATCATATTACAACATTTCGTTAGGATCACGAGGCTGGATTCGTTTATCGAGAACATTCAATACAAGTAGATTTCATTCTCATCCCAAATTTTGCATTCGAAGTAGTGCTTAGATTTGAAACTACAGAATATGACTTCAAGTATAATGAGAACAAGACCGTCGTCCATTGTTGATGATGGTATCGCTTGACTAAAATCGAAATCTAACAAATATACAAACCCCCAAAAGCACACTCACTTTTTGTATCACCATGACATGACAGAACCGTTAGACAGAATGAATTATACTATATGTAGGCGGCGATCAATCATTTACCACCCTTGTTAGCCTTCTTGCTCTTCCCAGGGCTGGTAGAAGACTGTGATTGCTTCTTGCTCTTCTTCTTATCCTTCTTCTGCTCCTGCTCCTGGTTGGACGAGGGCGTAGCAGAAGAAGAGGGCTCAGAGGACGCTGCGAGCGCCTCGACCGGAGGAGCAGCATTTTTCTTCTTGTCATCCTTTTTCTTAGGTTGTTTGGCGGCAGGTTCTTCGGTGGTAGCCGCGGGAGTGGTTGTCGGGGCTTCAACTTCCGCCTTGTTTGCCTTGGGCGATGTCGTTGACTCGGAATCGGAGGTGGTATCGGCCTTTGGCTTCGTGGCGGCCTTCTTGGGCTTGTTCAACACACCCTTGGGGTTAAGACCCTTGCGGCGCAGCCGGTTGCGCTCCGCGCGGAGCATGCGTTCCTTGTCCTCTTCTTCGTTCTCGCTAAAAGGGCCGAATCCATCCTCGCCGGCGGCGGTGCCGTCGTCGTTAGTGATGAGTGTCTTGTCAACTGCCTCATCATCTGTCGTCGGGGTGGTGGACTTGGGTCTGGAGGTTCCGTTTGTGGTGGAGGCGCCGTCTTGCTCCTTGGCCTTCTGCACGGGTGTAGGGCCGGTCTTCTTGAGCTTGCAGACGAAGAAACCGTCAACATTCTCGCGGTGCGGGAAGTAGCGCCTTGTCATGGTCATCTTGGCGTCGAAGTGCTTGCCCATATAGTGGGTGAAACCGGGGGTACCGAAGTTACCTAGACCGGTCTCGACGAGCTTGACGTTCGGTCGCTTCTTGAGGACGTACTGTACGACGGCTTCATTCTCTTCCACCGTCACACTGCAAGTGGAGTAGACGACGTAGCCGCCGGTCTTGGATGAGTGGTCGACGGAGTCGATGGCCGCGAGGAGCAGCTGACGCTGCATGTGGGGGATGGCGAGGAAGTCGCGCTCGTTCTTGTTTGTCTTGACGCCGGGATCCTTGGAGATAACGCCGGTACCTGTGCAGGGAGCATCGAGGAGGACGCGGTCGAATCCACCCATGGCCTTGGGGAAGGCGGTGCGGGCGTCGAGGTTCGTGACGATGGTGTTTTTGCAGCCGAGACGGTGAATGTTACCAATCAAACCCTTTGCACGGGGCTTGCTAGCATCGTTGGCGATGACACAGCCTGTGTTGCGCATAAGGGCCGAAATGTATGTTGTCTTACCACCGGGGGCGGAGGCCATGTCGAGGATACGTTCGTTCTCTTGAGGTGCGAGGGCCATAACGGGGAGGAATGAGGAGGCAGCTTGGAGAATGTAGTGTCCAGCAAGATATTCGGGGGTGGCACCGAGAGGAACAGCAGACTCGAACACCTGGAGACCGACCTTGGACCACTTTCCGACGGGCTCGAGGACAACACCACGGTTGATCAGCGCTTGAGCGAGAGATCTTCGGTTTGTGCGGAGGGTGTTGGTACGAATGACGACGGGACGCGGGGTTTCGTTGGCTTCAAAGAAGGCAAAGGCTTCCATAGGTGTGAAGAGGTTGAATAGCTTCTCGGCGAGGAACGGCGTGTATCCGTAGTACGTGCAAATGTCGTTGAGGAGCAGCTGGGTATAATCGGCGCGGGACTTGCCTGGTTGGCCAAGAGTCTTCATGTCACCCAGGATACGGATTGTATCAGTGATTCTCGTGCGGAGCAGCTGGAGGTTAGGAGCCAGTCCCTCCCCTTCTGTTCCTTCGAAAACATCTGGCCGGTCACCAGCAATGTTGGTTTGCATCGCGGCCTCCTGCAATTCAGCCTCTGCCTCCTCTTCTTCGGCCTGCTTGGCTTCATCCAACTTCCGAGAAAGACCTTCAATGTTAGCTGCCGTCAATTTCTCTTCTGCGTCGGAAAGATCCTCATCGTCCGAGAACATCGTTTGCCGGGGGTGGTCGTCTTCATCTGAATCCACCACAGAATCCGAGTCGTTTTCCTCGTCGTCGCTTCCAAATCCAAAGTCTCCCTCGGCCTGGCTATCCATGGATCCCTCACTGATACCATCCAGATCATCAAACTCATCCTCATCCATACCGTCAGCGTCAAAGTCCGACATATCCTCGTCCTCATCCTCGTCTTCCGACTCCAATTGTACTTGCTTCTGTACAGGCTTCTTCTTCTCTTTACCCGCAGTCACAGCAGCGGCCTTTTTCGTCTCCTTGCCATTCGCAACCGCACCATTGGCCTTGTTCTTCTTGCTCTTCTGTACATCCTTCACAACATCCTCATCCTCAACCTCAGTGCGTCTCCGCTTCTTCCCCGATTCCACCTTCGGTTCTGCTGCGCCGCCGGACTTGCGGTACTTGGAAATTGTGATTTTCGACTCGTCCAGCGGGGCCGGAGGGCCTTGCTTCTTCATACGGCGACCCTTTCCCATTTTGAAAAAGGTTGTGATGTGAGAGGGAAATGTTGTTTTGTCTGTTCCTGATAAGCTGGGCGAAGATTTCAACTTTTTTTTTCTTGCGCCGGGGCGGGCGGGTCTGCGTGGCAGAATTCTCAGGGCGGTGCACTTACATTGTGGCCTGAACACTGAGGCATGAAGATCGAGAGCCTGTTCCACATGCCAGACTTCATCGCCGCCCGATTGGGTAATCCCATCATCGTTTCGTACAACATTCATTGAAGCTCCTAGGCCGTCTTTTATCCTCACATATTCAAACCAACGCACACATACTATCTATCCATCACAATGTCTGAACTAGCATTTGCAAAATCATTCCTCTCCGCGCTCGATTCGCGCCCTGTCAAGCTCCGACCAGACTATGTCCACGAGCCAGAAACCCCGCGGGCTCCAGTACGTCCACGGCCACCTATCCTTCCCTCACTTCCCCTGCTCATTCCATATCTGGTTTACTTCCCAGTATGACTAACATGGGATTGTATAGTACCTCCTCCCTCGCCTCCAACCCCCACGGCCCGAAATGCCTAAGAAGACCAGAACCCCCGCGGCCCCCGGCTCCTCAAAGTCAATCAGCATAACGCTCAAATCGGCGCGCAACCCCGTCCTTGAATTCACGATCCCAAACGCTCCGCTAGCCACAACAACAATCTCAGACCTTAAGGGCGCCGTCCGCGAACGAACGCTCGAGACAGGCTCCGAGAACAAGGTTGCGCTGGACAAGATCAAGATCCTGTATAAGCGGAAGCCTGTTACAGGGACTGGGAAGACGGTTGGGGAGATTCTTACCGATGCGGGAGAGGGGACCGAGAAGGAGGTTGAGTTTGGGGTTATGGTTATGGGGGGTGCGAGGGTCGCTGACAGTGAGGGGCAGAAGCAAGAGGGTGCGGGTGGCGGCGAGACTACGGTAAAGCCTGCTGTTGGGCCTAGTGGGGAGGAGGTTTTGGTGACAGAGCAGTTCTGGGATGATTTGCAGGGTTATTTGACGCAGAGGCTTAAGGATGAGGAGTTGGCGAAGAAATTGCGGGTGGTTTTCGGGGATGCGTGGGCTGCAACTCGGTGATCATAGTTCCAGTTTAATTCAACGGAATGTAATATCTCAATGCCTTACGAGGGCCCGCGCATCGAATGCGTGCAGATATGCTGTATAGGTTCGCGTCGAATGATATCATATCAACTTGGCAGGTAGAGGATATGCTATGAAAAGGCCAACATCAAAAAGGTAATATAGTAGCATACATCCCCTACCCTAGATCATATTTCACATGGACAAGTTCCTGTGCAGAGAAGGAAAGGAGCAAAAAGACAGAGCATTGGTATACGTGGGTAAATCGTTGAGCCAAGTTGACACGAAGACCGTCGAGGGAGTAAGGTGGGTGTCGATAAGGGGGAGAAGAAGAAACGAGAAAAAGGGTGTTATAAGCACAAAAGCAGGAGAAAGGAACATATGCCAGGTAGTTAGCTTGACCCCGTTGCAAATGCTCAAGAATTGGGCGACTCGCTCAATCGTTTCATGAGTCCAAAAGAAACATGGCATAAAAAAAGTTATCGGGCGGGCACATCATGTAGTAGGAATCAAATCATACATCAACAACAGTTTAGGGCAAGTTGGGTGGCTCGTCTTTATCGCGAAAAGACCTTGACTACCCCGTCGCCGCCACCACTGACGACCCATCGCCCATCACGGCTCCAAACAACAGAGCAAACACCCTCACCACGCATCAGCCTGTGACTCGTGATTTCTTGGGTGCAACTTCGTGTTTCAAGGTTCCAGAACCGCAGACTGGCGTCATGGCCGGCAGACACGAGCTCGCGACCATCGGGAGAAAGGGAGAGCGATGCGATCGCTGAAGGGTGCGCTAGCATGGTGTACGTGCCTTGCCCTAGATAATGGTTAGTAGCTGCGTATCTTTTGGAATGGCAATGAATACTTACCACTGTTGGCATCGAATAGACGAATATATCGGTCTTCGTGACCACTAATAACAACACCCTCCACACCACTTGAGCCGGTGGCACCGTGAACAACCTCCTCGTCTACTAGCGTTCGGCTAGGGTCGAGACCTGCTGAGCCATCAAACCCAACTGTAGTTGCAACAACTGCGTTGACACCTGTTGACCGAGTTCCGTTGTACGTTTCGAGGCTCGCCATGCCTACTATCTCTTCACCGGTCCGAGTGTCGTACACAAGGATCGAAGCGTCCGTGTAGGACACGACAAAGTTGATACCAGCAAGGGATAACGGGCTGATACACGTAGGTGATGGGGACTCCGTCCGGACAATTTGTCGGACCATGGTGTAATGGAAAGGCGTGGTTGTTGCGGTGCTAGGTTGCGGTGATGATGGAAAGTTTGAGCCAGAAGAGATAGAATTGGCGCGTCTACTTCCTCCAGCGCGACGAGAACCAGCCTGCGGTGAGGAGAGCTGAGGCGGCGCACTGACAGCCCAAAGAATTATCTTGCCGTCTGCTGAACCTGATGCGAGGATAACCCTGTCCGGTCCGCCATAATGATTTGAGGATTCTCCGAAAATCGAACCTGCTGTCCCGGGGAAAACACAGAGTCCCCAGACAGAATCTGTATGGCCATCCAGTGTGGCTTTGGGGTCTACCCTGCCCCGTTCCCAGACTCGCACACTAGCATCCTGTCCACCAGAAAAGACCCATCCATCACCCAGCGCACGGCCACCGTTTAAGAAGTTCTGGGACGGCGAACAAGCAGCCAGAGCGGTCACGGCCCCGACGTGTCCTCGGTGTGTAAAGTAGCTTGTAATATCCAAGTCGCTGCTAGAGCTTGCCCCGTGCGCACCGAAGGCTCCGTAACTTGCTGGGATGATCCATCGTTTAATAGTTCCATCGTCGCTGCAGGTACAGATTTCGGGTTCCGACGGGCTGCCGCCACCCGTGAAGATCACGGACCGGATAACGTCCAGATGTCCTCGTAGCGCGAATCGAACCTTGAATGCGGTATCCTGCGCTTGGGAAGGCCCTGTACCGAGATCGACGGAACCTTCACTCTTCCGTCGAGCGCCAGAGCTCTTTCTTCGGTGCGAAAGCGATCCAGACCCTGAAGGAGACTTTTGTCGGACGAAATTTGCATTGGGAAAGGCATCAACGTCCGGCCGATGATGCGTGGGCGTCGGTTCAGGTTGGGGTAATTGATCAGTCGGGTCATCAAAGTTCCAGCCATCAGTATCTCCCGAGCTCTCATCGGGCCGCTGCAGTCTTGTTGATTCTTTAACCGACACTTGAGATCCATAACCGTCGTACAGTTGCCTGTCTGAGCTAGCGCGTTCCTCTAGAGAATTTTCCAGACTCCTCTCATCGAGCGTCGTTATGGGGGTTTGTTGTTGCTCCATGGGCCGTCTGTCAACGACGTCTCGCGAGGGGGCTGGGAGACTATACTGGCTAGGAGCGCGAGACAGGGCAACGTTTTCTGGGTAATGTCTAATGACAGGTTGGTGGTTTTGCATGGGAACCTCTCGTGCCATAAGGTTATTGGCCTGCTGCTGCTTCTGTCGTTGCTGCTGCATATATGCTTCTTCTAGGCTTTGTTGGGACAGCTGCTGGTTGCCATAAACATGGTTCGAGAGTTCAAGATCGCCCATGTCGGGTGCCGGATGTGTGGACGGGATAACGTGGTATGCGATTTCTTGCGAGCATTTGGATAGGTATAACCGTGACTTATCACGCTCAGTCTCCTGTCGGAATTCGTGTTGATTTTCGGCGGTAGGGTCGAAGTCGCCCAGGTCGGTTAACAGTTTCGGTCGTTGAGCTAAAGAGAAGCAAATAGTTAGAAAGAGGCTGGAAACATTTGCTTCGGAGGAAACAAGTACACTTCAGAGCATTAATACTCTCCCGGGCGATTTCCTTGGGATCCCGCAGGTCCTCCACAGCCTCATTGTTTGTAAGCTTTCGGACCTTCTCGCGCTCCTTTTTCAATGCAGCTTCCAACAATCGGACATGTTTTCCCAATGATTCGTGTAGGCGCTTGTTTGTCCGGACGTCACCCTCGAGTTTGCCAATCCGAGACTTCATCTCCGCGCGCTCGATCTCCCAGGCGTTGCGGTCTCGCTCATGTCGGTGCCATTCCGTCTGCAAGAAGCGCATGACACCTGAAATCCAGCCTTGATTAGCATACTAAATTGCTTTCATAGACGGGTCGCGAGTCCGCTCCCAGTGCGCGCAAAGAACCCACCTTGTAATGTATATTCTGTCCCCTGAGGATGACCCCCATTCGCATCACCGCCCGGGCCGACGAACCCTCCTCCCCCAGACATGGCAGAGGGAGATTGCCAAGCCATTCAATGAGAAGCTGGAGAGGCTAGTAGGAATTAATCCCTAGCGAAAGAATTGATTTTGCTCGGTCAGATCGATGGTGGATGTGGTTTGGGTGGATTGTTCGGGAATCGTGTTCGCAGCGGTAAAGTGTTGTTGTGAACCTACAGACCCAGACGGGGGACAGCGGCAGGGAACACAGTTCCAAGCCGTGCCAGCACCGGTGAATAAGCAACAATAGCGATAATCTAGAAGGCGAGTGATCTCGTCCAGCCAGAGAGAAATGTGAGGTGGACTGAGCTCTTGGGCCGGGATGAACACTAGAGCGCGTCTCCTCGCAGGGAAAAGTCACCGCCGCAGCTGGGCTCTCTTGTTGGCTCCGGTAGACGCCCACGCGGCCGTTACCGCCTTTAGCGCTGGGGTTGTTATAGTCAGGGGTTTATCGTGGCTTTCGATCAGTGTCACTCAGAGATCAGAGTTCACAATCGTTGAAAGATATCTGAGATGTAGATTCTGATCGCTTTCTGGAGTCCGACTCTTGCTTCTCCACCAATCACCAGCCACCGACGTTTATTGCTTTTTGGCTATCAGGGCACAACCGCCAGCGAAACGTGTCCCTACTTTTACACTTCATTCATTAGGTATTTCAGCAGGCCAGGCAGACATTGTTTGCCTTGACTATCACTGTATCACGGAGTCTATGTCTGTATAACATATGCTACGAAAGTACACTTTCTTCACAATCCTCTTCATCGTCCCTTTCCTGGCCGTAGAGTACTTCGCACACTCCACCGACCGGGACATCCAGGACCGCGTCCGTCCCTTCGCTCCAAATCTCCTTCCAGTTCACTCTCCGGTTCTGCGGACCCATAATCTGGAACGAAGTCGCGCCAGGTCGCATTTTTGCAGCCCCGCCCGGTCGTCGTCTGCCTTTTCCATCAATGACCGCTACATTGGCAACTTCGTCCACGATATTCTCCACGCTATTCATCGGTAAGGTCAGGTATCCGGTGTTATAGGATGCCAAGGCGACATAAATGTAGATGATGGACATGACTAGCCAGGACGGAATCGCCAGCGACCACCAACGGTTGGGGTAGTAGTAAATTCCAAGCTGGTGTAGAAATGGCGATGGAAGATACGACCAAAGGATGTAAATCACTGCGGTCAGGCATCAGCTATCAAGCGACGCATGTCTCAGGGTACGATTTCACTCACAGAACGCCAGTGATGATGCGAGGTATAAGACAAATCCATAATACTCGTAAGTCGGCACCTTTGGACTTGCTCGAGGCACAGTTGTAGCCCTTCGCGCCGACTTTGCGACAGCTGCTTCAGTATCATTGGGCGTCTCAACGTCGGAGCTATCAGGAGTGGTTGGCCGCGAGGTGGTGGTGGAGAAAGGGGGCCTAAGCAAAGACGTCAATGATGGAGATGGCGGCAACGGAGTCGGAGGCCTGTTGTAGAATGGCGGCGCAAATGCATTAGGTCCGTGAAGCGAACTGGCTGACTGCCGGAAAGGGCGGTGCATCGCGATCCCATCCTCGGGCGACTGCTCATCGTTCGAGTCCGTGGAGGCATCGGAGAAGGATTGATTGTCTAGAGAGTAGTGAGAGTGGAAGTCCAAATCGTCCTCTACCTCGACTCCGTGATGCGGAGAGGAAACTATATCCTGATCGTCCTCATCTAGATAGCTGTTATCTGGAGCTTCCCCTGTTGTTTCAAGCTCATCGGGGGGTAGGGGTGGGAATGGCTGTTTTTGGTCGAATGACGAGATCGGTGGAGTGGATTCTGGATCATCTCGGATGAAGAATTCCCCCTTCTGCTCCAGATTCAGAAGGGACATCTTCCAGGAGCATTCGAGACGAAAACCTGCCCGCCATGGGTCCTGTGTGTAAAGGCCCAGGCTTCAAGATTCGGCGGAGATCTGCTCCTGCCCATTTACTGCCGACGTTTCCCGCCTTGCTGAGACATCTACGAAGCAGTCTCTGGTCTCTGAGGCGGTCTTCAACTCCTTGGCTTTGATTTCTAACACCACAAGAGGGTAACGCGTGGTCTAATCCTTGCTATGTGGCCAAAACCACTCTCAAACGAAAATTTCATGTGATATACGAGCTTATCTGAGAATATATATCCCCCGTCCACGCCAGCACAAGTACAGATTAATACTCATTCCTTGCACCTGCAACAGTGTGATTCGAATCCCTACCATGCGTCAAGCTGCATGAACGAGCATGAAAGATGCAATCTCCTGTCAAGTGCCAAAGGTGATCGGTCATATTGAGCTCGCCAGCTAGGCCCAGGTTGCCCAACCACCCTTGAACGAGACCCGAGGAAAGGGTGCTAGTCACGGAAACCTATACAACGTAGAAATCCTGACTTGGGCGGGATGATCAGAGATCATTGAAGGTCTTGACGTTTCTTCAAGCACTCGTCGTGGTCATTGTTGCGGCTGGCTGGGAAATAATGCAGGTCACCAGATCGGCCCAGAGGCATCTTCCATCCGGCTGGCCAATGTCAACCCTGAACTTACTCACTGCAGCCTTTTACCCCTCTCCGCTGCGATTACCATTCCATTATACACCGCTGTTCCAAATCCCGAAGGAAATTGGAGTTAGGCACCAGAGATCGCGAGAGCCTTGACTTAGAGCAGATCGCACATCGATCTTTTTGGGTCCTCTACGTCAATCAGCCATGATGATGGAAGCTCGTGCGTAGATATGTCACTCGTGCCAATTGCATCGAGCAGAGTTCAAACTTCATGCAGAGGTCCTCAGAATAGCTCTCGAGTTAATCGATGCCGCGAGATACACGCTCTTCTGTTTGCTGCTGGTTTACTCTGGGGTATGGGCAGGAGAGGTTCATTCCGCTCAGTCGGGAGCACATGCACAAGATTCATCACCCTTGCGTTCCGTCTCTTGACGCTCGTTTTGACAGCAAGAATAAGCGAATGGGGTCTCAGCGAAGCTTCTTCAGAGCTCGACGGAAACTCCATGGCTCGTGCGTGTTCTTCAGCCAAGAGCAGTCAAACTTGTGACAGTTAGCTCCGAAACAACCCTATCTCGTAGACGAGGGCAACAGACGTTTAGACCGCCGCTCCTAGCAGGGGCTGGTGGATTGTTGCTTGCCTGTGAGCAGATGGTTTCCGCAAGAAACTGCTGCAAGAGTTCTCGAGTCTGTCCTACCACACTCTGGTTTCCGATTGAAGATTGTTTGTGCGAGATGACTGTGTGATGAGCGACTGCGGCTGGACCACTCACTGCTACGGAGTAATCTGTCGACTGGTATGACCAATTCAATCCAACAGCACAGATATTTTGTGGCAAGCATTCCATGGCCCTGCGAGGAGGTGGGTGAATCGCGGGTCCGGATCGGCAAATCCCCTCGAACCCCGGTGTCGTGCGGGTCTAGCGTATTGGATGGGCACTGACTATCGCTGGAATCAAAGGCCGCTAGCGACGACTATCGGAGTACAGATGATAGCGACTCCAGCCGGGGGAAGATCCCTGTGCTGGCTGCTGTCTAAATTCGACTATCGACGAATCGCCATTTATCCCCCCCCTGGTGAAGTCTCCACGAGCCCAGGACGCGGTTCGTCCTTCGCGATGCTTCCTGGATTCTCAATCACCCTCGACGAATCAGCAAAAATCTAAATCACACACGTTCAAAAACGTTTGAGTCTCCTTCCACTTGAGTTCGCTGTGCGAGCCAATGGCTCTGTGCTGCAGCCCACTAGCGCCGCATACTTCAGCCTTCCGTGCGCTATTGATCTTCCGGCGCGATGACAGGTCTAACACGCCGTCGCATTCTCTGCTTGATGTGACGCGCAACCCAGATATATGTACCTGGCCGCAGTAACGGTTTCAAGGATGTCTGGGCGAAATCTTTGCCTCTGCTGCCGGCTGATCGGAGCGGAGAATATGATAGATCTGACTCGCAACCACAATGGCACAACGGGCTTCATTGAATTTTCTTGTTGCAAGACAGAATCTCCTTGTATGTGCTGCTATCCCTTGATTTACGCGTTACTTTATCAGTGTTCCTGATAGCGGAGAATATAGGATCCCAGCAATGATCCCAACATTGGGTCTTCTAGGGGCAATGCGACGTCAACAGCCTCTGAAACCCTGAACACTCTGACTGGTGGGGGTGAAGGCTCAACTTCTCTCTCGTCTCTCTTGTCGACATTGCTCCCTGCCTTAGTGCTGGCCACTATATGGTTTTCTATCTTTCTCATCTTCCGCCGAACGCAGATACGATGGTATGCTCCGAGAAGCCATCTGCCTTGTTTGCATCAATAGTATGTTTCCGTAAACCAAATCCCTTCTTGGATAGCTGCTCATCAATGCCTCTATAGTGAGAGAAGCCCCACCCTGCCTAAAGGCTTTTTAAGCTGGCTGGGACCTTTTCTGAAAATCTCCGACTCTCATGTTCTCAACCATCATTCCATGGATGGCTATCTCTTCCTACGCTACCTTAGAGTACTTTGTTCGACATTTATGGCAGGCTGTCTGATTGTATGGCCGGTCATTATACCGATAAATGCGACAGGAGGCGTAGGGAACACGCAGCTTGATGCTCTGAGCTTCAGCAATGTCAAAAACCCGAAACGTTACTATGCCCACGCTGTCATGGCATGCGTGTATTTCACCTATGTCTTCTATACGGTCACGAGAGAAAGCATATTTTACGCCAACCTTAGACAGGCTTATCTCAACTCGCCTGCATACGCCCATCGGATGTCGTCTAGAACGGTTCTATTCATGTCGGTCCCGGACGACTATAAAGATGAAAGGAAACTACAACAAGTGTTCGGCGACACTATCCGGCAGATATGGATAACATCCGATTGCAGAGAGCTAGAAAAGAAGGTCCAGGAAAGAGACAAGTTTGCGCACCGCCTGGAGCGGCTGGAGACAAGGTTGATACGATCAGCAAATTCGATGCGCCTGAAGCTTCTGAAATCTGGAGCAATCCCTGCTTCCGACTGTGCCGACTGCGAGTGTGGCCCAGCCATGTATCACGAGATCAAGCGACCTACTCATCGTCGCCCGATGCTATTTGGCGAGAAAGTGGACTCCATTCGATGGCTCCGCGAGGAGATTGTAAGATTGACCAAGGAGATTGAGGAGCAACAAGAGAAGCATCGAAACAGGGACGCGAAACTTCTCTCGGCGATTTTTATTGAGTTCAACTCTCAGTCTGATGCCCAGGTTGCCCTGCAAACCCTGTCTCACCATCAGCCCCTTCATATGACTCCGCGCTTCACTGGCATCTCCCCCGATGAGGTCGTTTGGTCGGCATTGAATCTCAGTTGGTGGCAACGTATTGTGCGTCGCTTCATTGTCCAGGGTGGAATTGCTGCTTTGATTATCTTTTGGAGTATCCCATCTGCTCTTGTTGGTACTATTTCCAATATCACCTACATCTCCAAGGAGATTCCCTTCCTCTCGTGGATAGAGGACCTTCCCGCAGTAATCAAGGGTGTGATTGCCGGCTTACTGCCAGCTGCCGCCTTGGTTCTCTTGATGTCGCTTGTTCCCATCATCTGCCGCTGTATGATATCAACGCCCACTCTACCTTGACATGTCTAACTCTGATATCCAGTTTGCGCTAGACGTGCCGGTGTGCCCTCAGCAGCTCGGGTAGAGTTGTTCACTCAGACTGCGCACTTCTGCTTCCAAGTGGTGAACGTTTTCCTCGTCACTACGCTCACGAGCGCTGCCTCTGCAGCGACTGCACAGATCATTCAGGACCCGCTCTCAGCCAAGGACCTACTTGCTGAGAATCTTCCTAAAGCTACAAATTTCTATATATCTTACTTCCTACTGCAGGGCTTGACCACCAGCTCCCTAGCCGTGGTTCAAATCATGAGCGTCCTTGTCTTCAAATTTATAACCACATTCTTCGACGGCTCGCCGCGACGCCTATACAGCCAATGGGCAGCTCTTAGCGCCATAAGCTGGGGCAACGTATTCCCTATATTCACAAACATGGGCGTTATAGCCCTAACATACTCCTGCATCGCACCCCTGATCCTTGGCTTCTGCTTCGTAGGCCTGTACCTCGTCTACCAAGCCTACCGCTACAACTTCCTCTTCGTCTATGACATCCGCATCGACACCAAAGGCCTTGTCTACCCACGTGCCCTCCAACACCTCCTAACAGGCGTCTACCTCGCGAACATCTGCATGATCGGCCTCTTCGCCATTAAATCCGCCATTGGCCCGCTAATCATCATGGTGCTCTTCACAATCCTCACCGTCCTCGCCCACCTAAGCCTAAACGAAGCCCTGGCCCCACTAACATCCTTCCTCCCGCGCACCCTCGACGTTGAGGGAGAAATGCAGCAGGCAAAGGAAGAAGATCAGGCACTCCTCATGCAAACCCTCCCGCGCAGCCGCTGGGAGGCGGCGCTGAAGTGGTTCCATCCGAACCTGTACAGGGACTTTGCCTCGCTACGGCGCAAGGTAAGACGGGACCACGTGGAGATCTCGTACTCGGAGCAGGAGAGCCGCGACGCGTACTTTGAGCCGTGTGTTACAGCCCGGACGCCGACGATCTGGATTCCCAGGGATAAGTGGGGGGTTAGTCGGTTCGAGGTCGAGGAGACGGACCCGACTATCCCGATTACGGATGAGGGGGCGCATCTTGATGAGAGGAATAAGATCGTCTGGGACAAATTCGATCCTAATCTGCCGCTCTGGGAATTGAGGACGTTGTATTAGGGTTCCACGGCTGGGGATGTGCTCTACTTGGGAGTTGGATGGCCTCGGGAGTGGATTCGGGCTCGGGTGACTCTTGATGGATCATGATTATGTTTACTACTCTGTCTCTCAGTGGTCTTGTTCGGCTTCTTCTTGATGCGATTATGGCAGTTTAGGAAGGCAATCAGTAATATGGAAACATGCACGAGCCAAATCTAATCTCTCTCTCTCTCTCTCTCTTTATATATATATATATATATTCAGTATATCAAGCGTTGGAAGGACTAATCGGACTTTATGTTAGCATATATCTGGGCCTCAAAAAATTCTCTAACGTGCTGGGCATTGTGTTGACGTTGGTCAATACTATGGTGTAATAAGTAATAACGAGAAATTATATAGATTGTTGATTTGATATGGAGTAGTAAACCAACATAGATATCTTATGTCTTCCCAGATCTCCTATACTTCTTGAACGGATCAGTAACTTGTCAACTCTGTTTGAGCATACTTCGTAATCAATGTTCTATATTCGAGCGGTAACATGATAATATATCTCATATGGAAGGATCGAATATTCCAAAGATATTTACAAAAGAACGCAGGCGTCCATCCACGGACTACACAAATATACACATAGATATCAGGCCTAGCTATAGCACACGCAAGATAAGCCTGTCTAGAGCCCTTCAGTTCCATGCAGGCGTCAAACGAAGTTATCTAAACAGTCAAGGTGAAATTGGCCGTATTCACACCCCCAGCGACACGTGGATAGAACTCAAACGTAAACACCGTCGTCTGACCCGCCGCAACGACCGCGTCAATAGCAGCAGCGGTAAGAATGACGTTGTCATCGCCCCAGTTATAGTGGTTGCTGTAAGTCTGTATAGTAACCACACATTAGTCATTCTGACTTCTGGTATAGGAGAGATCTGCGGGTTGTTCTGGAAGACGAAAGGAGTACTTACAGCGCGAGCTTGCTGAAGCGGACCTAGCCACTGCGTCCAGTCATCGAAGAGATATACGCCGGAGGTCGTAAGGGCTTTCACGGCGGCGACTGTCGACAGGCCGTTCCAGGTAATTGAAATAGAGAGATCCGCACCTGACACTGCAGAGGCGAAGGCTGAAGTTGTCGCTAGGACTGGCTTATCCCATTGTACGATCTCAATTGTAGGGGACGAGGCGCCGCCATCAAATTCGAGGGTTAGAGTATCGATGACGCCGGGAGCTGTGGATGAGGTATACTTTGTTGCGAGGTACGTCGCGGAGAAGACGATGTTCGCGCCGGAGACAGAGTAGTCCGAGCCACTTTCTAGCACTGTACCCGCGGAGTCTGTAATTGATACGAGGCTGTTTCCGTTGAAGAGATAGGGCACAGTTTGCGCGGCGACTTGATCCGTAACGCGATGGAAGATGTATGCGGATGAGGACTGCTCTGTGGCCGAGGCGTCCTCCGTGCTGTCCGGGAGACTGTTGAGCGTTTCTTCGGTCGTGCCTACGACCAACTGCGGTGTAACTGGATCGCGCCATTCGCCCGTGGTGCGGTCGAGATGGTCGTTTCCATTATCCCACATGATAGTGGCTATTTTCAAGTCATAAGCGACGTGCTGGAGGTGGTCGAAGTATTTCCAACGCGCGGCTGGCTCTGTGTTTTCGGCACTTGCGTCGTACTCACCGAGAATAAGGGGCACGTCGGTAAAGTTGTTGCGGATTAGCTCAAAGTCTGTGGTGAGGATGTCTTTGTCGCTGTCGGATCCCCAGATCGTCTTTCCCCTGCAGAGAGTTCGAGTCAGAAAGATGGAAGGGTCGGACGTCGGATCTCTCACCATGCACTAAAGATAAAGTCGTAAGGGCTATAGTAGTGGAACTGGATAGCCCACGGGTTTGTGATATTGGCCGGAGCCTCGAACCACTGCGAGGTCTTGACACTGTCCTGTCCACCTCCGACAAGGTTAACAACGCGTTCCGAATTAAAGCCACCGGCGTCAGCAATGGCCTGAAGGAAGATGCTGTTCAGCTTGTTGATATTGGCACCATCCTCAGCGGTGTTTGCCGGGGGTTCGTTGATTGACTCGAAGGCTACAAGGCTCGATTTACATGCGAGCTTTGTTCCGATCTGATACCAGAGCCTATAGAACTTTTCTTCAATCATGGTCAAGTTGGCTCCAGCCACTGAGACGTCTGCCCACTCCCATGAATCTTTACAACAGCTTGGGTTAGTTGCAGTCGTTGAAAGCGTTGGGATCTGCGCGGGAATAGGGCTCACCATGATGAACATTCACAATGGCATACAAATCACGAGACGTAATCATATCCAAGACATCAGAAACTCTCTGCAGCCATTCTGGATCAACTTTCCAGTCAGGAGAACCCCCGATGAAGTGATGAGTCCAGGTGACTAAATGATTGTCAGTAAAACTTTATGGAGGCGGCTAATTATGACCTACCTGGAAGGCGGATACTGTTGAATCCAGCCTCCTTGATAATATCAAATGTCCCTTCCTCTACTGGAGCATTGTTCCAAGACCCTTCATCTGGAATGGCATCCAGAGTGTTCCCCACGTTCCAGCCGGGGTGGAGAGCAGCAACAAAGTCCTCGGCGGTGATGGGTGTGAAGGTTTCAGAGCATTCTTGAGAGTACACAGTCGGTACAAGAGCAGCAAGGGCTGCTGCAAGTACAAGGTTTGGCATCTTGATCTTCTTGCCGTGGTCCTGTAGCTCTTAAGGGGGTCAAGACAACTTTTGCGACGAGGGAGTCCGGATATATAAGCTTGCTCTGCGCCGGAGAGACTTCCATGATTATAGCGGAGCAGATTCACGCGAATCACGACAAATGACGGAGTGTGTCAGTGTCAGGGCACTGGAGAAGCAGGGGTATGGAACGAAAAATGTCCGAGTGGGCAGATATATCCGTGCAGGCCATCAAACCACGGAAGCGCGGACCGTGCTGGGCAGAATATACATATTTCCTCCAATAATGGCGTCAAATGATGAGGATACTGGTGGGGTCTGAAAGCTATGTAATCAAAAGCATCCATCCTTGATGTTTGTGCCTGAAATTCGCGATAGTTAGCCATCAAATACACAGCAGCTGCAGAATTCCCCGGATTTACCCATATTAATTCTTCAGTCTCTCCGCACTCCGTCCATAAACTTCATTTATTTTCTCCCGTAAAAGGTGTGATCGGCAATGGTGCTCGCTAGGCAGAGTCTTGGAGCCGTGGTGGATTAGGGTTAGTGAGTTTTTTGAGTCATGAGCCTGAATGTGTGTGACTTGAACTGAAGAAGATGGTATCGATCTCAAGAGATGTCATATTCGTCGTCACTTTGTTAAAGACATTAAGTGCGCCAATTTCAGGCATCTATATAACGGTACATAAATAAAGTCGGTCATCCATGGTCATCGCTTCGTCAAAATCCCAGCAATTCTACGCCAGTTGTTCGTTAGTATAGCGTAGTTATTGAGTGAAGGCCCGCTCCGGCTATAAGTAGACAGAGTCTACATGACTATACAGTCTTTGTTTCTGTCCCTAGTTCGCTCCGGATACCTGCCATACTGGTTCTGATTTCTTGGGTACGGGCTTCGTGGAGGGGCATCCAAGACGTTAGGGCTGCGTTGAGGGGGTGAGTAGGCCGGGCTTTTGGCCGCCTGTTCGTACGACGGGGGCGGGGCATCGTCATCATGATGTGTCGGTCGGATATGGGGTTGGGAATGGTTGGCGTAAGATTGTCGCTGTCGCGACGAACGCTCAGCTGTAGAGGAACTTGTCCCAGTGCCTAGATTGGCTGCACTTTGAGAGCGTCCATGCGTAGCAGCCGGCTGTCGCTGTTCTTCTTCCTGGTACTGCAGGGAAAGCGCATACGCATAATCCGCGTCTGCTTGCTCTTGGGCAGAGAGTGAGCTTGCGGTATGCCTTGGAGCGTCACGGCTTGATGTCCGTGGACCGGCCGGATCAGAGCTCTGAGGAGTATGATGGCTGACGACTCGGAAGTCGCCGGCGTAAAAGCCTGCGTTACTTCCAGTCACGTCAACGAGACTTTCCCAAACAACTTCAGCGTGGTTGGAATAACCGGCATCGGTAACGAGGGTGAAAAGCGTCTGGAGAAGTGGGTGCTTGTAAATGGTAGAGAAATGATCGTTGCGGAATAGAATCGAGAAAGACCCTGGCTGAAGCGTCTTTGACAACTGGTCGAGGCCAAAAGTGCTTAGCTGCGTCGCATTGTCCACATCTGCAAATTGTTGAATCGCATGAATATCCCCCATGACTCTCTCCTCTTCCGTGCTCAGCGCCGCCCCCTGGAAGACCCGGTCCTCTAGCTCCTGTTTACGGAACGGGAGTAGCTGTATGTCTTCATGATATTGACCAATTCGCTCCAATGCCGAGCTGGCGTCCGTGGATGGGGATGCAATCCACCCGTGCACAAGGGGTACGCCGAATGTACTATAAAATTTGATATCCTCAGTTTGACGGAATGTTCCAGGCATATCATTTGATTCCTGGACATGTTAGTGACGGTAATTACATTACAATAATCAAACGATTGAGACGTACCAGAGTCAGTCGGGGATTGACGTTCATGCCCGTGTGTAACATGGTCAAAAATCGGCTAAGCGCTTCGATGTCAGGGAGTTCGTCATCAGGCCCAAGACGCGTTGTCAATTCGTCAAATAGCGCCTCGATAAGCAAGCCTAATGAAATCTGTTCCCTTGTACGCAATGCCCTTACAATTGGTGGATGTGAGGATTGCCCTGCTGCGCGGAGGACGAGGGCATTAACCAGCGCCAAAAGTGGACAGGGCCCATTTTTGTTCTGAATTAGCATAGGGGATTCACGTAAAGTCCCTGTAGTATCTTTCCAACTGATGTGTCTAATCGAGTACGTTTCTGACCGTTTATCTGCTTGCTGTTTCGTCTCGTCATCGGAGATTGATGAGCTTTGAGGAGGCGGATAGGTAGCAGACTCGGCTGCCTGGTCCGATTCCCACAAGGACGTGGCTCCATCCGACTGAACGTTGTGTAACGCGGACGCGCCAGCAGGTGGCGCAGTGGCGGTCCTCAAATCGCGGCCCAATTCTAGGTTGGGAGGGTCATCAAAGTCGATCAGGACATGTGATGATCCAGTGGTCGCTGTAGACACGGTTCCTGGCGTGCTTGCTCGAGGCTGGGGGGGTAACGGTTTTTGAAGAGATTGGAGTCGTGCGTTTTCGCCTCCATCAAATGGAGCTTGGGGTCCCGGAGGTTCCATAGTTGTGACACCTGTTTGTTGGCTGCTCATCCCTAGACCTTGAGAGCGTTGTGAACTGGGCTCATTAACCCATGGAGATTCGGCATCTATCTGTTGGTCGAAGAGGGATAAACGCGCTGTCATGGGAATATAACCCTCGTCTAAAGATATAAGCATGCGGCGTAGATCTTATCATCGAAGAATGAGCTTACCTTGACCTAATCTTCCGCTCGCATCATCTCTTTCTCCTGACGACGCGCGGGAGTCTCTGTCCTTCCACGCGTTGCTATCCTGCTGAGAAGCCTTCAAAAATGGGTTGTTCGACTGTAGCTGGACATGCTCAGGACTCAAATACTCCCAGTCGGAGGTGTCTGCGCCCCCTTGATTCGGCTGCGATTCATTTGCGGCCATCCGTCGTTGAGTACCAGCAAGCACGATAGAAGGTACACGATCTCCTCTCCTATTATCGGCGGCGTCTCCCTCTCGAATAGCATTGTTCATGACTGGTTGGTGGGTATGGTCGACGTTGTCGCGAGGGCTCTGGCTCGGATTCTCCACCAGCTCATCCGCCCAAGGATTCGGTGTGTCCGTGGACGAGGTCCGAATCGGGGACCTTTGCGCTTGCTCCAGGGACATCAGGTCGAATGCCGGTGACGTATTCAGATCGGGGGAGAAGATCGATTCCTGCGATGGAATGCGGCGGGGATGGGGGGAGCTCTGAGCTCTACTCGGACGTGTTAGGTATTTGGGAGATGGTGATGAGACAGAAAAGGACGTGGGGGAGGATCGTGAAATCGAAGAGCGCGATGCGAAGCGGGCATTCCCTTGGCTGAGGTTGTGAAGGTGCGGAGGAGCTCGTTTGCGCAGGACCATGAAGGCAGATTGAATCGGGGCAGTCGGGCAAATGATGAAACGCTGGGCACGCTCAAGGGCCAATAAAACTAACGCAGGAACGAGTCTCGCAGGTGAACCCGGGCAAAGTAGATAGAATGCACGGAAAGGCGCAAATGAGCAATCTGGCGTTGTTGCGAGGGCCCCAACAGTAGTCGACGTCAATGGTGGCTTAGACGCAAGTAATAAGGCTGAGTGGACGCAGACTAGCACCTGAATGAGATAAGTGGTAAGGTATCTGCTCTCGATTTCTCAAAAGCACAGAGGCGCCAAGTTATATGTGCCATGCCGCTGCCCCTTGCCGTGTCTAAAGAAGAGAGAGCGGAAGGCTAATTTCAATAGACCCCGGAATATATACGTCGATTCATAAGATCGGTCAGATAGCAGGCACCCGAATTACAGCACACAGCCTAGCTTGTTCCATTGGATGTGGGGAAGAGTATGTCCGACTTTTGGGTAAGCCAGACCATGAGACGGGACTTGAACGCCATTACGTATTGGTGTACCAATTGCGCGCAATTCGGCTGCCTGCATGGCGAATATCGGTATCGTATTCGTTTTGTATGGTAAGGCGGACCCTTGCCCGCCCACAGCGGGAGGCTGGAGCTAGCTGCGAAGCATGTGACGCGGTCGGATCTTCCAAATTCCGAAACAGGTTATGTCAGCATGGGCTTATCTCGAGCTCGAGTGGTCTGTGCGCTATCGCAAAGAAGAAAAAAAGTCAAGAAATCGGAGGGACTGACGCAAGCTATTATTCAATACTTGGCCGGTGTAAATCACTCGGGATATGCTGCACCCTGTCTTGAGATTTCACGGTACCTTCCATTATGCACTCCTCAATCCGCCCCAATCAGTTCGTCCTCTTGCGGCTGCCTTCAGAGACGACAAAGATTGTTCAGATAGTCCCAAACACGTGTGTATTCTTACTCGATTAAATTGCGTCTTTCCAGTTACCGCATACTGACTAGGAAGCAGACTGATTAATTGCGGAAAATTCGGATCGTTCCCTGCAAACCAGATTATCGGACGGCCTTTCTACCTAACGTTCGAGATCCTCGAGACACCTGGCGACAGCCAGAGCACTCACCTGCGCATTGTGCCCGCGACCGAACTACATGCGGAATCCCTGATAACAGAGGGAGAAGGCGATGATGATGTTGAAGTAAACGAGGAGGGGCTGCCCGTGCGCACGAACCGCGAGATCGTCGACGATTCCTCGACCCAAAAACTTACGCTAGAGGAGATTGAAGCTTTGAAGAAGGAATCAACAGGTGCAGGGAAGGATATTATTGCCAAAATTCTGGAATCGCATACCGCTCTGGATCAGAAGACGGCATTTTCGCTCGCCAAGTACACGCTGCGCAAACAGAAGAAATACATGAAGCGATTTACGGTCTTTCCGATGGATGTCACCGCACTTACAAACTATATGCTCGAAAATCGAGATTCCGCAACAAAAAGTATGGAGTTGCGTGACGAGCTTGTGGGGCTGATTGGGTCCTGGGGAAACGTGCACCATGGCGGCGATGCCACATTACAGCGGACTTTATCGAAACCGAACGGCCGCTACCTGGTTGTTGACGAAACGGGAGGTTTAGTTCTTGCAGCGATGGCGGAAAGAATGGGTCTTCTCCACCCCGATGAAGAGTCAGAAGATGATGTGCAAGGGGACGGAGCACTTGAGGAACAAACACCTGTACAGGACGGGAATCCTGAGGAAGAGACTACTAAGCCAACACCACGCACGCAACGGCCATCGCAAATGTCTGCAACAGGAAACACCATAACTCTGATCCACGCGAACAAGCAATCAAACGCATCATTGCTTAAATTCTTCGGCTACGACCAAAACAACCCCGACGAATCTCATCCCCTCTTCACTCATCTAAAGACTGTCTCCTGGCTCCAACTTCTAGATCCCGAGGCTGACCCCATCTACGCCGAGGAACCGGCTATCATCCCAGAGGCAGAACTAGCCACCCTCAAAACAAACAAGCGCGGCGCATACCACCGGAAACGAAACCGATGGTCGCGTGTGCAGAGCGTCGTCAACGAAGTCCGAGCAGGTGGCTACGACGGCCTCGTTATCGCCACACTCATGGACCCCGAAAGTGTCCTCCAGCATACCGTGCCCCTTCTTGCAGGCTCAGCACCTGTAGTCATCTACTCGCCTACCATCGAGCCCTTGACCGAAATCGCAGACCTCTACTCCACCGCCCGGAAAACAGCATACATCAACAGGAAGCGAGACCTAGAAGAGCAAAAACAGGCCAGTGGCGAGGCCAACGCAGAGAATGGCGAGTACCCTGAATTAGCTGCAGAGTTCTCTCTCAATCCGACATTGCTCCTTGCACCGACGCTTGAGACAGTTCGAGTGCGGCCGTGGCAGGTTCTTCCCGGCCGCACGCATCCGATGATGTCTGGCCGAGGAGGTGCAGAGGGTTACATCTTCCATGCAATTCGGGTTCTCCCAACAGCGGGATTCATTCAAGCCGCTGGAAACCCGAGTCGCAAGAGGAGAAAGCTTGCGCCTGCGCAGTCGACTGCCACGCCGGGTAGCACGACAAGCGCGGATGTCGAGATGAAGTTATGAACACCCCAAAAGCATGCTGTATACTAGATCCTATATGGAGAATATATCTACCAGTCTAGACAGAGCCTCGACATTGTGACGAGGTGTATAGAGTCTTGGACCGGGTTTTCAACCAGTGACTTTTGGAGTGCTGCCGCTTAGATCATATATTGGTACCAGCATGGAATGGCTCTTGAATATGTATATACAAGCATTGCATTTGAGGATTTGTAGGCAACCGTCAACTCTTCACGCTAGGCACGACGAAACAAAGCAATCCATCCTAGAAGCTCTTTCCCATGAACTTTCTCTTCGTGAAACTGAGCCAGAACTGTTGCCGATGCGTTAGTAAGGACCTTTTCACCAGGATTGTGGCACCAATAGGGAAACCGACCTTTGAAGGACCAACGCCGCCGGGGTATAATCTCGCAAGCAACCGAATCGCAATCTCCTGTCGCACCTGGGAGAGGTATCTAACACAGACATGCCAGTTAGTATTGTCCTAATATGAATAGAGGTTCGGGAAGCAGGGAAACGCACGATCTAAGCGTCTCAGCGTCCTGGCGATCCCGTGGGGGCTCGAAGGCCTGGTTTAGCGGGAACGACACATCGCCGGGGATAGCGAAGTTATCGAGCGCAACGTTCGTTAGAGCCTAGACACTACAGTCAATTCAAATGACCTCCCTGTAGATACTCCCTATTTTCCGGGTAGTGCAATACCTTCTCAGCCTCCCTAACTGTCATAGCAGGCTTAACCTTTCCCAGGCACTCCGTGATAAACAGCGTCCCATAGATAAGCATGCGGTCAGCGGGCCCGTTGATCTCAAAGTTGCGGAAGAGGACATTCGCGCGGAAGAGCGATAGAATTTCGTCGACGCAGTCGTACGACTCGCTATCTGGTTGTACGTCGACATCTGCGCCGGCGGGTAGGCTGGGGAGGGTATATGCGGGGCCGCGTGTGCGGGTGCGGAGGGGTAGGACTGGGAAGTTGCCTGTTGAGAACCGGGATAGATGGGTTAGCTAGCTGAACAAAATGCGGACTTATTTCGTTTGTAGGGTGCGTATGTGCTGATCCGGGGTGAAGTCGTGGGGAATGGCGCATTGCATGGGTTCGTACCTATTACGGGGACATCCCGGTCCTCAAGGAAGATGGAGTGGTATGCCTAGTTGGTGTTAGTAAAACAATCAATGGGTCGGCAAGAAAGTATTTTCGGTATGCGACATACGGGCATCTTGAATGTAGAAAGAGCAATCCGATCCCCAGAGCCTGTCTTGAGGATGAGAGCTGTGTTGGCGGGAGGTGAGGGCGGTGCTGCTACCTGGCGGAAGTTCGCATGTCATCACCGCACGCACCAGCCGCCGCCTGGCGAGGCTTGGAGCTCC
Source organism: Aspergillus pseudodeflectus (assembly GCF_044049435.1). NCBI lineage: Eukaryota > Fungi > Ascomycota > Eurotiomycetes > Eurotiales > Aspergillaceae > Aspergillus > Aspergillus pseudodeflectus. Next base: position 452,509 of record NW_027263798.1, on the reverse strand, counting down.
TTAGATTTTCCGGTGCCGAACCTCTTTACGCGCTGCTGGATTTCGACGCGTCGAGATTCACGGATTCTCCAACAGCACCACTTTTGCTCAATTTGTTCGATTCCTAGGCCTGACTTCGAAATACATTGGAAAACAAAGATCATCTGGCCATCATGTCTGACTACGAGGATGAGATGGATGTGGATGCTCCGTCCAAAAGCGCCATCCAATTCAGCTCAGATAACACTGGGGGAAAATATAAGAGAGCTGCTGCGGATTTACCAGTAGAGGCTCAAGATAATCTGCCATGGCGAGTAACTCTTGAGTTCAGCGACTGCTTCAGCTTCTAACCTGGTCTAGGGTGGAAAAATACCGCCCGAACTCCCTTGATGATGTCTCCGGTCACAAGGATATCCTAGCCACAATTAATCGTTTCGTCGAAGCAAACGTCCGTTCCCTACGCCTTTAACCCATTGAACTGTACTAATATGGATGCAGCAATTACCACATCTCCTCCTCTACGGTCCTCCCGGCACAGGTAAAACATCCACAATCCTGGCACTCGCCCGACGAATATACGGCAACAAGAACATGCGGCAGATGGTGCTCGAGCTCAATGCTAGTGACGATAGAGGAATTGACGTTGTCCGAGAACAAATCAAGACTTTTGCCAGTTTGTTACCCACTCGGAACGTTCAAGACCAAGTCGCTGATCCGTCAAAGGCACTAAACAGATTTTCTCAATGGCCCCGTCTGCCACCGGCAAGTCTTCTCTCGCATCCTTCAAATTGATCATCCTTGACGAGGCCGATGCCATGACATCCACTGCACAAATGGCGCTGCGCCGAATCATGGAACGATATACTGCAAACACCCGGTTCTGCATCATTGCCAACTACACACACAAGCTGTCTCCCGCGCTCCTCTCCAGATGCACTCGGTTCCGCTTCAGTCCGCTCAAAGAGCAGGATATCAGAGTACTTGTCGATCAGGTCATCGAGAAGGAAGAAGTGCGCATCCAGCCTGATGCTGTTGATAGCTTGGTCACATTAAGTCGTGGTGATATGCGCCGTGCTCTGAACGTACTCCAAGCCTGTCATGCAAGCAGTGAGTATTTATCAACCTCTGGAAGAATTATAGCCAACCGTTACCAGGCAAACCACTTCCGTTGAAGAACGCTCCCAAAGACGAACCCCTTCCTGAACCCGAAACCATCACGAACGAGACGATTTACGACTGTATCGCCGCACCTCACCCCTCTGACATCCAGGAAATCATGACCACCCTCCTTGCGACCAGCGACGTCACTTCCTGCCTCAATACACTGAACACGTTAAAGATAAACAAAGGCCTTGCCCTTGCAGATATTCTCGCTGCCCTGGGGGAACAGCTGCAGCGGATCGAGGTCCCAGCCCAGACACGGATAACCTGGTTAGAAGGACTGGCAGAAGTTGAATGGCGTCTTGCTGCCGGCGGGTCGGAAACAGTCCAGACTGGAGGCTTGGTGGGGGTAGTTCGAAATGGATGTGAATTAATGGGGGGCACGGCATGAATTTGGCATGGTAGCCTGCATGGATCGCGAACTTAATGAATACCACTCATCATGACCGTTAGGCGGAGTAGATAACGCAGATGACTCGCCAACGATGGGAGAACGTGTTAACGCAGCAAGCGGTCTCTCAACATGAATATGGAACGGTCAAAATTGGGAGGTCCGAGCATGGCATGATAAGAGTGGGGAAGCCCTCAGCCTGCAGGGCTGTCCTTGATTACGTTTGATTATCAGATGGCATCTCGTCGTTAGCCACACTCGCCAAGAAGGATAAGCACGTCAAGCACTCCTGGCGTTTTCGGGGCCGCTACTAAACATGGACTTGTCGCCATTCGGCGAAAATGGCTTTGTCGGAGGCTGCCCTTGCGGCCGGACGGATACGCCCGATAACTCGAAAGATCTTGCTCTGGAGGCTGGAAATGGGGTCTCCAACCATGCGAATTCTGTCATCCAATGAAGGCCAAAATCCTGTATCTTTGAATGCAAGCATTAGCTAATATTTTCTCCGCTGGCCTCCTTGACCTTGCCTGGTTGAGCAATAGTCTATGCAAACCTTGACCCAGGGCTCTTCGGGTCCCCGCACCTCGTTCATCCTTCAGTCGCACTGTCCGATAAGCATGAGTGATCGAACTGCCCTTCCGCGGACATTGCTCCAAGAGGGACCTATATCCGAGGAAGAATAATGGCAAGCCTGACGGGCTGGCAGCGATGGCCCCACCCTCTCAAGTCCATTGACTCAATTCTAACTCCAACCTTGATAACGACGGGAATGCTGTCCCGCAATGGGGTTGACCGGCGTGGACCGTATTTAACCCCTCTGTCTCCCCCGCTCCCCTCATGGTTCGACTGATCGCGTTGCTATTTGGTTTCAGCTCAAGTGCTTCTTTTGCCGGTCTGCCAACATGCGCTCCTCTCTGCAGCTACTGGCCATCTCGGCCATGCCAATTGCCCAGGTCTCTGCTGAGCGAGTCCTCGGAGCTTATGTCTTTGCGCGCCACGGTGACCGCACCGCAAAGATCCTCAAGAACACCCAGCTCACGGACCTGGGATACAGCCAGGTCTACACGACTGGCTCTTCCTACCATGGCCGCTACATCAACTCGACCTCGTCGCAACACATCGACGGCATTAGCGAGCAGCTCGTCGACCTCAGCCAGCTCACTGCGTCTGCTCCCGCCGATGCCGTGCTCCAGAACTCTGCCACCGGGTTTTTGCAGGGTGTCTACCCACCTGTTGGCTCCATTTCTAGCCAGGAACTCGCCGATGGCACAACGGTCCAAGCTCCATTGAACGGCTACCAGCTCATCCCACTCTCCCTGATCGACTCGGGAGTCAGCAGCGAAGACAGCACCTGGCTGCAATTGACCACAGACTGCCAGAACGCCATCGCAAGCAGCGATAGCTACTACAGCTCCGAGCTGTACAACACCCTCCTCGAGTCGACCAGGGACTTCTACCAGTCCCTCGCCCCGCTCATTAACACCTCCTTCTCGGAGTCCGACATGAGCTTCAAGAACGCCTACGCAATCTTCGACTACCTCAACGTCGGCTCCATCCACAACACCTCCAACACCCCGACAGAGGCCCAGCTCAAGCAGGCCTTCCTTCTCGCCAACATCGAGCAGTACAACCTCGCCTACAACACCTCGGAGCCCATCCGCGCTATTGCGGGGTCCAATCTCGCTGCCGAAATGCTCATGGGCCTCAACGAGACCGTCACATCCAAGGGCGAAGTCAAGCTCCACGTCGAGTTTGGCTCCTATGGCACTTTCCTCTCGTACTTTGGTCTCGCTAAACTCCCCGCTGCGGATGTGGATTTCACCGGAATCCCGGACTATGCTTCCTCGATGGTCTGGGAGCTCGTCACAAACTCGACCTCCGACTCCTTCCCGGAGACTTCGGACATCAGCGTCCGCTTCGCCTTTCACAATGGTACACTGACCGCGGACTCGGCGCCCACGGAGTTCCCGCTGTACGGCCAGTCCAGCGCTACGATTCCCTGGTCGAAGTTCGTTGAGCAGACGAAGGAGATTGCCGTTATGACCACCGAGCAATTCTGTGAGGTTTGCGGGAACACGGATGGGCAGTGTGCTTCATCTTCCTCTTCTTCATCGGACTCGAGCTCTGCGTCTGCGGATGCTGCGTTGAAGCGTGATGGTGGTGTTTCGAAGCCTGTGGCTGGTGTCATTGGTGCTATGGTCACGCTGGCTGTTATTTTGGGTCTCCAGGCCGCTTTCTTCCTGCTGGGTGGGTTCCGCATCACGAAGAAGGGTGCTGCTGCTGCTGCTGAGGTTGCTGAGAACAAGGCCTCTGCCTAGATGCTCTCGCCCATTGAGATGGCAGTATGATTATTTATGTCTGATGTTGTCACGGCTTAGCAACATGATATCATGATTTACTGAATAGTTACAATCAAAATGAACTCGGGGCTACCTTAATTTAGTAATCCTGAGCAACTACATAAAAAAATAAGATTATCATCATGGGGGTACTCCACTAATCTAAGAACACCAAGTTCCCATCATCGTTACTGATCCTCTCATCCAACCGTATCCAATCCCGCCTCCATCCACCCCGTCCATCTGCCAACTCCGCCTCGAGCACGCGCCCTCCCTCCGTCAACCGAGCATTCCTCGCCGAAGCTCCAAAGTTTCCATTACGCTTCCACTTGAAGTGCCCAAACTCATTCGTTAGCACACTGCTCAGTGGTAACCTCGACTCATGCTGGTGGCCCGACCGAGAGCGGCAAGCGGCAACAAGCTCATAGTTCCCCCGTAGACTGATAGAGTTAGACGAAGCGGAGAAGTTACCGCTGCGTTGCTGTGGAGCCGGAGCGGGCTTTGGCTTTTTATCCTCCTTCTCAGAGTCGGAGGAAGATGAAGAGGAAGAAGAGCCACGACGGTGGAACCCGAATCGAGACTTCTTTTCTTTCTTTTCCTTCTTTTCGCTGGTCTTTTTCTTGATTGCGTCTTCAGCCAGCGAGCCCGCCAGAGCTCCGCCCAGGGTCCCCAATACACCATGGTGGACTTGATGCCCTGTGTATCCGCCTGCTGCGCCGCCGGCTATTGCACCTAGGACACCGCGGTCGTTGGGATCGGCGGGGTTGACGGGCCCATCTGGGGTAGCAGTAGCAGCGGGAGCATAGGCTGGCTGGGGGGAGGCATATGGTGGTTGCTCTGTGTATGGTTGTTGGTAGTATGGAGGAGGTGGAGGCTGTTGATATTGTTCGCCGTAGCCGGTGGGCTGATACTGATTCTGATAGTAGGGCTCAGGCTGAGATTGAGGCTGAGTCTGGGGTGGGTATTGAGGTCCAGCATAGTACTGTGGCTGGTAGGCGTTGTACCCCGACGCAGGAGGCATGGGTGTCTGTTGCTGTTCCGGGGCGGGGGAGTATGATGAGATTGGGTTCTGCCCGTCGAAGCGTTTGGTGTCGTTGTAGTAATCTTCAGAGGCCATGGTGGATGTGGTTACCCGAGACTGGACTCAAGGAGGAAGAACGAAAGAAAAGACAGAGGCTGAGACAGGAGCTGGATGAAGGAGGGGACCGCGGAAGGACTTTATGCTCGCAGGGCTGATGGCTGCTAGCCCAATGAGGCAGGCACCGGAGGAGCATCCTCCACTTTGTGGCTGTGCCAGTGCTATAGGGCTATTGCACCGCCATAATTCGAAAACTATGGGGTCCTCTTCCACCACTCTCCGTTAATCATCGCGAGCTGAAGCAGCTTTTGGTCCAGAAACTTGCTTTGAACCGAATGGCCTGTTATGAACGCAGGCTTTCCTTCATGCATCAAGCCTCCCGCAGTACCATCAGAGTTTGGGACCAAACAAGTTCGAAACTAAGCTTGATTGGACCCCACCGTAAACTCAATCTTCCTGTTATTTCTCCATGTAAGAAACTCAAGTTTCAAGTCCAGCAGTTCTGAACCGATGGCGCACTTGCTGAACACATCCGATTAGACGTCTCCCAACGCATACGACACCTAACTTTTGCAGCATGATTCGTTGAGACTTCTATTGAGAAGTCAAGGACACCTAGTGAAGGGCGTGGTCTGTCTAGCTGTACTACTTACAGTTCCGGCTCCGATAAACTAAAATTCTTTCTCAGTAGAATAGGCACCACAATTACGTTTGATACCGCGGTCAAGTTGACTTCTATGAGCCGTCGACTCCAAAGATATCAGAGAGCCGGTCTCGCCCGCTTCGATATTTTCCATTCTTTTTCTGTCTACGGGCATGTATGATTCAATATTCGTTCCGATTTGCTCTTTACACGTCTCAGACGATTCCTCTGAGTCAATCTACCTAGATATCCCTATTTTTACCATTCAAGGCCTTTATAATGTGTCAATAATCAGAGAAGGTCGTATTCTGCTATGTAGTAGCGCAAAATATCAAAAGTTGTCAACAATCAGAATTGTTGTGGGTGCGTTGTATAAAATGCTTGGCTTGGTGGAGATGACGTGAACCACCGAAACTTCCCCGAAAAGCTTCACCTTCACCACTTTTCCTCCTTTGCGCCATCAACCATTGGCCCTCCCTTCCCAGGGCACATAACTGTACATTTTACTTAAGCAGATAATATTTCTTTCTTTATTTGGGCCCTGGAAATCGCCAACTTGATCCCAAGGGGCTCCGACCTCCGCCACCCAGCCCCAGAGCTCAACCCTTCCAACCTCCGTCAAACCCATCGGAACCACAAACTCCCCCCATCCCACCAAAATGTCCTCCCACTACACCACAGAGCCAGCTCCCACGGCATCCGCAACTCTAAACACGACCTTCGGCCCCCTGCACATCGCCCTCTTCGCAAACCAAACCCCGCTAACATGCCGCAACTTCCTCCAACACTGCATGGACAACTACTACGCGGGGACAATCTTCCACCGCATCGTCCCAGATTTCATCATCCAAGGAGGCGACCCGACAGGCACGGGCTCCGGCGGAACCTCAATCTACGAGTACCCCGAATTTGAGTACGACCCTGACGCGCGCGACCCGAATGAGAAAGTCGTTCTCCGCGATGAACTGCACAGTCGATTACGGTATAACCGGCGCGGGCTGGTGGGGATGGCGAAGAGCGAGGATGGCACGTATGGGAGTCAGTTTTTTATCACGCTGGCGAATACGGAGCGCGAGCTGAATGGGCAGTGTACGCTTTTCGGGCGCATTGAGGGGGATACATTGTATAATATGTTGAAGATTGCGGATGCGGAGCGGGTCGAGGGGACGGAGAGGCCTGTTTATCCCGTCAAGATTACGTCGTGTGAAGTGGGTGAGTTGGGTCCTCTTGCGGGTAAGGTTAGGAAGAGGCAGGTTACGGCTACGGGGCCAAAGACCGAGGAGAAACCGGCGGCGAAGAAGAAGAAGAAGGCTAAGCCTGGGAAGGCCCTATTGAGCTTCGGAGGGGACGATGAAGAAGGCGAGGAGGATATGCCTATTCGGCCTGCGAAGCCCAAGTTCAACCCTACGCTCGTCACCGATACGAAACTGCCAGAGAAGGAGCCCTCTGCAAAGAAGTCATCCTCGCCAACGCGCAAACGACCCCGATCTCCATCCCCGAAACGCGTGCGCCAGCCATCTCCCAAACCCATCGACCGACCAAGGACACCAGACCACTCAAACCAACTCCCTCTACCCGACCCCGAATCCCCCGAACGCTCCCCTTCCCCCCAACAACCAAGACAATCCTTCCTCTCACGAACAAATGCCGAAATCGAGAACCTCAAAGCCTCCATGCGCCGTACCGTTCAAGCGCCCGCCGCCTCCTCCAAACCAAAGTCCGCGCTTGAAGCCATGATTCCCGAGACCGCAATCCGCGGCCGCAAACGCCCGGCCCCAGGAAGCACCAACTCCACCTCAAACGGGATAACGGGATTCAGTAGCAGCAATAGCGCTGAAGCGGAAGCACTCAAGATGTTCAATGCCTTCAGAGCGAAACTTGAGAATGCCGACTCCGCCCCTACTTCTTCCACAAAAACGACCAAGAGACCATCCTCCTCGTCGCACACCACAGCACCAGAACCCGCAGAAGACGAAGACGAAGACGAAGAATCGCAACTTTGTGACCTGCACTTCATCGCCAACTGCCAGTCCTGCAAAACGTGGGACACCAACGGTGCCGAAGCCGCCGAGGGTGCTAATACCGCAGACGACGACGCAAACGACCGCGGCTGGTTAAGTCATCAGCTGCAATTCGGGCGCGACACGCTTGGCAAAGATCTCAATTGGAAGCGCGAGCATCAGGACGTCGATACCTTGATGGTGATTGACCCGCGCGAGAAAGAGAAGGACATTGCTGGGGAGAGGAAGGGGAAGAGGAGGGGTTTGGAGAGAGATCGCGAGCGCGAGAGGAAAAAGGGGAGGGTTGGTGATTTGGAGTGGTCGAAACGGTAGATACTTTTAATGGTATGTCTGTAGATATAGGATTGAGCCGATTTATAGATCATATTGGACGCTTTTAGTCGATACCTGAGATAGGCGCCTCGTGTTATGCTCAAGCATCATAAGATATTTGAATACAGAAATGTCCAAGGATCCAAGATAGCCAAGCGCATATTGTACATTCGTTTACCTGTACGCGTTTGTCTAGGAAAAGATTTATCTAGGTGCAATAATCAGGAAGTGAAAAAGGTTTAGATCATCACATCGTTTCAAGTTCGGTTGATAGATAGATCTCTTCAAGCTTAGCTGGCCGGCTAAGAAGGGGTTCTCGTAAGTATGTATGTATGAGAGAGCGGGATGGACATAAGGAAACAAGAAAATGATAATAGTATATAGGGTAGAGTAGGCCATAGCCAACAAAAGGAGAAAGAGAACACTTCCTAGATCCAAGCATGCCCTAAGCTTTCTTCCGCCGTTTCGCGACTCCATTTCTTTTTCCTCCCTGCGAATCATATCCTGGATCAAGTAGCCCCGTGTACTGGCTTGTGTCGTCGATAGTGTTGCTGGGGCTCGTGGACTCGCTGTCTGTGAGCGCTTCCACGACGCGGCCCGGGTCGCTGAGGCCTTGGTTTCCCTGGTTGGGGTTGCTTGTGTTTGCGGCGCCGAAGTTGTTGTCGAAGCCCGCGTAGAAGCCAGGGCTGGGCTGGTGGGATGCGCCGAAGAGGTCACCGTCGCCGGCTAGATGGTCAAAGTCAAAGAGGTCATTTCCGTCTGTCTTGATTATAGGATCGTCTGTAACCGTTGAGACTGGAGGTTCTATTGGGACAGGTGCTTGGCCGGGTGCTGTGGGGTCGCCAAAGTCTAGATTGCCCTTATTTTGCTGGTCGTAGTCTGCAAAATCCGTGAAGTAGTCATTGTTGAATATTTGGTCGAGTTCTAGAGGTGGGGGTGGGATTGTCCCGTCGGCGCTGATTCCGGGAATAGTGCCGTTGGGGCTGAGGGGTTGGAGGAGGTTGGTGAGGTTTTGTACGGAGCGGTCTTGTTCTGCTTGCATCTTCATCAGATTGTCGATTTCAGACCGGGTGTTGGCGAGGCGGTTAGAGTAGTTATGTGGCATTGGCGGAGGAATTGGGGTGATAAGGGCATTGTTCTGCGATATCTGTCCTCCAGAGTCGGCGGTGCCAGTCTCGTTGGCCATGAGACGTAGCATATCTGCACGTTGGTTTGGAGTGAGAGGAACGTTGCCGCCAGAAGTTTCGAGCGACGATAGCACGTTCGGAAAGTCGGAATAGGTAGTTGGAATGCCGTTTCGGGCATTCGTGTTCTGAATGACGGACATAATATCTCGTTGTGGATATTGTTGGGGTTGTAAATCGGGCGAGTCCTTTGATCGAGGGCTGCCATCAAATACTTCCTCTACTTGTCCAGAATGCGCACTCGGCTGCCGCACATGGGTACGAGACTGTGAACGTTCGTACCCGCTGCCGGCAGGTGAAAGTGTCGTAGCGCGCCCATGACTATTTGACGTCGGCGGCGCCTTGAGAAGCAAGGGCTGCTTCTTCATAGACCGCGGCCCGCCAGGGCTATTCATGCCACCTAACGCGCTCAGCGAGTAGTCATGAATGTCGACAACATTACTATGATCCTGCGAGATAGCTCCCGCGAAAGAGTTGGCGAGGTTCTGCGGTTCCTGGCCTTGGAGGCTCCGGTTGTAGACAGTCGCGAGGAAAGTAAGTATAGCGTTGATCGAGTTCTCGTGGCGGTTATGCTGCTCCTGGAAGTTCGCGGCCTGTGCATAGAGCTGCTCATGCTCCCTTCGTAGCTTACTTATAGTGCTAGAGATGACCTGCTGTTGCTGGCGAATGGCTTGCAGCTCTCGATAAACATTCGTAAACTGGTCCTTAGGGAGAGGTTGTTGGGCGATCAAAGATAGCTGCCGATTGCGGGTACCATCGTCCCGAGGCTGCCCAACGTTTTCTTCGTCGAATTCCTCATTCTCATGTTCCGTTTCCTCCGTCTTTACACGGACATACCCCTTCCCAGTCTTGCCGCCTTGGCCGGCCGCGTTCTTAGGTTTCTGGATCAACCACAACAACTCGGGGTGGCCCTTTTTGAAGTATGGGTTGGCGTACTCGCTAGGGCTTTTGTTTTTCCTCTCGCTGGCACGCATCGAATTGTCCGAAAGACCCACTTTCTTATGGAAACCGTACATGTTCAACTGGCGAACGAAGGATGCATAATTGTTGTGTTTGAAGAGCTCCGGGATTAGGGTTTTTGCGAACTCGTCCTCATCCAGAACAATAAATGAGTTTCCATCGTCGGACCATCGGATCAAATCGGTATTTTTCGATTCGTCAAGGAAGCTGTTTAAAGTCAGTTTTCGCCGCACATCGAGACCAGATTGTAGACCACAACCTACCTGCTCAGTTTCTGTACAAACGGTGGTATTTGTTTCCGCTTAGCCTGCGCCTCTCTCTTCGCGGTATTCGCGCGTTGATAAAGCTCCTCTAGACTCTCTGACCAACCGCCTGACTCACCAGATCCAGCATCTTGCTCCGGAAGGGTGGCCGACGGTTGTTCATAAGCGCGATTTCGGTTAACCAGTTGATTCGGGGTTTGTCTACGTGCAATCTGGTTTGAGACTGTAGAGGCGCTAGGGATATCTTGCGTGGACGTTGAGGGGACAGCGGCGTTGTTGTAGGAGTTAAGAGCAGGAAAGGACGGGGCGGCGACGGTATTGGAGGCCGGAGTCTGACCCCATTGTAAGAACTGCTCGTTCGACAATGGAGAACCAGAAGTAGGCGGATAATTTGGGAGCTGACCCAGCTGGGGATGAACGACGGGGGAGGTGCCGGGAGCAGGTCTTTTGCGGTTTACGCCTTGGGGGCTCATTGCAGGCGTCCAAAAAGTCAACGGTCGGCGAGCAGTTGGCTTTTTATGAGTGGATTAGACCGCTCCCTTGGACTAGAGAGGTGCGTTTCGACGAGGACCGTATATTCTGATAGGCGAAGATTCGAATATTTCAGAGCCTTACGGTTTCGGAGCGGGATATATTGCGGGGTGAGATAGGGAAATGCGACTCGGCACAGATTCTGGGCAAATGGCAATCAAAAGCAAGAATACCGTCAATATAGCCTTGATGCGTGGATACAGAATGGTATCGCTCAGAAGATGACAAGGAAACACGAAGGGATGAAGCGAGATGGCCGATAGCAGGAGGAAAATGATGGATCGCCGTTACGCGACGGGCGCGGTCGACACTAGAGCGGAGAACGGTTCGGCCGGACGACGGGGGACGAAAGAATGGTTTTGGCCAATTCTGTCAGATGTTGGATCGTCTGTAAGCGAAGTGCGACAGCAGGCAAATCAATTGGAGCTCAGCATCAAGGCTGATACTAGATTAGCATTGACAGCCGCAGAAAAGGCGGCGGCAGTGATGGAGAAAAGGCTGTCCTAGTGTCACACTGCGCGGAGGCGGTGGAGAATTAAAGTATTAGGCACGAGCGTTGGCAGGAACCGCTGGGAGCAGAGGGTGTATAAGGGTAGCGTGGGCAGGGATACCGTGAGGCAATGGGCGCAGTCATAGAGAAAGAAGAACAAAGGCTCGCGATTTTCTTTTCTGGTCAAAAGAATCCATTGCTTGGCGGCCGACGATGAAGTCAGAGAGAGGGCCGAGCGCTGATTGGCTGCTTCTTACGATCTCACGTGATATTATGTGTCGGACTCGAAACAGTAAACCCCATGTCCATCCAACCATTCATTCATCCTGCTTGACAAAGCAGTTACAAAGGGCTTATTGTTATGTCCGAATCCAAATTTACATTCACAAAAGTGATGAATGCTCAAGGTCTTCACTGCAACAAGACATGATCCCCAATATCTCGCTGGAAATCTTCAAGATAACTTTGCCAATCATCGGGATTCTCCTTAGAATACCGCTCCAGGCTTTTGAGTGCAGCCAGGTCTTCCTCCATGTGCGCCTTCTTCGTGGTTCCGTTTAGGATTGTCGTGCGTCCGAGTCCCAGGATCAGACCATACAAGGCCACAGCCGAAGACACTCGGGCTTCCCTGGACAGAGACAAGACCGGTCGGGATTGAACCAATTCCGGATTCGCTGTCAGTGTCCAAAAGCTTTGATAGACCAGTTGCCTCTCTCGACAGTAGGCGCGCAGCGGTACATCGAACTGCGTGCCGCCGTAGAACCGGTTTTGCACCACAGCTGGCTTCACTTTGACCAAGGACGACAGCTCCCTGAGGATGGGAAGAGTGGTGTTTGATATGCCCAGATTGCGGATAAGATGGGGGACATATGTTTCTAAGGCCGTCCATGCTTCCAATGTCTGGGCCATGGTGGGAAGAGGGGAATGGAGGACGACAGTGTCGATATATGCCTCATCGGCACTCTCAGGCACAGCTGCTGGCCGAAGATTATAAAGAGATGACTTTACAGACGCGTGAACTTGGTCTGTGATACTGTCCTTCGGGTTGTACGGCATATCGTCCGGGCTTTGGCCATGAACAGATGTGAACTTCGTCTGGATCTAGCAGTGGTTCAGCGTTCGAAAGCGTCGACAATATAACTCGAGTCTCCACGTACGTATAGATCTTCCCGACGGACGACTCCATCGCCGATGGCTCTACGTATGCCGTCGCCTACCAAGTCTTCCCGATAATGTTTCGGCTGGGCGGCAGTGTCAACGGCACGGAAACCAGCGCTGATTGCTTGGTGGACGAGGTCCGCAGAATGATCCTTCTTCCAGGCTGTGCCATAGATGAAGGTCGGGATAAAGGCGGGGTTCGCGTCCCGAGCCGAGAGCAGAGCATATCCTTCCCACGACATTTTACCAACCGCTGCGCGAGCCATTATCGCTTCGCTAATCGATCGATTAGAGTCTCGAGGGACGAAACAGTTCAAAGATGGTCGCCAGGAGTCAGTTGAGGGGGTATCAGATCAGCCCATGGGAATCCGCCCAATCATTCGGTCTCGAATGTTGATTTCATCATCCCAAAGTCGGCCCAAGGTTCCTTGGGCAACTTTCATTGGCCGACGGAAAATACCATTCTGGAGGCCCATGCATCAGTACATAAAGCGAAGAATGGCACTCTCAAGCGTCTAAACAAAACTTTGCTTTGTTGACCGGATTGCTGATTTGTATTTGGCGAGCTTTCCGTGAGCTCTCTTGTCTCTGATGGACCCAACTAACTACATCAGAGGCGTTTACCAAGCTCAAATTCGCCATGGAAACAGCAAACTTTGAATCGAGTACTCCAGAAGAAAGCCAGGATCAGGCTTGTTCGAATGTGCCGCAACGGCACCATGTAAGTTCAACATCGACCCCATCTTCCCAAGTCCATAGCTGGCAGTGTGCTATGGAGATCCCCGGAGCTAGGGTTGCGAGAGCTTTGAACCACCTCGACAGACGTCAATGGTCTTCAATGACCGGCAGTCCTACAGAATGCAAGCCATTAATAGTTCTGTATCTTGGCTCATTGACAATTGCACCCATCCAGACCCCGCGATGCAACACCACCGTTCTCCAGCACGCATCATTAACTCGCCAGTGGCATGTAATTCTGACCGTCTATGAGCTCTCGGCACCGTCACACATGTCACATAGAGTTTGAGACGCGCAATATCGGAACCGTTCAGGGGACAGCAGTGGGCGCACATAAAGAATAACTGAAAGCCTACATGGTACTTTCACTGCGTGTAGAACATCCTCTCAACGTCAAAATCTTGCCAATCCTTCAATATTCACCCAATCGTCAGCAACAACATCAATCAGCCATCAAGATGCGCTTTCGCCAATTTCTCGCCCTTTCTAGCCTCATGCTAGCCGGCAACCTCGCCCTGGCCGCTGAGCTAGATCGCGATGACGTCCCGGACATGTGCCGCACAGTCTGTGAGCCAGTCGTAAGCGCCGCAGCGCGATGTGACAGAAACAATGACAACGACACATCCGAGATGAACTGCATCTGCAACTCAGACCGGGCAGATACCCGCGTCCCTCAATGCGAGGCGTGCATTGCGCAGTACAGATCTGATCATCCGCGCGATGACGATTATGATGGCTCGGATGAGGAGGACGGCGATGAAGATAACGACGATGCTGATCCGCATGATAATGGTATACCTAGCTACCTCTTCCTTCCCCCAAATCTGCTTTCCATATGTGTATTGCAAATTGACATGTGGAAAACACAGACGCGTACGACATCCTCACCTCATGCGACTTCACCACGACCACCTATGCCCCGGCTGGTAGGTCAAACAACGGCTCAGTCTCTCCAACATCTTCCCCATCTGTTTCGCCATCGTCTACCGCAACTCCAACGTCTTCGCCTTCGGCCTCTCGCACTTCCAACATCGTCGTCACTGAGACCTCGTCAATCCCTGGCCGGCGTTATTGAGCTACAGAGAGTGGTAATATTAGCTGGCAACGCGAAGAAGCGGTCAACAAGGGCCAACGCCTATAGGAATCGAAATCGTTACTTTTCGTTTCTTTTCTTTCATTCCTTTGTTTTCCTTTCTGAGTCTTATAAGAACTCCCCCGCGTTTGGCAGGGTATCAAAACTGTGAATTATGATTCTAGGAGCAATATTTCTTCAGTTCTCAAACCGCTCGCTGGATACCACCCTCTCGTTTGACTTTGGCAACATTTGCAATTCTTCCAATGAGACTGCCTGTCCTTCAATTCGCGACATATATCAGCATTACCTAGCCGTGGAATATTGACAGTCACTCTCCAACGGACACCTGCATCTATCTAAATGGAGATAAAAAACCCAATTCAACCTGATCCAAGAATAGTGTGCCAGCACACCACTACAATGCAATTAGCGCTCGCGACTTCGCATCCGTTGAGTTAAGATGCGCCGTGTAAAGTGCTAACTCGATATAATATGATAGGTATGAGAGCCGAATCCCTTGCATTTCGAATCGTCATTGAAAGCTATGGTTGGTTACACAATGCATCCCAGAATCAAGCTCCGGAATTGGCGTTCTTGACTTGATGTAACCACTAAGAACAATCAATGGACGTGTTCTTAAGATTTTAATATGCTAGATTCACAGAGTTGATTGTCAAGCTTTCTCCCTCTCTTTTGATGTGTGTTTGATGGGAAACAATCGGGTTGCTGAGTTTTGGGCGGCCGGCGTGGCTTAGGTACAGATTGCATTGCATTAGGTGCAGATCCATCTGCAGGTGAGAAGAAAAAGTGGGTTTATGGGATACGTCCAAGGAGAGGTCGGACTGCTGTACATAAACTTGCGAACTTTGGATCTTGCTCAGTCGAACAACAAGTGAAATGTGATACTAATATGATATAGTAGCTTGATATGCTTGAGTACTCCTACATATAAATCCCTTGTGCTGGTTCTGGTTGTGTACTGAGTATCTAGTAGCCCTGCTCCATACACTTCATCCATGCCAGAAAGACTGTTCTCTACTTTGTCCTCCTTGTTGAGATCTGAGGTTGTTATCTCAGTCGAGTAGCTGAAGATATGCATGATTCAAAGAGGAGCGAGGCTGTGTTGTGACTAGAGGAAGGCCATTACGGTAATCTTCCCTTTGTCTTTTCCTATTGATCTAACCCCTTCCATTCTCCTGAACGTCGTTGCCAGTTTAGTACAAGGCATTTGATGAGATTTGTCATAAGTACCACATGAAGTGGGCTTGTCGCAACAAATCACCCGCCGCAAGATACAGGTCACGCCGTCACAGAGTGATCGGACTGGGCAAATATCGCAATCTCAAGTCGCGACCATGAATAACACGACTGAGTTTGATGCTCATGGGCTCTATTGAGCTTCCCAGCAAGATTCTCATGTCATCTCAACGTATCTGCCGTGAATTTTTTACCCCTATTCCCAAGGGAATGTGGCAATGCATTGTGCTTGTCGAGAGTCCAGGATCTTCAGACAATACCGGTCTATCCCGGAAACCACGCGGACGGGCTGGTCCGGCTAATTCTTAATTAACGGTGGGTTCACTCTGCCAGAAGCGCTGATAATTGCCATGCGTGTCGCGCAGGTGACATTTGTTGTCCAGTGTCAGGGGTTTCTTGCTCCATCATTATGCTCCGGCACCCGGGGATCATTTCGGGTCTTCATTAGCCTTGACCCGCAAAGCAGGAGTACTCCGTACGGAGCACAGCATAGTTGGACGGCTCCAGTTGGCGGGTTCTGGTGACAATCTAGCGGATTCTAGCTTGAACGTTAGTTGTGAACGGCGCAATCGACAACGGGGCAAGCTGACGACTCGGAGACAAGGATGGAAGGAAACCCTGCAGCGAAGCATCGGCAATAGTCATCAGAAGCTCATTCTTGAAGCAGATTTGGAGTTCTCCAACGGGGTCCAAAATTGGTAATAATAATCAGTCATCTAAGTGACTAGTGAAGAATCGGTTCTTTCTGGAAAAGGGGTTGCTGGTAAGAATAGATATGGGTGAGGCGGAATGGTCCGTTTGGATAGTCATGCGCGGGAACAGTTTCCAGGGTAGAGCTCGTGCCTCATTAAGATAGCAGATCGTGACGACGCGAGGAGCCGAAGAACAGTATGCCAATTCTCCGTTTGCCGTGCTGCCACAACGAGCATCTATCCGTATCTCGGGGTGACTGCGAGCGGGAGGCAAGGAGTTGGCTATCAGGGGCAGATCTTCTTTCTGAATGGAGAAGGGCGACTTTCTCTGCCCAGGCCGTTAGCTTAACGTAATATCTTTTCATTCATCGGCCACACTTAATGAGTTAAAGCTTCAAAGGTAAGAAACCGTAAAATTAGTGGCGAGTCGAGCTAGCCAAAGAAAAGAGCTTCGAGAAGGAAGAAGAGGGAGGTCGTGTGGGTGAGCTCCTTGTTCAGGGAAAAGATGAAGTCAATCTGGAACAAGTTACCCACTGACGGCGGATCCTTGATAATCTGCACTTTGAACAGGCTAGAACCAGCCTTGGGCCCAACGGAGCCTGGTTATTCGTTGTGAGAAGGGTGGAATCTTTCCGGGGACTCGGAGAGGGAGGCCCGAACCAGCCAGCAGGAACGTTCAGAAGGAGCTGGTGGGAATCGAGCTCTAAGTTCTAACGGAGAAGGCGATGCTGGGACCGGATTCCCGAGAGGGGACGGACCGCCTGGAGCCTCGAGCATTCCTTTGTCATGAATAAGATCGGAGTGTGATGAGGTTCCAGTGGCAAAGCTCCTGTCGTTCCCTCCCACTGTGACGCGGTACCCCCTGAGGAAGGCACCGCCCCATCTTTCAGAGTCAAAGAAGGAAAGTTGTTCTTCCCCTGTAGAGGAAGAGGACAGTAAGGCCGGGGAAGCAGACAAAGTACCTAAAAACCAGGCCGATGACGCGGACTTGGATGATGCCATTCATCAAGAGAGCAAGATGTACGAGCTGAGTCACAAAGAGCGCAAGAAGGGCAAGCAGGACAAAGAGGCCAAAAGAATCACAATCAACATGATACTGGACACTAATAATGAGTGGATGCCGTCTAATCTCGTCGAGATCATTTCCTTCTCCAGAGCATCCAAAAATACTCCCAGCAGGAATCAATAGGGGCAAGGGGGAGGAGCCCCAATACTGAGAAGTTCTAGGCAGACGACTATCAGTTTAGGTATCTCGTGCCAGAAGTACCTCAAAGCGATCAGCTTGCAAGTACATATACAGAGCAGACACGCCGCAGTAGACTGATACAGTTCTGTTGTGAAACTCTCCCGTGTCCGTTGGCCTCGAAGCACGTCCTCTCTGCAGCTCCTCCTTGGATAATCACATTCTTTACCTGACAGCGACGCCCCTTGTTTCTTTGGTTGCTGCCAAAGCACATACTACACTAGTTACCACTCGCAGTATCAAGATCAATCATCTGCCCTTCTGCAAGAGCAAGGCTCCCTGTCAGTCGAGTCAACCAAGGTCCAAGACCAATCGAGTACCAGACTCGTGCATACGAGGCATCGATATTGATCCACCTCAAACCCACAAACCAAACAGAAAAAAGAGCCACTAGCGAGTGACTGATCAGTGGTCCCGTCGCGGCCCCTATTATTACGGGATTAGATACCTGCTGGGATCTTCAGAGCGTCCGAGTGTTCATTCGCACGGGGGTTGATTACAGTTGTTGAACTTTGGAAACACAGACGGTCATTTGCGGTCGTTCGCCTCTGGCTTCAGGCCTTGTTTCAGTCGCCAAACTCGCCCCAAACGATCTCTCCATCGCCCTTCGTCCTGGGCGGAATCTGCGGGAGAGAACCTTCAACGAAGCGGTCTCCGTCCGGGTTTTTCTCCTCGTCGACTCCAGCTCTCCAAGGTAATTATTTCGCTTCTCCCCTCGTCACCTTCCTCTTCTCCGTCCTCGCCCTTCTCTCCCAGTCCCATCCTCCTCGCAGGCTGTGACGACTTTCTCTTTTCTTTTTCTTCTATCTTGACATCCCTTTTTTTGTTCTCCATGACGGTCCCCATTTAGTATTCTTTTTTCTTTTTCTCACTGTTTTTTTTGGGACGCCCTAGGGGAAAATAAGCCCAAAATCCTCTCCTAGAGACTCGCGGCCATTGAAGACTGCTCAGTCACGAGACAATTAAGTCCGCTGCTGAGATCGATCGGGATTCCCTGATCTTCTCACATCTATCCTACCTCTCTGCCTTTCGTCAGTTGGTGGTCAATCAGAGGCTTCGCTCATCCAACGCCCCTCCCCCGGGCCGATTCGAGACAAGCCCCGACCATCCCCTTCCCACGCTCGAAAATCTCCGCTGAACCTCCTCCACCATCGACCAAGCGTGGCTTGCTCCATCCCGTGACTCCTGCCGGCTTTTCGCGATTTTTGTCCTCCGCCTGTGCCTCGATCGCTCCTATGACTGCGTAGGGCGTCCAGACTCCATCGGGTTCTTTTTACTACGGGATTGTTGTGGTGGGTTCCAGCGCCACATTCTTCGGTTTGGCTGCTTGTTGGGAATTCTTGATTTTCTGCCACCATGAGTTATCAACAAGCCCAGGAAATGTATCACGACAACTCTTCCGCGCGGTCTCCTGGCTCTCAGCGCCATCAGCAGCCGCTTCATCGCCAGCCTTCGCGACAGTTTGACGCCTACGGACCAATGCCCGTAAACCTATACGATGATCCCATGGCTCGTTACGACACTGGTAGACTCGACCGGCTGAACCCGTCGCTGCATAACCCTTCCTACGCGTATGATCTCCCCGGCTCGCAGACTTGGAATCCAAACGGCTTTGCCAACGCTCAGGCTCTGGGAGGTATTCGCTCCGCATCGGCCAGCCTGAAAACTGCCCCTCGCGGCGGTCGTGCGGGCTTGCCAACGGTACGTAATATACGCACCGCAAAACGTGTGGTGCTATCAAACCTTGCGATTTACTAACAACTTATCATCAGACGTGGCTTGACCAACAGCCAGGTATCCCAAGCCCCTTCTCCAACCTCGGATCCGCATCGCTCCAGAGTAGCTCGATGAGGCCAGACACTACGGGCCCATCAGAAGCCGATGACGAGTTGATCCCCACTGCGATTGTTATCAAGAATATCCCATTTGCAGTGAAGAAGGAACAGCTTGTTCAGCTAATGACCGAGCTGAACCTGCCCCTGCCGTACGCTTTCAACTACCATTTCGATAATGGCGTTTTCCGCGGGCTTGCTTTCGCCAACTTTACATCCGCGGAAGAGACGGCGACCGTGATCGAGGTCCTAAACCATTTCGAGCTGCAAGGCAGGAAGCTGAGGGTTGAATACAAGAAGATGCTTCCTTTGCAGGAACGCGAACGGATTGAACGTGAGAAGCGAGAGCGTCGTGGTCAACTCGAGGAGCAACATCGTCCGATGGCGGCTTCTCAGCTTCAAACTCAGAGCTCCATGTCCTCGCTTACATCACACATTCCGGCCACCTCGCCGTCTCCAGTGTCTCAACGTGGGCAGAAGCTTGGTGAGTCTGTTGATTCTCTTACTTTGGCCATGCGCTAACATTACCTCACTATCATTAGATGTTGATTTGAATGATTCTACGACTCTTTCGTTCTACTCCCAACTGCTCCTCTTCAAGGAAGATACTACCCGCGACTCCGTGATCTTCCCGTCCAACCTTACGCCTGTCCAACGTCGGACTGTCCATACTTTGGCTCACAACATGGGTCTCGGTCACGCATCTCGTGGCAGTGGTGATCAACGCCAGGTACAAGTTTTCAAAGTTGCTGCAGGCACAAACGTGAGCCCCCCTTTGTCTGCCATCCCAGCCGCTGTCCAGCCCAGTGAGACCGCCCGTCGTGGGCTCAACCGCGCAGCGACCATTGATTTCAGCGAGGCCCGCAATGAGGGCCCTGCTCATTATGGTACCTTACGCGGACAGCCTTCTGCCGGCTTTCTAGGAGTCTTAGACTCGTCTGCCGGTTTCGGAAATACACAGAACCTTCGCGCTGCCAAGTCCTTCGCGGACCTACGTTCCTACACTCCGTCCCCTGTTCCTTCGTCCGCGAGTTTCCCTGCAGCTCTACAGTCCAACGGCACCCGCCTTCAGCATTACGATGGAACCGCGAGTGGTACTTCCAACACACCAACACTGACCCCCGCTCCCTCTGGATCTTCGCTCGGCATGCAACGCGATGACGGCCTTCTGGTCAACAGTTTGAGCAGCTTGTCTCTGGGTACTGGGATTGGAGGACCTAATGCGAGTCCAAGGAGATTGAGGGGTATGTTCTCTTGGGAGCAGCCGGAACCCCAGCCTTCCAGCGCTGGACCCATCGGTAGTACCCGCACCATCGGAGTTGGATTTGACGGACAGTCACAGGAGCGCATGCCTATTAGGCAGCCGAGAGGCCCCATGCCCGAGAAGGGGCCAGGATTTCGACGCCCCAACGGACACCAATCGCGTGGAAGTGACGAACTACGTACCAGTTCCGGCGTGGAGATCATTGTGGAGTAAAAACGTTTAATGGGAGATGAAGACAACGAAAATTGTTAGATTGCTTTACCGAAAGACGCATACGACCTTTTATATCACGAGGCCTGATCTTTTCGCGCGATGATCGGCTTACGATTCGATGAGGGATGATGAGACGACAATGCAACTAAGAGAACCACAAAAAAGAATATTTCTCTGATCCAGCCAAGTTTAGAAGTTATTTTGGGGCAGCCCTCCGGGCGCGCCGTTCATACGGGCCCGTTTATGTTCCTCCTTTTCGCCCTTTTCGCCGACACCACGAAATCACGCAAGTTGAACCCATGAACTTTTGCTGCGACGCGGGCGCCTTGCGTGTTGCACCCATTACCCCTCTCCCCGATTTTTTTACTTACTTTTTTCTTCATTTCGAGTTGTGTCTGCCGGAACGAAAGCAAAATATCAGAAATTAACTCTCCAAGGAGACTACGAAGAACGACCAAAAAGAATACCCATGTCTTTGTTGCTATGACAGAGAGATGACCTAGCATTTGCATTACTTTTTGGGTCTTTTGTATATGGGGCAACATGCATCTGTTTAATGCTTATTTATCTTTATTTCATCTTTTTTTTCTTCCTTCATCTTTTCATGTCGTTTTCTGTATCTCTACTTCTTCCTGAAGGAACCTTGAGCCAACCCCGCCCCTCAGGCTTTGAACACACCTTGCATCTTCAGACCTTCGAATGTGATTTTGCATTGTCATTATTTTCAATGTGAAATCTTCGGCGAATGTGCGCTAGGTGGACAGGCACCCATGGTTCGAATCTACTATTCGATCAGTTTTCTGCTAACCTTTCATGCTAGAACAGCATGTTCGAGTACATACGCTCCCTGCAGTATGGTGTGCTGTGTTAACTTCAGTATTGTTTCTTCTTACCTTAGGTTCTTTGGTGCGGAATTAGTGACAGGCTCTTCATATATGCAATCCCGACTTCTATCTAGAAACTGTTCTGTTCGATGCAGGCGTAGGATTAGCTCGTAACTGAATCGTGGTAGTGACTAGTTACATACTTCACTTTGTTGATCTATATGTCTCGTAGCAGGCCTGCACTCGGCCAGATTCTCCAGCACTATTATTACCTATCAATATATCATATTGCCCCTGTTACACATTGATTTCTTTGCAATCACGCGAGTTGGTTTACTTTCCGGAAATTTTATTTGGCTGGCTGTTCTATGTTCATTTACATTGCAGTGGAATGCAGCGCCACAGCCCCAGCGTGTGAACCAAAATATATTTCCGAATCTGAAAGAGTCAAACATAGAGTGTACTATCTATCCACAAGATAGCCTAGCTTTAGGTCTCAAATATCACGACGCACTCAACACGAGTAATGTATTGAAGAAATAGAACTAAGAATTAAAGATTGGAAAAAGGTACATACGAAACACAAACAGTTCCCCTTAACGAGAATACCCCTTTTCCCCATTACAGCGCCCTTGATAACTCGAGAAAAACGACATGAACTGGAGCAGACATACAAGAGGAGATAGGAGGTGAAGCAAGTACACAAAATAGGAGTCAAGACCAGTCCGAGGAGATAAGCAAACGCATGTCAAAACTGCAGCGTTCTGCGTGAGGAAGGGTGAGCGAGCGCGGGCACACTTTCTCTGTTGCATCCGCGGCCCGCGTAGCGTAGCCTGCAAGCTGGGGATTTCGGTCGTCATGATCGCTGTACGAGGGGGCCTTTCCATTCAATCATCATTTAAAACGCCGTATTTGTTGGGTATCCGCGGTGACCTATGCGTCCGACTTCTTCTTCTTCTGTTCGACCTTGAGCAGCAGCGCGCGGTTAATGCGAGGTAGAACACCACCGAAGGCGATAGTGGCGCGAATGAGGGTGTCCAGCTCTTCGTCTCCACGGATGGCGAGCTGCAGGTGGCGCGGTGTGATACGCTTGACTTTGAGATCCTTGGCGGCGTTTCCGGCGAGTTCCAGCACTTCTGCGGTCAAGTATTCCAGGACGGCAGTGACATAGACGGCAGCTAAAATTAGGTACAAATTAGTAAAGCTCATGGTGGGGAAAAGCGCGTGCCAGAACTCCATACCTTTCGCACCAACGCGCATCTTATTTTGCGTGTTGTTCTTCAAGAAGCGCTTGACACGACCACATGGGAACTGGCAAAACTAGTTAGACACAGATGTGACTTGGCAAACGTGCAAAACAAGCCATGCTGATCAAACAGCGTCGGAAAAATCAAGACAATAGGCAGCAATGGTAGATGAGATGAAACAAGGAACCCGAGACAAGCGACCGCTACTTCTAGGCATCGACAGGTCGAGAAAGGGAGAGAGGGGGGGCGACGAAAGGTACAGCTTCCGGAGCTTGAAGCCGTCGCAAATCCGGAAAATCGCGATCGGACGGAGCAGCGATTGAGAGATTGGAGTGTAGACGAAGCAATATACTGACCTGCAGACCGGCCTTCGCGCTGTGGGACTTTTGGGCCTTCCCCGCAGAGTCCTTGGAGCTTGCCTTTCCACCAACAGACTTTCCCTTTCCGCCAGGCATTTTGAGAAAAGTGTCGAGATTCGGAGTCGCGGGTGATCAAATGTCGCGTCGAGTAGGGTTCGGGCACGATGGAACGTGATGGTGGACGTTGAACGAATTCGAGACACCGACGGCACGCGCGTTGTTGATGGATGAAGGAGTCAGAAATGTCAGAGCCATCCTGGTCGCTAAAGACGGCATCGAGCCTGGGATGACGCTAGTCCTATTTAGGTAACCAACTCAGCTTCGTTCGAACCATGGAGATGCCTCGAGGCGGAGGGCGTCTGGGAGGCAGTGCACCAAAGGGAAGGAGAGAATGAACTCACTCATGTTGGTATAGAGCAGTTGCCTACCCACTGACTTGGATAAAGTGCAAGCCACTTGAGAGAGGACGGAAGTGTGTCCCGATTCTGGTCCTCAGCGGCAGGCTGTAGGCCCCAAGATGCTTGATATTGGCTGGCATTTCCAGAATGCCATCCTGGGGAAGCAAGTGAATATTTTGGGTGCTTCTCCCTAGTGCACAGGGTTGACCCTTTCAGCATATATCAGAGCATAGTTGCGCAGTGGCCGGTTTGAAGCTCATCGTCGAGGTACAGAATGTTTCGGATTCAATGTGAGTCGACAATTGTCTTGGGTGGGTTACGTCAGCCACAGCTGACAGCTGCTTGCTGCCTCAGGCTCAAATCTTATCGGAGAACTGGCCCGTGCGGCGCTCTTTGTTCTGGAAGACTCTGCACGTGATTTTTGCCTATCAGGACAGATGTCCGACTTCCGGGATGGCGAGCTTGACGAAGTTTCTGCTCGCGTGGCCTTCGACTCCAACGTTCCCCTTTTCACCTCATCGCGCGACAACTTGAGCCATTTACCCCGTCGTCTCTCACAGTCATCGTCAAAATGGTGTCTCCTCAAATGTAGGCGTTCCCTGCGCATCCTCATTCTTGTACTCCGCTCGACGCCACAACAGCATCATGCGTACCTCGCTCATTTTACGTTGCTTGATGAACTATTGTTGACCAAATGTTCGATCTGCAGAACAAACCTGGCGATCATCGTCGTGATGATGCAGCTGGCCAAGAAGGTTCCGTTCGACAACCCTGATGTCCTTATGCTAGTCCGTGGCATCTACATCTTGTCCAACGTGATCATCCTGAGTCTCTACCTCTACACACAGGCTCAAATCAAGAAAAAGAATGGTTGGTCTTCCCGCGCCCTGCGCATCTTCTTCCTTGTATGCGCCGAATAAAGTCAAGGCTTAGTTGAGCTAATTTGTTGCGTCTTTTGTAGATCTCACGACCTTGAAATACGTCGAGCCTGCTCCGCTCGGAAGTGGCGAGGAGGCCCGTCCTGTTACAACCACCAACTCGGAGTACGACAAGGGACAGCTGCGCCAGCTCATTAAGAGCCAGATGATGGGTGTTGGTATGATGGGTGTTATGCACCTGTACATGAAGTACACCAACCCCCTTCTGATCCAGTCGATCATCCCTCTCAAGGGTGCGTTTGAGTCGAACCTGGTGAAGATCCACGTCTTTGGCAAGCCAGCCACCGGCGACCTCCAGCGTCCCTTCAAAGCTGCCAACAGCTTCCTCAGCCAAGGTCAGGCCAAGACCGACAAGGCCTCTCTGGAGAACGCAGAGAAGAACTGGAGGGGTGGTGTCAAGGAGGAGTAAGCGTGCCAGTACCGGTCAATGCATGGAGTGTTGCGAGAAGCGCACTCTTCCCTCTGTATTAATAGATGTGATGCTGTGCGTGCGGATAGATGCCGGTTGGAATTTCTTCCTGACTGAGATCTCAAGTTGGAAGAATAACATTGCTCAACTTTCTAAATATATTTTCGAATACATCAAGCTCTTTGCTGTCCTCATGTTAATTGTCCTGTAAATATACGTCAAAACACAAGGCCAGCGAGGCTATGAGTTTCTGCGTTGCTCATTAAGGCTCAAACTCACCTCCCCAGCTCAACCCCTTCCTTTTGCCTTGATAATTAATCTGAGGACCCTGCAGAATGATGTTGCACAGAGGCAAAGACGCATCGTAGTATCGACCACGCGACTCGTGAGCATCGGATGATAGCAACTCATCGCCACACCAACGGCGCACGGTGATTGAGCGCCTCATGGGCGCAAAGGCCACGCGGTAGCGTTGCTTGACTCAATGATTTGTTCGATGATTATAAAGAGTGACCGCCACTGCAAGCAAGTTGTTGTATGATCGATGACTCTGAATTATAGTACAATTACTAATGCCAGCCAGACACAAATATGCCACGTAAAAGCAGCGAATAATTCATGACAGAGCTCTTAGCCTGACTGACGTCTGGACCTTCGCCGAACGGGGATCATCCTTTTCCATTCGTCGACCGGTCAAATATAAGCAGCGACATCTCCACCAATGTAAAATTGTGATTGAGCTCGTGAGCTTCGATCAGCCTTCGATCCAGCTACCGGTGACTGCTTCTGGCGCGCGGAGAGAGCGGAAGCAAAGTAACCATGCCAGAAGAGGCGCCAAGGTTGCCTGGCGGCTCAGAAGAGGGGCAGCGGAATTTAGATACCCCGTCTCCGGGATGCTCCCTCAGCCCAAAGCGGCAACGCGGGCGTTTGCCCCTCGTTGAAAGCTCCATTGCATCATCAATTGTTTGGGCGGCCCCTCCTTGGAGCTTCACCGTCAGTAAGCGAGCTGGAATGTGAAACGAGGAGAGGAATAGCCGTCCCCGATATACCATGCCAGTAACCTAGGTAGACAGCCCAATTGATCCCGATCTGCTGGCAAAACATTCACGAGATGGTCCCCTGGAGGAGTGAGTACCCGGCTTGATAAATATGCAACAAGCCTATTGGCCGATCCGGCAGCTGTAGCAGTTCCAAATATCGTGACTCTCCTGCTTTGCCCGGTGTATGAAACCGGAAAGGCTGCTAAGGAGCTGCGCAGACCGGGTACACAGGCTGACAATCGACCCATTCGATGTTTTGCCGTCGCATTTGCTGGTGCTTTTGGCAGCTTTGCCCCGTCTGTCCGCCCGGTGTGTGGCCGCCTCCGTCAGCGGGATAGGACGAGGTGACCAGGTCGTTGCGTCAGTGCAGGGAGTGCTGCCATATTTTTCTACTCCTCCTCTCCCCACCATTGTCTCTTCCCTCTTCTTTTCTTTCCTCTTCTCCCCATCACTCTGTTTCTTCATCAACGAACTTCACACATTTCCATCTAAGTAAGTCTCTTCCGCTGTACTCGTGCCATTGCTCGCCCTCAGCTTCTTCTCCTTTCTGCTTGGAGCTTGACTAACAGCTACCCCGCTTTACCATAGACACCCAAACAATGGCTCCTAAGGTATGGTTGAAAGCCAGACGGGCATCCAAAAGGGAACAATCTTACTAAACTCATCCGTACAGGTTGGAATCAACGGCTTCGGTCGTATTGGTCGCATTGTAAGTGCTGCTTTCTCATTGAAACCCCTCCCAAGCTAATCCAGCTTCCAGGTCTTCCGCAACGCGTAAGTCCCGTTCCTCCGTGGCCGCCGTTTCCGGCGCCTAAGAGCCTGGGCCGGCTTTGAACGGCTCGTACAACTCATTTCGGAATACGTTTTTAACATATTTTGTCTTGCAGCCTCGAGGCCGGTGACTCCGTCGACGTTGTTGCCGTCAACGACCCTTTCATTGAGACTCACTATGCTGTACGCCGCCTGCCCGCCAATCGGGCCCTATGGAAGCTAACTATGCTTCAACGTTCTAGGCCTACATGCTCAAGTATGACAGCACTCACGGTCAGTTCAAGGGTACCATCGAGACCTACGACCAGGGCCTCATTGTCAACGGCAAGAAGATCCGCTTCTACTCCGAGCGTGACCCTGCCGCCATCCCCTGGGGTGAGGCCGGTGCCGAGTACATTGTCGAGTCCACTGGTGTTTTCACCACCACCGACAAGGCTGGTGCCCACTTGAAGGGTGGTGCCAAGAAGGTTATCATCTCTGCTCCTTCTGCCGATGCCCCTATGTTCGTCATGGGTGTCAACAACGAGACCTACAAGAAGGACATCCAGATCCTCTCCAACGCCTCTTGCACCACCAACTGCCTTGCTCCTCTCGCCAAGGTCATCAACGACAAGTTCGGCATCGTTGAGGGTCTCATGACCACCGTTCACTCCTACACCGCTACCCAGAAGGTCGTCGACGGCCCCTCCGGCAAGGACTGGCGTGGTGGACGTACCGCCGCCCAGAACATCATCCCCTCCTCCACTGGTGCTGCCAAGGCTGTCGGCAAGGTCATCCCTGCCCTCAACGGCAAGCTCACCGGTATGGCTATGCGTGTGCCTACCGCCAACGTCTCCGTTGTCGACTTGACTGCCCGCCTCGAGAAGGCCGTCAGCTACGACGAGATCAAGCAGGCCATCAAGGCTGCCTCCGAGGGCGAGCTCAAGGGTACGTAACTTGCCGTCTAGGAATATTGGAGCTCTCGCTAACTTCGTAATTAGGCATCCTTGGCTACACTGAGGACGACATTGTCTCCAGCGACTTGAACGGCGACACCCGCTCTTCCATCTTCGATGCCAAGGCTGGTATTGCCCTCAACTCCAACTTCGTCAAGCTCGTCTCCTGGTACGACAACGAGTGGGGTTACTCCCGCCGTGTCGTTGACCTCATTGGTAAGTTAGATCTGTGGTTGATTGTGAATGTCTGATCCAGTTTGCTAACTTTTCCCTAGCCTACATTGCCAAGGTGGATTCGCAATAGCAATCAGCGCAAAAACCGGAGGCCAGAAGCTTTCTTTAAGTGAAACTTCCTGATCCTCAAACCACGGTTCTCAACAGGATTGAGTAAACCACACATCCGTGTCCGAAAGTTCCTATCTAAAGAGTGTCATCTGAAGAGACATGGAGGATCCTGGCCTAAAAGCCCATGATAACGTACTATTTTAATGACAAATACACGATTGAACTCGTCAGTTTCCCAACATTTAGATTTAAAATGTTTCTCTATCGATATAACCCCTAGTCTCGATGGCTTTGTTGAATGGGCTGCACAAGAAGAGTAATGACTGATGTAGTACTAGTAGACTCACTGCAATCTTCTTAGAACCATGTAAATTCACCTGTAGAACTATTCCAGGGGGCATACTTGCTCAATCGCTGAGGATTGTATATCCTGGGGGAGAGCGGGTCACGTGAATGGCACTTTTGGCAGCTCCCGCCGTAAACTCGGTCGTAGAAGCTCCATCAACCAAACTCCCAGTCTAGAGCATCCCCATTCGGTGCGCGCGCCGTGGCCCTTAAGTTTCAGCTTTCTTTCTTGAATTTGATGTGTTTAAGCGCCGACACTACTGGGCCCAGCAATTTTTTTTTCTTGACCTGCGTTGCTTTGCTATGCAATGGTTGAGACTTGCTCTTGACCTGCGGACATTTGGGTTTTGCGCCTAGAGCTATCTAGTTCCTGCCCCATCGCCTCGTTCTCCGCCTACCACTCAACTACTATTCTATCTTTGACTCTCGGCTTTTGTTCTCATCCTATATCCGAACTGCCAGGCGCTTTATTGGGGTCCTCTCCCTTTGTCCACCTCAGATAGGGCCTGCCAGCCATCATCTCCCTTATCCTGGGTGCGAGATTCAGTTATTCAGTTCCAGCATTGAAGTACTCCCTTCTTCTTCACTGCCAGGCTGGTCATGAAGTGCTAGTGCACCTGGTTTCTTTCACGTGACAAGGGAGACAAAGCAAAGTTAAACAAGCTCCCTTTCAATGACCATGGGAGAGGATGAAGATACCGTCATGGGCGAGGCACTTCCCCATGCCCACCCTGCTCCTTCAAACCATCTAATCACGGATGGGGCCTCCAAGCAGAGAGTTTCTGGCCATTTAAACGGGGAATCCGACCCATATCTTGCACCACCTCTACTGAGCCAGCCTGTACAAATGCCTGAGATTACTCAATCTGGTAACTCAATGTCAGTAGAAGCGAGCGTCTTGATAGACAAGCAGGGGGCAGTGTCCTCTAAAGACGCTCAAGGTTCAGCCGGTCCTGCAGGTTCTACTGCTGCGGACGCTCAAGAACAGCAGGACAGCGTTGCAGAGGAGAATTCAGACTGGTCCGATGACGATGAGGTCGCCCACGTTGGTCTTCCACTTGCTTCGTTGCCATCAGGGCTCTGTTACGATGTTCAGATGCGTTACCACTGTGAAGTCCGACCAACCTCAGATGTGCACCCGGAAGATCCGAGGAGAATCTACTACATCTTCAAGGAGCTCTGTCGTGCAGGGCTCGTTGACGATATAGAATCTACGAGACCGCTTGTAGCGCGACCTCTCAGACGAATCAATGCCCGCAACGCGACCGAGGAAGAGATATCTCTCGTCCACACAACCGAACATTATGCTTTTGTCGAGAGCACAAAAGGTATGGACACTGCCTGGTCTACGCCGTATTTTCTTCTAATAACTCTACAGATATGTCTGACGAACAACTTATTGAGCTGGAACACACTCGTGATTCCATATATTTCAACAAACTCACTTTTGCTTCGTCCTTGCTGTCTGTGGGAGGCGCGATCGAAACATGCTTAGCTGTCGCTACTCGCAAAGTGAAAAATGCTATTGCCGTCATCCGCCCTCCTGGTCATCACGCTGAGCATGACAAGACAATGGGATTTTGCCTTTTTAATAACGTCTCTGTCGCGGCGCGCGTTTGTCAGAAACAGCTGGGCGATAGCTGCAGGAAAATCTTGATTCTTGACTGGTATGTCCTACGTACCCTAGGCGCCTGATAAACGTAACTTACTGACTGGTAAAGGGATGTTCATCACGGTAATTATATCCCTCAAGGAAACACGAATATACCCAGCGCTCACATCCTTTAGGAAACGGGATTCAGAAAGCATTCTACGACGACCCTAATGTTCTGTACATCTCGCTCCATGTTTACCAGGATGGGAAATTCTACCCTGGAGGAGACGAAGGTGACTGGGACCACTGCGGTGCTGATGCAGGCGTGGGAAGGTTTGTCGATTGTTCTCATGATGCCATCTGTAACCCACGACTGACGGTGCCACAGGAATGTCAACATACCCTGGCCTAGTCAAGGAATGGGTGATGGCGACTACATGTATGCCTTCCAACAGGTGGTTATGCCTATCGCTCAAGAGTTCAACCCCGATTTGGTGATTAGTACGTGTTCCCTACTCCCCGCATCAAACTTCGGCTAACTTCTATAGTCGCCTCCGGTTTTGATGCCGCCGTAGGTGATGAGCTGGGAGGTTGTTTTGTCACACCGGCTTGCTACGCTCACATGACACATATGTTGATGACGCTTGCTCATGGAAAAGTTGCCGTGTGCTTAGAGGTTAGCAGCATCCCTTTATGATGTCTTGAGCAAGCTGACCGGTAATTCTAGGGAGGTTACAACTTCAGATCCATCTCAAAATCCGCCCTCGCTGTCACCAAGACACTCATGGGAGATCCGCCAGATCGACTCCACTCCACTTCCCCTTCGGATATGGCAGTTTCCACTGTGAGGCGTGTGATCATGATTCAGTCCAGCTACTGGCACTGCATGTATCCAAAGGGGCCTCAAGGGGAAGGGCTCTGGACCGATAGGCTTCATGGTAGGTGCCAAATGAGTGAATATGGACCATAGGGCTGACCAGACTGTAGATGTCATTCGCGCATACCAGGCTAAGCAGCTTTATGACAATCATCGACTGACGTCTCTGTACATCTATCGAACTTCGATATCGAAATCATTTGAGAATCAAGTCCTGGCTAGGTAGGCGTAAGCGAACCGAGGGCAACGGATGATACTGATATCTTGAAGTCCGAATTACCATACGGCCACTCCGCTACTGGTCTTCTTCCATGATCCGTGAGTATCACTTTCTTGCAGAAATATTGTCCATATCTCACGAGGATTAGACCTGAAATAATGGGACTGCCCCACCCAGTGACTAACGGACTGGAGGCGCACAACTGCTGGCTTGTAAGTGGAGCGCTCTTCGGCTACAACGGCTGCGCTGACTGAAACAAGGCTGATGTCATGAAGGATTATGTTGAGTGGGCTATTGGCAAGGGTTATGCCGTGATTGACGTGAACATCCCAAAACATGTCACAACAGACCCGGTAAGTGTAGACGTATAGGTATTTTTTTTTCGTACTAACTGACAAATCTACAGACACATAATAGATACGAGGGAGAGGATGAAAATCGGCCAACAGCGACTGAAGAGTTGGCAGGATACTTGTGGGATAACTATATCGAGTAAGATTGTGCGCTGCTTCTAGGCCTCTAGACTGATACTAATATCTGATTCTAGCCCTAATGAAGCGACGGAAGTGTTCTTTATCGGAATCGGGAATGCATTTTTCGGGGTTGCCAATCTTTTAATCAATAGAGGTAAGTGACTTCGGGCAGTTCTGATATGGGGAAGCTAAAACTCGCAGCAGAGACATTATACCAGCGGATCAACGGAGTCATATCATTTGTTGCGGAGAATCCGGTTCGTGCAGTTGCTTCGTCCACGCAAGTTTGGTTGTCGAGATGGTACAAAGACGTAAGTTACCCTCATCCCTTCAATAACCAAGCCTTGCTGACTTGGGAAGAATTCGCTTGTCTTTGTTTCGCACGCACATGGTGTCTGGAAGAGTACAGACCGGCGCAAGCCATCCAAACGCTACGGGCACCTTCTCCAATCACCAAAAGCCGGGCTCAGTGAGATGCTGATGCACCACAAAGACGAGGTTTTCCAATGGATCCAACAGCGGGCTGAACCGCCTGATAGCGATGAGACGGACGAAGAGAAGCCGGCGAGCCGTTAGTTGACATAGGATGAGACGGGTGCAGGACTTTCGAGAGCGAGCCCATGATGCGCTTTCTATTACTTTATGATTTCATTCAATTGCGGCGATTTGGAATATTTGGTTGATGGACTTGATTTGTCTTGTTTCTTCGTGTTCAGTGAGGTCCATCGGGAACGGTGGGAATGGCTTGAAATGATCAGCGCGGAGAGTGAAACATGGCGAACGAGCGACTCGCTTGCATGTCTTTAGTGCCTTCTTCACTCCTCATGATTTTTAACCAAATATCCGATATTTATCTCTTCCGAAGCTCCCCACACCTTGGCACTGACCTTCTTGCGGGGGCTGAGGGTCTCACCTCCCCTCTCTCGTTCTAACCGTGGTCTGACCTTACCTGCCGATACCCTGTCTCTCCCTAGACTTGCATGAAGCCATCATAGCTCCAAGTCAGATGATGACTGAGACAAAAAAAATGCAGACTAACACGGGCTGCCAATACGTGAGCTTCCTTGGGGACCAGGGAACCAGGATCAGATCCGTGGCACTTTTCCACACCCTACCTACTCCGGATGTTCGTGAACAACTCCTGAGACATCTGTAAAGCTAGTTCATGCCAGCTTCACTCACGCGATGCATGATTGGGCTCCATCCAGCCTGCCCATATCCTAGCAGCAAGATGACTAGTCTCCGATCGTGGACTTTCCTGCGCAGGATGTAACTGTCTCACCACAGCCCCGCTGGATGAGTCTTGTCTGATTGTCGAGGCTCGTATACTCCACGACATGGCCAATCTCATGGCTTCTCGCCATGTCTAGCGCCTGCGAGGGACGTCAGGCTGCCGTATCCGTGGGGTCCCCAGCCCTACCTTTGGTACCTTGAGGTTGAGATGCGATCGTCGTCTTGCCCGGGCTGGTGGCCTGAGTTAAGTCAGAAGATACGGTGAGAGACAACAGTGACTGGAAGGGAGAGCTCGCCGGTTCAAGCATGCATGTTGCAGTGAGAGCAAAACCTATATAAGGATGGTATTCCTCCCTCGATTCAGACACAACATCTTCCTCTCCATCAAGCCTTTCACGGAAACTATCGCTGAATCCACTTGCACCTACTTCCAAATCTCTCAAAGATCAAAATGCACCTCCCAAGCCTCGCAGTCGTCTCTCTCGCGGCCCTCGCCCCGCTCGCCAGCGCCTTTGGCTCCGCGAAGGTAACCAACAACTGCCTTGCAAAGATGTACCTCTGGTCCGTCGGCGGCTCCATCAGCCAAGTCCACACTATCAACCCCGGCCAGTCCTACAGCGAGCAGTTCCACCGCGACCCAGCCTCGGGAGGTATCTCGCTCAAGATCTCCCGCCGGCCCAACGGCCTCTACGACGGCAGCCCGCAGCTGAACTTTGCGTATACCCTGGACCCGAACCAAGTTTGGTATGATCTGTCCACTGTCTTTGGGACTGCGTTCCAGGGCAAGATCCTCTCTGTCTCGTCGGAGAATGAGGACTGCCCGACTATTTGCTGGCCCACTGGCACGCAGCCCGCTGGCAGTCAGGTCAAGACTTGTGAGCCGAATTCGGATCAGATCCTTACACTTTGTGCGGATGAGTGCCCGGCTTAGGTTGACGGGATGATGCTATCTCGGTGTTTGGTCTGGAGTGACTCTTATGCTGCAAGGCTTTGACAGTGTTGATTCCTGGGATAATGTGAAGGAAGTACATCGATGACATCACGGAATGTACATACATCTTGTTTTGGGCTCTGCTAGTTAATTCAAGGAAGTAATTATGGTTACCGTTGCAACATATTTACTGTCTTCCCTATCTTCTAATTAAATCGTTGGGGGTTGCGCAGCAGTTCTGGTTGCTATTTGTCCTGCCAGTTACGAGAACTTCCGTGCTTAGCGTAAGCTGCATAGAGCGGCTTAAATTGATTCCATGGCATCTGATCGCCAGGCAGTTCATTGGTAAATTTTGATGGCTCCCATTCTTACAACCTGAGTGGACGATGATTAGATGAGCGTAACCAGGTAATCTCGCTAGAGCTACCACCGGGCAAAAGGTGGCACGATCCATTGGCCACTGTATGATTCGATCTGCAAGGCAATGGCCACGGGCCGGAGCAGGTACGAATGCCGAG
The DNA here is from genome assembly GCF_044049435.1 of Aspergillus pseudodeflectus. Classification (NCBI taxonomy): domain Eukaryota; kingdom Fungi; phylum Ascomycota; class Eurotiomycetes; order Eurotiales; family Aspergillaceae; genus Aspergillus; species Aspergillus pseudodeflectus. Next base: position 418,288 of record NW_027263798.1, on the reverse strand, counting down.
TATATAAGATGAGCAATATGTAGCCTGATTAAAATGCGGCTCTTCTTTCCCCCCTTTTCTTCAACTTCAACGCGAGGCTCCAACTTCGGCCCCGCGAATCAGTCTGGCATGGATGGCTTCCCCAGACCCCAGCCTCGCTATGGAAGACTCCCGGCCACAGCTCGCACCAGCCAATCAATTGGCGACCAAAGAGCCACTTTTGTTGGCGTCAACATCGTCGAGAGATGGATTCATCCAGATCCTCCATCCTGGGACCGTCTCGTCCGAGGCTCAGGCTCACCGCCCCGCTGAGATGCCGATGAGATCGCACATGTCTTGCTCCAAAGACCCCTTGCAATAATCACGCGAGGTACTATTGAAGTCCACATTCCACTATTTCATACCATTGGGCTCTATTGCATTTTTTGCCTCTTCCTGAGTTACTCATCCCGAGCTGTTGTGGCGTGCGTTCCAAGCCCGCACGCACACCATTCGGGCTCACTTCTTTATCTCCCTGCCTCATTCTATCCTTGCCCAGTTTCCATTCCTCCTGGTCAATATTGACTAAAGAGGCTGCGCCTGCTTACTTTCCAGCCACCGACTGATCGTTCCGGGCCACCTTCCCAGGAGAAACACACCTGATCTTCCTCGCGGCGCACTCCCTTTTATGCCGTCCGCAAGGTCCTCTGCTGCAGCTCTTCGCGTGTGGAACAACAGAGGCCCGTCCATCGCCAACGCTTCCTTATACTGTCCATCCTCTGCTTATCGCCCCTCCCTTGTCGTCGGCGCTGCCTTCCTGTCGGTCGCCCGTCTTTCTTATTCCGCTCTCGCACGATCGCCCTCTCACCCTCTTCGCTCGCCCTTTCTTCCTTTGCGCATTCCGCATCAGAACCGCCTTTCCGTTCTTCAGTCCACAAAAAACACAAGGAATATGACAATGAGATCGGTTGAGCGCCTAACAGAGGGGCTGGAAAAGCCATCCCTGGATGACCGCTCTTACCGGGTCATCCAGCTACGCAACAAGCTGGAGGCTCTGTTGGTCCACGATCCGGAGACAGACAAAGCTGCCGCGGCCATGGATGTCAATGTGGGAAGTTTTAGTGATCCACCGGACTTACAAGGTCTTGCCCATGGTTTGGAACACATGCTGTTCATGGGAACTGAGAAGGTGCGCTTCTTTTTTGAACTTTTTTGAGTCGTCAGATCTAACCATCGCTGTTGTGATAGTACCCGAAAGAAAACGCATACAACCAATACCTTGCCTCCCACTCCGGATCGTCCAACGCTTACACCGCTGGCACTGAAACAAACTATTTTTTCGAAGTGTCTGCGACAGGTACCTCTGGGGAAACATCGAGCGGCCAATCTACCCCCAACGGAACAAATAGCACGCCTGCATTGTCAGATTCCGAATCGAGCACAAAGTCGCCTCTGTATGGCGCTCTTGATCGCTTCGCGCAATTTTTCGTCGCACCACTTTTCTTAGAGAATACACTCGACCGTGAGATGCGGGCCGTAGACTCCGAAAACAAGAAGAATCTCCAGAGTGATCTGTGGCGCTTGATGCAGTTGAACAAGTCACTGTCCAACCCGGAGCATCCCTATAATCATTTCTCGACGGGAAATCTGCAGACGCTTAAGGAGGAGCCGCAGAAGCGGGGCATAGATGTTCGCAATGAGTTCATGAAGTTCTATGAAAAGCATTATTCGGCCAACAGGATGAAGCTAGTGGTGCTGGGACGCGAGTCGCTAGACGAGATGGAGCAGTGGGTGTCGCAATTGTTTGCGGATGTGAAGAATAAGGATCTGCCGCAGAACCGGTGGGACGACATTCCAATCTGGCAGTCGAATGACATGTGTAAACAGATCTTTGCTAAGCCTGTGATGGACTCGCGCTCGGTGGATATTTACTTCCCGTTCCTGGACGAGGAGCAGCTGTATGAGACGCAGCCGAGCCGATACATTAGCCATCTCATTGGGCACGAGGGTCCGGGCAGTATTTTGGCATATATCAAAGCGAAGGGCTGGGCTAATGGATTGTCTGCGGGCGTGATGCCCGTCTGCCCTGGAGCCGCCTTCTTTACTGTCAGCGTGAGGTTGACGCAGGAGGGTCTGAAGCAGTACCAGGAGGTTGTGAAGGTTATTTTTGAGTACATTGCAATGATCAAGGAACGGGAGCCGGAGGAGTGGATTTTCGATGAAATGAAGAACCTGGCTGAGGTGGAATTCCGGTTCAAGCAAAAATCTCCTGCCAGCCGCTTCACAAGCCGTCTGAGTACTGTCATGCAGAAGCCGTTGCCTCGCGAGTGGCTTCTCAGTGGCTCTCTCTTGAGAAAGTTTGATGCAGAGGGGATCAAGAAAGCCTTCTCGTACCTCCGCGCCGACAACTTCAAGATGATTATTGTCGCCCAGGATTTCCCAGGCGACTGGGACCAGAAGGAAAAATGGTACGGAACCGAGTACAAGGTCGAGGATGTTCCCCGAGATCTCATGGCGGAGATCCGGGCTGCGTTGGACACTAACCCGAACACTCGCCTATCCGAGCTGCATATGCCTCATAAGAACGAGTTTGTACCGACAAGGCTCTCGGTGGAGAAGAAGGAAATCGCCGAGCCTGCAAAGACCCCGAAGCTCATTCGTCACGACGACCATGTCCGGCTTTGGTTCAAGAAGGATGACCGCTTCTGGGTTCCTAAGGGCACCGTATATGTTACCCTGAGGAACCCGCTGGTCTGGGCCACACCTTCTAATCTCGTAAAGTCCAAGTTGTACTGTGAGCTTGTCAGAGATGCTTTGGTGGAGTACTCCTACGATGCGGAGCTTGCTGGCTTGGATTATCATCTGTCTGCTAGTATCTTTGGTCTGGACATATCTGTCGGTGGATACAACGATAAGATGGCTGTCCTCTTGGAAAAGGTTATTACGAGCATGCGTGATCTGGTTATAAACCCCGACCGCTTCCGTATCATTAAGGAGCGCCTGTCCCGTGGCTACAAGAACGCCGAGTACCAGCAGCCTTACTACCAGGTTGGAGACTACACCCGGTATCTCACGGCAGAGCGGTCTTGGCTCAACGAGCAGTACTCCAGCGAGCTGGAACATATCGAGGCCGAGGATATTCAGTGCTTCTTCCCCCAGATTCTTCGTCAAAACCATATTGAAGTCTTGGCGCACGGTAACCTGTACAAGGAAGATGCTCTTCGCATGACTGACTCTGTTGAGTCTATCCTGAAGAGCCGCCCTCTGCCTCAGTCCCAGTGGCACGTGAGACGCAACATGATCATTCCTCCTGGATCTAACTACGTCTATGAGCGCGCGCTTAAGGACCCAGCCAACGTGAACCACTGCATCGAGTACTACCTCTTTATTGGAGACATCACTGACGAGGCTCTGCGCTCGAAGCTGCTTCTGTTCGCCCAGATGACTGATGAGCCCGCCTTTGACCAACTCCGTAGCAAGGAGCAGCTTGGGTACGTTGTTTGGAGCGGCGCACGTTACTCTGCGACTACAATTGGTTACCGCGTGATTATCCAGAGTGAGCGCACGGCGCAGTACTTGGAGTCACGAATCGACGCCTTCCTGACAAACTTTGGAAAGACATTGGAAAGCATGTCAGAGGACGAGTTCGAAGGCCACAAGCGTAGCGTCATCAACAAGAGACTCGAGAAGCTCAAGAACTTGGGCTCTGAGACTTCCCGATTCTGGACTCACATTGGATCCGAATACTACGACTTCCAGCAGAATGAGACTGACGCTGCTCGTGTGCGGGCCCTGACCAAGTCTGATATCCTTGACTTCTTCAAGCAGATGATCGATCCTGCGTCTACCACCCGTGGTAAGCTCTCGATTCATCTGAAGGCCCAAGCTGGTGTACCAGCCGCGGAGCCCAAGGAACAGAAGGCGCGGTTAGTTTCCCTTGTGAACAAGCATCTGGAAGCTGCTGGCTTCGCCGTGGACGGCGAGCGTCTCGGTACCGCGTTGGAGAAAGTCACCCCTAGCGAGAACAGCCAAGTCCTATCCAGTGTGAAAACATTCTTAACCACAGAAATGAGTTTACTCGAACAACAAGTCTCACCGGTCCTTGAGAAGATCGAAGAGAGCCTCGGATTGGCCGCGAAGCAATTGGGTATTGAGTCGAAGAAGGATTCGGAAGAGACTGCTGTCGCCAACGGCACTGGAAAAACGACGGCCCACGAGGGCCCAACATACATCACAAACGTCACAGAGTTCAAGGCTCGTCTGGCGGTCAGCACTGGACCTAGTCCCGTTACTGATCTCACCGAGTTCGAAGACTTTGATGCCAAACTTTAGATCTCTGGTTATATACGTTGCTTATAGTTGCATTGCCTGAGGTGCAGGTGGTGACGTGTGGAGCGTGGCGAGCATGTGTTGTTCCCTTTGTAGAAATAACCATTGATGTTGAAACTAGATTTCTTGAATCTCTTCAGCTGTTATAGCTATAGACTAGCGAACAATAGAATGTGTATACTTGTTGCCTCAGGACGCGAACCGGGCCGATGTTTTCGCGGAGCTCCAGCGCCAATCACCCAAACCTCAAGCTTGAGCGAGCAATACCTAGTACGCCATTAATTATCTGCTAATCGCCAATTGCTCTTGAGCCTCTTGCCCTACTGAGCGCTGCGATCTCTCGGATTGACTATTATCCGTTCAACATGTCAACAGCCACCGTCACCACCATGCAAAGCAGCCAACAGTGCGTCCCTCTTTGTCCCCGTCCCCGTCCCGTCCATACCTCCACACCACCAACTCCAAATCCCCAGCTCACCTTCTCCCTCCGCCAACCGCTTCCTACCTTCTAACAAGCCGCAATGACCAGACCAGTTGTCCCAAAGGACTTCTCCGCCAAACAACCGCAGACAATCCGCCTCTACCCGCTCTCCAACTACACATTCGGCACCAAGGAAACACAACCGGAGGAGGACCCCTCCGTGCTCGCTCGCCTGAAGCGTCTGGAAGAACACTATGATAAACATGGCATGAGGCGCACCTGCGAGGGGATCCTGGTTTGCCATGAGCACAATCATCCGCATGTGTTGATGTTGCAGATTGCGAATGCGTTTTTTAAGCTGTACGCGCTCCCCTTCCTAAACACGGCACAACACAAACAAGCTCCGGGCAACGCAATTCAACCCAAACCAAACCAAACCAAACCAAACCAAACCAAACCAAACCAAACCAACGTATACTAATCCCGACCGAACAGACCAGGCGACTACCTCTACCACGAAGACGACGAAATCGAAGGCTTTAAGAAACGGCTCAACGAGCGGCTCGCGCCCGTCGGCTCGCAGTTCTCGGGCGAGGGCGTCAACGAGGATTGGGAGATTGGCGACACGCTTGCGCAGTGGTGGAGACCGAACTTTGAAACGTTCATGTACCCGTTCTTACCGGGCCATGTGACGCGGCCCAAGGAGTGCAAGAAGCTTTATTTCATCCAGTTGCCGAAGAAGAGTGAGTGCGCCCTCTCCGTCGTTCTATTCTATTTGGGTTTAGACCTGCAACCGTGGAAGAGTGATATGCTAACGATTTATCTGTTGGTGTACGTAGAGGTCCTCTCCGTCCCTAAGAACATGAAACTCCTCGCCGTCCCACTCTTCGAGTTATATGATAACACCGCTCGCTACGGCCCGCAGCTCTCAGCGATCCCACATCTCCTGTCGCGGTATAACTTTGAGTTTGTTGATGAGAACGATAACGTTGTGGCGGCGACGCCTGGGACACCAATGCCCGAGGGCCAGATTCCCCGAACAAAGGTTCTTGCTGGGGATGAGCAGGATCAGGGAATGGCCGATTACCCGGAGGGAGGTGAGAATGGCCAAGGAGAGTGAAGTTGTACGGAGCGAGATGGGTTGCGTAGAGTGTTGTACTGGCGAAGCCATGTAATGGGCTTCTTCTTGTGGTATAGGCCGGGTTGTCTTTTGTCCTTTTTCTCTGACCGACATGGATATATGTCTGACTATTTCGTTCTGGTGCTCATGATCGGCGTTGCAGGAGCGAGTCTTGTTGCTGTTCCTCGTTTTCCATTTGTGCGAGGGTATTCACGTTGCAGGTATCTGGAAAAGCTAGATAGGGAAATAATACCATCTCGTTTGGAATCGCGAGAGAGATTTGAGTGTAGGGAAGCAAGCAAAGGGCTACCGGGTTGGAGGAGGATGAGAGCCGGCCATCTGGCAACGCCAGTCAGTTTCCACTCCACGGAGGAACCATGGCATCCTTTATTGGAGGAGTGCAGCCTCTTTCTTTTCCATCTTGTGACTCTAGGACATATACATTATGGTAAGAAAGCTGCATGGAGGGTCTGCCTTTATCTTTTCTCCCTTCACCTTCCTTATAACGCCTCATCCTGATTCACTTGCAGTTAGGGTTATCTCCAAGGCCTAAATAAGATCTGATTAGTAGATCCCACTGCGAGAACTATGCCCAGGTGTGCTTTTAGAGTGCGTGAATTAGGAAAAAGATGAATGAGTTAACTAGAAGGAGGGAAAGTCCTCGAGTAGAGGGAATACTACCATATTGCTGCCAGAATTTCTCTTCCTAAGCGTGAATTATCAAACATGAGCTCATGCGCACTGGAAGTATTTCACCATATTTAGCCTGCCTCCAGGTCCTCCCATTCACTGCCTCTTTCTCTCTACGTCCTTCTCACTTAGACTCTCTACACTCAGAGTTCTCTCTTCTCCCATCTCGAGCAATCACATCCACTCTCAAGTCTCTCTCTCAATCTAATAACACAATGTCCACCAAGTACCGCACCACCACTACCTTTACCCCCATCAACGCCAACAACACTACTAGTTGTAGTAGTAACACCAAGACCGAGACCGAGACTGACACTGAGGCCGATACCAATACCGATAGCGACAGCGTTACTACCCCCAGTCCCAACCTGGCCGTAGTCCCCCGCCGCCGCTACGATCCAGCTGTGCAAGCCCTCCACGGCGAGAACAAAAGAAAGCTCTGGGAAGTTGTCCGCCGTTCCGAGTCTCCAGCTCCATACCTTAAGTCCAAGTCCAAGATCGATATCTGGATCACCGTCCGCCTGACGGCTTGGGGCAACGCGAAACTCTGGGAAAGATGCAAGGGCCCGAAGCAGAAGGAAGTCTGGAGATACCCGTGCTATGACTTTGTTATGAGGGAGGGGGCGCTTAGTGAAGAGCAGGTATGTGTTTTCTATCTTCTTTCAAGTTTCTATTCTATCCTGCCCTCGCTATCCCTTTTCGATATATGCCATTGGTGTTTGGAATAGTGTTGCATGTACTGACAACATCTTTTTCTGAAACGCAGATCCTAACCGGCCGCCCATCCTACATAAACGCCATCCTCATCGCGTCCCGTGGCAAGCAAATGGCCGTACCGTGCACTCGCAACAGGCGGCGCCTCTTCCGAGACAGTATCCGCATTCCAGGCATCTGGCTTGGTGCATGTGCGGGCTGCAAGTGGACAGATAGAGCGAAAGTTTGTGGGTTCAATTACGAAGAGAGGAAGGGATATAAGGAGGAGAGTATTGTTGAGGAGCAGTACAGGCCTCCCAGGAAGTACCTGGCGGCTGTTCCTGGGGAGAGGGATGTAGATGAACAAGAGGAAGGAGAAGATGCTAAAGTGAAGGTTGAGCAGGACGAATAAGCGGGGAGTGAGGATGACCATGAGGCTGGGGGGAAGCGAGTGGAAGTGAAAAACCTTGCTGATTACGCATGTACCTAACGTGAAATGAGTTTGATCTTGAATGAGGGATAGGCGGGGTACTCCGGAGATGGGGAATATTCTTCTGGATGGACTGGTTAGTACAAGGCCTGGTTAACGGAGAATATTAGCGGTTATGTACCTCGCTTAAACGACGCATTCTATCCCTAGTCAAGTCATCGTAGGCATGGAAGATAGAGACACTACCAGGCGTCTTGGGCCAAATAATGAATGGAAGGTACGACTAGTGAAGCCTTGGTCGTTCCTTCCTCTTTCGCTGTCGGTCAACCATATTCAGAAAGGAAGGAGCGGCCTGTCGTTGCCACGGTGAAAGATGTAGCTCCCCTATTTGGACAATAACGTATACATCCAGGTAAGGAAGGTGCGATCCAGGACCTCCGGGTTTGAGGATCGATGGGGAAGGTGCTCTGCTGGCAAATGGCTGGCAATGGCACTGTGCGTGTCCAATTGTGGCTTCAACTCTCAGCCATATTGTAGTAGTCAAGAGCCATTATTTTAGGGTTGGGGCGCCATGTCAGACCTTTGAGAAAGATACGCGCCACAGTCGAAGTGCATTGACGGATTTAGGGCTGCGCTACGTTCTTCCACTGGGCCAGACGGGGTATGCCGAATACTAGTTCCCGGTTGGGCACGAAAAGAAGCCCTACTTTTCTATTCCAGTTTTCTTCAAAGCTTTCTTGAGACCTGATAATCATTTATCCAGTAGTCCGCCAACACTTGGGCAAAACGAAGCGTGCGTTGCCTGGAGGTGATGGACCTGGAGAGATGTCAACTTGTCTCGCGTGCGATATCAAGCTAGGATGCACCGCGCTCTATAGCATGAGACGTTGTGTTTCCTCCCTCTTTCTGCTCTTCTGTTATGCGAAGGAGAGGAGTATGGGCGTTTGTGAGACAAATCATGGGCGTATAACTATATCAGATTCTCAATGGAGGTCAAACCATCATATCGACAAAAGATTTTGACCGAGCTCTCGACGTAATTGTTTCAGTTCAGGAAGGATACGTAATGTTCTGGGACCTCCTCGATGCTTCCAAGGTTTACACCTTGATGCATTTTGATATCATCGCCCTGGCGGCGGGTCGCGTTTCGCGAACTGCCCCACCCATCAGGCATATGACCGGTTTATCGTCCATGCTTATGAACATTTGAAAGATCCACTTCCCGGAGTCCAGAATCAGGATATCAAGTGTAGTATAGAATTCTCAGTCTGGCCGACTCGAATTCACGAGCGCAGGTCTCAGTTGCCATCCAAGATGCTTGGGCGCATCCTATCAATAGAACAGGCTGACAGCAAGATACGACGCTATAAAATTCTTCGCCGGGTCCTGACCCATGCGAGGCGAAACACGCCTCTGGACTGTCGCGACGGCCAGGGGTGTGTATATAAAAACTGGAGAAGAGCGCGGATAACCGAGCCCAGATTTTGCGAGGATATCGTCGGCTTTGTGCGGCTCCAGCCACAATTCCGAGTCCGCACTAGCCACTTTGCCGCCCGTAGCCGACCACACGCTTGAATTTGATACTTTCATTGGTCAATGGCACCAGTACCGTACCTTGTGGCTGGAGCTCGAGGTCCAGATTAGGAGATTCTTGCTCCTGGTATCTGTGCGGAAAAGAATGGATCCTGGTGTTGTCGGGATGTAGTCGCGATGGCTCCATCATGGTGGGCTTCCCGAGACCCGAGTAGACAGGTTGATAGCAAAGAGAAAAATTTTTGTAATGATGGAGCACTTATATCAAGGGCCCTGGATCCCGGAGGTGTTTCTCGTAGAGAAAAGAAGATAACTGCATGATTCGCAATCGAGAACTCTACATCGGTATTGTTGTAAACGCGCTCGGCCCGATAGACCCTGCCGAATTAGGGCAAACATGGACCACCATGCAGATGCAACCCGAGACAAGGACCTCGACCTTTCCGTTTCCGATGCTGACACAATAAGCGACGCTTATTCCGACGATACCGATACCCTAGAGCAGCCCGATTCGCTTGAACTCGCCCGGATCGAAACACATCGGCTTCAGCAAAAGACAACGGTCGGGTCAACGAGAGGCCCTCTGCCGCGCGGGGAATGGATACCCATGGGTGCTGGAAAGGAGTATCCGCCATTACTCCCTGACCCAGAGCAGTTTGTCGTTGAATTTGACGGTGCAAATGATCCGTTACACCCGTATAACTGGACACTTCTGAGACGGTTCGTTTAAATCTTCAATGAGAGTAGGGCTTTTGCTGACGATGTCTAGGATCTTCCTCGTTTGTATCCTCTCGTATAGCACATTTGCGAATTCATTCACAAGCGCCGTATTTTCCGCAGCGATCGGATCCGTCAGCGAGGAGTTCAATATCGGAAGAGAAGCTGCATCACTGGGCGTTACATTATTCGTTCTTGGATTCGCAGCAGGTCCCATAGCCTGGGCGCCCATGTCAGAAATCATCGGACGACGCTTGCCAGTATGCATTGGGATCTTTGGGTGCGGAATCTTCACCATCGCTTGCGCAACGGCCAAGGACGTCCAAACAATCATGATATCCCGATTCTTCGCCGGACTTTTCGCCGCCAGCCCGATTTCGATCGTCCCCGCCGTGTTCGCGGACCTGTTTTCCACCGCGCAGCGCGGAGTCGTCATGTCCATTTTCTGCATGGCAGTCTTCATTGGTCCGTTCGCTGCGCCCTTTGTCGGCGGCTTCATCGCTATGACCCTTGGCTGGCGATGGATCATGTACATCTCCGCGATCATGGTCTTCCTTGGCTTTGTCCTGGTCGTCTGCTGGATGGACGAAACCTATGCGCCCGTCATTCTCGTGCACAAGGCAGCTGTGCTGCGACGCCAAACGCATAACTGGGGAATTCACGCGAAGCAAGACGAGGTCGAGGTGACATTCGTTGAGCTCCTCCGAAACAACTTTACGCGCCCGTTGAAGATGCTGGTCACCGAGCCCATTCTCCTTCTGGTCTCATTGTATATCTCGTTCGTGTACGGGCTTATGTATGCCCTGCTAGGCGCATACCCCGTCGTCTTTCAAGGTGTATATGGCATGAACATGGGAGTCGGAGGGCTGGCTTTCATCGGCATTATCATCGGCGAACTTCTTGGCGGCGTATACGTCCTGTGCCTACAAGGCTCATACCAACGGAAACTTACAGCAAACAACGACCAGCCGATTCCTGAATGGCGCTTGACCCCAGCCATCGTCGGCTCGGTAGCTTTCTCAGGAGGCCTGTTCTGGTTCGGCTGGTGCGGATACAGAGCAGATATTCACTGGATGGCGCCGATTGCATCGGGGCTGCTGACTGGATTCGGTATCTTCTGTATCTTTCTGCAGTGTTTCAACTATATCGTCGACTGCTATCCTACCTTGTAAGTTCCTTTCCTCTATCGATCTCTTGGGCCATGGCTAACCAAAGCAGAGCTGCATCGACTATCGCTGCGAATACAATTCTCCGATCGGCGCTCGGATGTGCTTTTCCGTTGTTCTCGCGACAGATGATGGAGAACCTCGGCGTCCAGTGGGCAGGTACCCTGCTCGGATGCCTGGCGGTTGCTATGATTCCTATCCCAGTCGGATTTCAGGTCTATGGGCCCTGGCTGCGACAAAGGAGTAAGCTTGCCTCTGCGGCGGTTGCCCCCTCCCATAAAAAGGGCGACGTCTGAAAGTTTTGACCGCGCCAAAGGCCTTGTCCTTTTCATGATACCCACTTAGCCGCCGTGTTAGCGGCACCCAGTCCCTATTTCGGGGTCGCATTCAGCTGTCCCTCACTGGAACGGCAGAGGCATTAGAGACCACGAAACGAGCATGAGGAACCCCGCTTGCCGTGCGTTTACGCGACCTCGCAGGGTTGACGCCTAAGGATGCTGAGTGATATACACTCAGTCCTCGAATAACGAATTATGAGCTGTAAATAGTTGTTGTTAGCGTGCATGTCAATAGAGATACTCATGGATCATTGCGGTATAATGTGAATATTTGATCGTGCCATAGCTCTGTCCAAGCTAATAACATGAGAACAGGTAGGAAACGATGATGTGGAAATCACAACTTGGTTGACTTCGTACTATTATACTACACTGAAAACTATACCTTGCACATCTCTCAATCGCCTCGATCACTGTGTACTACCTCACTGCTTTTGATTATCCTGCGAATTGTTCTCCTCGTCCTTCCTGAATCTAACCAGATTGGAGTTGAACACTGCAATGGTCAGTTAGCCATTCTTGTAGTTGAAGCCGGAGAACATACCCTCTTCCATCTCCTCCAGCGACTTCCCGGTAGTCTCCTTGATAAAGAAAAAGACGTAAAAGACGATCGCCCAGTTGAAGATTGCAAACATCAGGAACGTCCGCCATCCCATATTATTGACTGCATGCGGCGTCGCTAGCGAAAAGACGCAGTTGAATAGCCACTGTGTTGCTGTACCAATAGCGATGCCAATTTCTCGGATTCTTGTCGGGAAGATTTCACTCATGTACAGCCACGGGACCGGGCCCTATAGCGCATCCGTTAGCTTGATGAACAAGGGTCGAGGTCCGAAAGGCTTGGGACTCACCCAGGACATGTTGTAAGAGGCCGCTTCAAGGTAGATCATCGCAATGGAGGCGGCTGTCGGAGCGGAGATTCCTGTAGCATTGGGATCGGATGTAAAGGTTTTTGAAAGGATTGCCACGATCAACATGAGCGATCCCATCATGAACGCGCCACCTATCAGAGACCACTTGCGGCCGATCCTTTCAACAAGGAATAGCACAAAGAATCCGCATGCTACAACTTTGACCACGCCGAAGAACCCGGTGATCAGGAGAGTGTCGTTCTCGCTTGTGCCGACAGCGCCGAAGATTTGTGGTGCATCTAGCTACAGTCAGTGAGTGATCCCTCTCCAAGGGAGTGGTGGATGTACAGTATGCCAGCGAAGTATTTCCCGTGCATTGCGCGCCTGTGAGAGTCGTTAACTTGCAAACAAGGCTGACCTGGTAGTAGGGCCATACAAATCTGGATCGTGACCGCGATGAAGACTCTGTACCGATTGGCTGGGAGATTCAACTCTTTCCAGGTAAGTCCTTCAGTCGCCTGCACTTCCGCGGCGATGCCATCCAAGATCTCTGCCATCTCAGCGCGAACTTCTGGTGTGTCTTCTCCGCCGCGGATCCAAATCAAAGACTGCAGAGCTTCCTCGTGACGCCCCTTGCTGGCAAGCCATCGCACACTCTCCTTCAAAAACAGCATACCAAAACCCAGGATACCAGCAGGGACAAGCTGCAGCCCAATCGGGATCTGCCATTGACGGTCGGAAGGTTCAACGTGTTGTTCAACAGCATAGTCTATCCAGTACGAAGTCATCACACCGAGAGTGAAAAAGAATTGGAACAAACTGCCGAGCTGTCCTCGAATCTCCTTAGGGCTCATCTCGGCACTGGATATCATCTTAGTTGATAGTCGAGATGGGCGCCGGTGTAATTTACCTGAACATGGGTACCATGACCGTAGCCATGCCGACCCCAATACCACTAATCACGCGAGCAACATAGAACGCCTCGATAGAGTGAGTGGGCGCCACTTGTATTATACCGCCAATGGAAAAGATGGCCGAAGCGAGTGCAATCGACCATCGTCGTCCATATTTCTTGGTGAACGGCCAGGCGAAGAAACAAGAGAAGAAGGCTGGATTTCGTTAACACAAATTACTGACATTTCGAAACCACAAAATATGATCATACCACCGGCCTGCAAGAGACTGTTCGAGTTTGAACTAATATCCGGCCGCTCTGCATCAGTGTACCTAAATGAATGCTGAAATGACTCCAAAGTGAGGATCCCTCCAATAATGCCAGTGTCGTACGCGAAGAGGAATGACCCGACGCAGCAAACCGACACAAGGAATATCGCCCTTATTTTCCCTAGAAGCTTGCCCATCGTAGCGATGGAGAAGTGAAACTCAGGGCGATTCGTAAGGCCACAGGGCGCAAGGATAATGAAAGAAGGAAACTCGCGACATGAGATCGGCAGACACGAAGGTCTTTGTATCCCAGCTGCTGCGGGGACTAATCGATGCTTGCATCAGCCACGCCCAACCCATCAAAGGGCACGGAGCACATGCGTAGTGTCTGCCGCACATCGAGTCATGTCATGGTTGGATTTAAGCATGCGCGTGCGATGATTTGAAGACCAATACCATAACATCATTGCAGGTGAGCATAACACCATAGTTAGCGCCCGGGCTCCAAGTCTGGGGAAGGTCGCTAGCGGAGCATGGCTAACCAACAGGGTTCAATCGTGGCGCACGGTTTCATCCAGAGCGGGGGCATGGATTGCGATGCGACATCTCAAAGGAGTCAAAGCAAGCCACTTGGACTCAAGAGTAGTGTCCAAGGCTGATCATTTTAAGTTTGAATTTAATCGAACTTATATTTGGAAGCTTTTAGATTCACAGAGTTGCTTCCACAGGCAGACTAATCTGAGGTGTTGTCCACAGCTTCCTCGCAAGAAATGTGGTGTGTTGGTTGGAGCGAATAAGTTGTTGGAGCTTTGCGCCACGCGTCTTAGCCAGGCTTAGAAGAGGTGCTATAACAAGGCCCCCTTCTCCTGTTTTCATCGGTCAAAGGTAAGTCTTCCAGTTGTTCCGCGAGTCTGCTTGCGAGGTTGACAACAATTTTACCTTTGATCGAAAGGTGTTGATTATATCTCGGCTTGCGGACTGGCACGAAGGAATCCAATCTCAGTAGTGAGAATAACTCCGCTGTCTCGCTGTCTCGCTGTTCCGTGTGTGATCACGATCTCGGAGTTGCTGCATCCTGGGTTGTTGATATCGACGGCGTGGTGTGTCAAGCATCAAAGAGTCCCCTCCAGTGGCTGACACGGAAAGAGCTTGATTCTTGCGTGCTTTGAAGGCGCTCGTCGCAATCAACATTGCCCATCATTTGGCCCTGAAGGCGCCATTCGGCCCCCTGCTTGCACCACTGCTATTGGACATTCCTTCCACGCGTACGCCGGAAAACCCAGCCTCTTGCATCCTGTGTCCACGCACCTCACATTCCACACACGCACCACGGCATCGGATTGTCAGCCATTGATACCAAACTGGATGGGCTTCTATAAGCGACAATTTGGTTCTTTTACCCTTTTGACTTTGCTAGATCGTTGAGTTTCGCACATAGTACCGATCCGACAGAACTCGTTGACGGTTATAAGCAGCCTTCCGGTAGCGCAGGTGTTGCGAATTATGAGAACGACGAGAAATCAAGCCTATATATTGGTCTGGTGACAAAACGCGCGGCTTGCATAAGTCAAGAGGTGCAAACTGAAGCCTGGCTGATGCGTGGGACAGTTAGTCTCATCATTTGGTGCCTCCTTGGTGTTTACTCACAGACAACCCAACCTCTTCTGCAACAGGCGGTTCCGTTTTCCTGGTTTATTTCGGGGCTTCTTTATGAGAGCTCGTCAATACTCCCCTGGCAGCATGTCATCAGGCCGCGAGTTGGGTATTGCTTCATGGTCGGAAAGCTTCAAGGGCTCGCGCGCCGGGGTTGAGTGATTCTCCATGACGGATTGTGGTGGATGCGAAAGGAAGGCTGAGCAGGAGACAGGAGCTGCCACATGGCCTTGCTCAACGTAGACTTGTTAAGAAGCATTATACCCTCTGGGAGGAAGATGGACAGGGGAAACTTGATAATCTTTCTGTTTGTGTGAGAAGTTTTCAGTGTTGCAGAAAGAGCGAAAGGTGAGGGGGTATTGGGATTGACTGCCTGAGGCCGGGACAAACGCCTGACTGGAAATCGTTTGACAACTTCAACTATCCTCACCTGTCTGCTACTTTTCCGACATGGCCATACTTATAGGCTCCGTGGTCCACAGACGAAGGAGCTTCATTCACTATGCTAGAAGACCTCAAACCCTGTCCCAGCCTGGGCAAAAGACGTTGACCAAGTTCGCCATCAGCCAAAGAGGCCATGACTTCCGCACAGGTTAGAAGCATCTTGCTCGGTGCCAAGCTAATCTGTTCAGATCGTGAGTGTCTTCTAGTGCTTTCACATCACCTTCCTCTCCGCAGGTCCATGGGACATCGACAACATGATCGGGTATCCGTCTCCCTGTGATGAGTCCACGATAACACGCGAAGTTTAGTCGGCTCGGATACAGCAGCTACCCGTATGTCAAACTAGAATCGACGCTATATCGCCTGTCACAATTAGCTCGCCAGAAGCGCTGCCAGATCAACGTTACGATTGATAGAACTTCAGCCCTCATTCCATGGGTGCTCCGCCGGATATAAGACCTTGCGCAGCTCCCTGTACTAGGACTTTCGATTGCCGTCCTCTCACTGCAGCGTAAAACCTCCTGTTTCGGCTCTCTGTGCACCCTAGTATACTCTCCCGCTCCTGGAATGGGACAGAAGGGTTATTACGATGCCAACATAAACTAAGGAAGGGAGGATGTCCTTTTGGCCGGGCTTCTGCACAGTTCCGCTGCCGTCTAGTTACGCAATTACGTCGGGGTTTGCTATTGCGAAGGACGAAAACCAACCTTGGGAAGTTTGGTGGCATGTCAGTGGCTGCACTACGACATTTACGACTGATATTTGCTTGAGTGGTGACTCTCACGGCTTTGATCATGCGTCTCAGAACTGCATGTTCATGCAAGAAATGTCTCGCTGCCCAACGTCTATTTTCGGACAAGCTGATTCACCAATGAGGTGACAACCATGGGAAACATGGAGACGGCTTTGCCAACCGATACCCAGCCTTCCCCAGGTCGAAGGCTTGGAATGCCCTAATTCCAGATCGACCGAAAACCTCCACATGGCCGGGACTCCCGAACGCCAATACCAAGTTCCTCAAGGTTCCAGGCATTGACAAGCCATGCGTCTTCAGGCGATGCATACTCTGCGTTTGCCGTTGTGGCTGGCTAAATACGATCGGGTGGCGCTCATGAGCACAGCCTCCACAAGGTACAGAAGCGGTCAATTGACCATCTCATTTCCAAGGTTGACGCAGTGCAAAAGTGAAAGATAATCAATGCCAAGTCAGTTCTGGCGAATGCTGGCGCAAAGTGAGCTGGTGACTCCGAGACTCGCTTGGCCGTCGTCAGAGGTCTCAGACGCCTACCTAAACCCGAGTAAAGCGAACACGAGGTTCATGCTGCTGTCGACTTGGCACATGAAGTCGTATTTTTAGGCCGGTAACTTACCCTGCCAGTCGCTGGGTTTCAGTGCTTGTGTCTCGGATCTCGTATATTCGCTGCTGTTTTACCAGTCAAGTGCATTCCTATGTCGATCAGCTCCCTGCTTGCTAGCTTGGCGTGGGTGACTCCAAGTTCCTCTGCAGAATGACTCCAGAAGAGGTAAGTTAAATCTTTACGACCAATCGTGTGACAGCCGGATCGCTCGGTCCTGAAAATCATAGCCGAATCCATTGAGCTCACTCACATATAAATACTCTCCGAATCGCACGACTGAAGGAAACCATCACTGTTCTCTTACCATATCCTATTCACACAATCAGCTCCATACCACCAGCAACATGAAGTTCACATCCGCCCTCGTCAGCGGTCTCCTCGCCACCAGCGCCTCTGCTCTGTTCGACAAATACGCTCGTAAGTCATCCCTGCCATTCCCTCGACTCAGCCATACCTAACTCGGTACTTCATGTAGCTTGGGGCAAGCGCGACTACCACTGTCTTAACGTCTACCAAGGCGTCCCTGAGAACGCTACCCTGGCCCAGAACTGGCCCGTCGAAATTGGATTCAACCGTGGCGGCAGCCGCTGCGACCCCATCTATGACCAGTTCCCCACCTCCACCTACAGCGTGTGGCTCTACAACAACCCTGTTCGCGAAAACGGCTTTGTAAAGTCCGACTACCAGGTCAAGCTCGTCGATGGAATCCCGCTTGACGCCGGCAGGGTGACCATCAGCTTGCCTTCGGATCTGCCCGAAGTTGACGATGATACTGTTTGGTATTTGCGTCTGGATACTTGGCTCCCGACTGCACCTCAGGTTCGTCCCTTTTTGGGTGGCATTTGGGTGGTTTTGGAAAAATGCTAACGGTCTAATTAGACGCCCACCTTCTTCAACGCCCAGGGCCCCTTCACAGTCAACCGATGACGCACACCCGTACAAGCCCTTCAGAGCGTACTATTTACCGAGAGGTGATTAGTTGGACTCTCTGGACAGTCGTGATGGAATTTCGATGTGTATACAGTTTGCATTGAAGCACGTTGGGCGATTTGGACAACACTCCTTTAGCATATAGACATAGCTCAATCGTAATATAATCTTGAGGTAGCTTTGAGAGAATCCTCCGCTTTCTGCACTATCTCATGTCTACTAGTAATTTGCCTGACTTGATCTAAGACCATTAAATTTAGCTTATCACGCCGTCGCGTACGCCGTGTCAACGTCCCCATATATCCCCACAAGCCATGAATCAGACTGCATAACGCTAAACATCATTTTGACTTACATCCGAGTCAAACGAACCACGCACATATCACGGAGTGCGTCCCATGATGTCGACCTTTAAAAGACCGCGGCGTGGTGGCTGGCATCCCGGGGAAATTAGTAGACATTACAAATTAGACAGCGACCGAACTCGACAGGGGAAAAAAAGAAAAAGGCTTCTTAAGGCAGGGAGCGCAAGCGGAGAGGTAAGGGCAGAAAAGCAAGTGAAGATCAAAACAAAAAAAAAAAAGAAATCTCCGATACGGGGAATCGAACCCCGAGCTATCGCGTTCACATGAAAGGCGATGATGTTAGCCGTTACACCATATCGGATGGTTGTTGAATTCCTCCAGCCAGCTGCAATTGATAGCCCGCTACAATAACTAAAGTAAAAACGTTCTGTTCCTGAGATTTGTGATGACACAACAATGCTGGGAAATACGTTTAGGAATAGATATTAGTGGTGGTAACATCAAGTGTACGTAGTACCATTACTCGTACACTAGTAAATCTCCCCCATGAAGGTGGAGTAGGGGCTTTTGAACTGGGATTGACCGTTGACGCGTGAGGATGTATATATCTGGCCTCGAGCGCCATGTCCCAGAGAGGGGAGAAGTCTTTTAGCTGTGGAACTTCTAATGACACATGTACTCGGATTTCGATCGCTTGAACAATCAATTCATGTAGCATGCCATCATATTACCCTGGGGCCTGTCTTTGTGGCAGGGGAGCATCAACGAGGGTTGACGGTCAGTAGCAGGAGACCTGGCCTCAATAAATGTGGGTCAATAGTTAATGGTAATATGTTCATTTCCTATGCTATTATGCTCTATATATGCTGGATGAATTAGTTCTGGGTCATAATAAGCGCTTTTGAATCTCACCACCACACGACACTGCGGCCTTAATTAGTCTCTCCAAGAGATAGCAGCCTCTTACCTAGCTCCTTAACACTATAAATCTCGCGACTTAAAACCTTCCGGTCAAGAGGAAGAGAGCCAGAGATCTAACACTCCTCCCTCTGCTGACCCTCCACACTGCCACTGCTCCCATTCTGACCCCACTCATCCTTGACCAACATCTGGCAGAATCTACTCTTCTCCCGTAGCCAAGCCCCCTTCCAGAGCAGGACATATGGAATGGGTACACACAACAGGCTCACGAATCCAACAAGCGAGGTCGACCACCCCACGCCGAGAGATGCGTACATCGGCTTCGCAGCCACAGGCAGGGCGGCGCCAAGAATACTCCGCAGGATGACGGAGCTCGCAAGGGCGCTTGCAGAGTAGACCTTGTAGGCGTCGGTGACATATGTGAGCAATGAGGTAAAAATTATCTGGTAACCGAAGCCAAAGAAAAGACCGGAGAGAGTTGGGACAATCCAATGGACGCTGGGTGTTGCAGTCCATGCGAGCCAGAAGAGGGAAGCGACGATGGTTATGCTGCTGACGCAAGATGTAGGGAGGCGGTGCATCTCAGGGCTGTAGGGAAAGGCCCAGGATTTACCTTTTGAGAGGGCCGAGTCGTATTTGAGGTCCCAGTATATGGCTATGGGGCCGCTCGCGCAGGCGCCGATTCCCACTGTAGTCAAATGAGTACACTGTCCGGGTAGTGAGGTCTAGAGAAACATACAAGGAATTAGGGTGAGAGAGGTCGTTTGAATACTAAAGTTGTAGGCCTCAGGGAAGATGATGGGGTAGGCTTGAAAGAAAAAGAAGACGAGGGCGTAGACCACTGCAACGTAGATCGATGTTGCTAAGATGATAGGTTCAAATAACAACATGTATAGCGGTCGCAAAAATATGGTGCTGAGGTCTGTGTCTATCGTCGATAACGACACAGTGATCTCTTTTCCGGACAGCTTGCTCAGCTTTGCTGCTTGGCGCTTGAGGAGGACTGGTCCAAAGGTCTCTGTTGGATGTTAGCATATGCAGGCCCCATGCTAGGCAAAACATACCAGGTATAAACAGAAGCCCGGACAATGCGACGGCAGCAAAAATCAAATCGGCCCAAAAGGTCCATCTCCAGCCATGCTGGGATGCGAAACCAGAGATAATCGGCCCTAGGATGGGCCCAAAGCTTGCCGACTGTACATGTGAGCAAGGAATTGGTAAATGTGACAAGGGTAGACGTACTGCCATGTAAAATGCCATAACTCTCCCCCTTGCGCGTGCCTCAAATATATCCGCATAGACTCCCCCGATGACAGTTTGCGGAGATGCCCCCATGCAACCACAAACAAAGCGGAAGAATAGTAACGACGGCCAGTTTGGAGCAAGCGCACAAGCGAGGGTGGAGAGAAAGAATACTATAAAAGTATAAACCAGAACCGGGCGCCGTCCGATAGTCTCGCTCAATGGGCTCCATATTAATGGACCAACTACGTATCCCAGGAGGAACACCGAGGTAGGCAAGCTGCTTTGACTCTCATCGTCTATGTTGAAATTCTCAAAGATATAAGGGACAGCATTGCTTGGGAGTGATGACGAAACCCCGCTGTTCATCACCGACAAAAGCGTAAAACAGAGAATGTACAACTTTTTTGAAAGAGGCCAATTCTTTGGATCTTCATCAGGGCAATCTTCAAAGCTTGTTATGGAGGTGGGAATAGAGGTAGAGGTCGGTGTCGGCGGTGGGGTAGAGATCAACGGGGCAGGGCTTTTGTGCGTCGGTCGAGGATTGCTTAAATCTGCCAAGTTTAGTACAGACCGAACTAGAGAATGAGGAACATACCTGTCGACATGGTCTCTTGCTGCCGCTCGGGGCAGGGCTGGAATTCTTTTTGCTCGTCCATGGTTGTCGGTTACACACTCGGAGAATTGCTGCATTGCTCGGTAGACGGCTCGTTTAAGTATGAAGTGTCGAGGCCCCTCGCTTCTTCAAAACTTGACTCATGGATGAGAATTCGGCCTGTCCAGACACATGCAAACTCCTGTCTTGTTTTCCGGTTTTGCTGGTCTCCCAATAAGAGTGCCCATATAGAAAGGTTTCTCACGCTAGAGTCGGCGCCGCAATCGGCCCCGACCGGCCCCGACCAAAGAACCGGAAAGCCATGCAGGAGCCGACTCGGTCCAGGTGTCAGAATGACGGCGATCAACACGGACCTTCTCACTGAGATTGGGAATCAATGCAGTTCGTATGCAACCCATAGCCCTGTGACCATTGTTCGCAAGGGCGATGCGAGTCCAGCCCCCTGCTAGGAGACCTCGCGCCTTTGCTTTCCAAAAGAAGGCTAGATTTCCAGAAAATTGAAGTGACAGGAAGAGAGTTCCGAGTTCTTACCAATTGCTATGTATATGTCAATTAGGTGCTAAATTAGGAAGGAAGTCAAAAACGTCAGTTTGACCCTCTTCGAACAAGTCAAACGAATCGGCTATTGGGGCGGTTAGGTTCCAGTTTGGTATATCAAAGGGTGGGACTCTCGGTTGGGCTGGCTCGGATCTAGGATATGCTGGCAAAGGAGCGGTCAGGTCGGTTTCTCTGTCCACTCGTGCATGTGAGCCTTCAGTCGGGGGTCCTGGCATCGCTGCCATGTTGAACTCCGATCTTGGAGTATTGGCCACCTCTGGCTGGTTTGATGATTCGGAGCCGGACTGGACAGTGCTTTCGTTATTACTTAAGTCTTGCTCAGCGAGAAGGGCTCCCGCATAGTTGACAAATATCTGGACTGTTCTGTGAATGTCCGGATAAGGGGGATTTTTAAGATACTCCAAGATTCGCCGAACACGCTGCAGGACCATGTGCCGGTTGATCAGAGTAGGATGCCACCGAGCTACTCTGATCGCGAAAGTGGCTATAATCTGTCAGCCTTGCTGGTATAGAGTAAGTTAGCATACTTACTAATGAATCCAATCGTCAAAGCTGAATAGGTTGGTGCCCAGGTCAAGTGGCATATGTACGCCGCTTCCGTGACCAAGAACGTCAACTGATTTTCGATTACGTCGACCAATGACTTCCATAGACTGGGGGCGACTTCGGAGTCAAGGCCCTGCGCGCCTTCTGGTGTTTGCTGGAGCTTCTGTATCCTTGCTATGGTCACACAATAGATAAAAACCTAAAGTTTGTTAGTACTAACCGAGTGACATATCATCTGGTTTACTCCGCACCTTCGCGTAATTCAGCGCCAGCTTAAGTGACGAGCGCTGAAATGCCCCGGGATGAAAGCCATTTTCTAAAGTGTTTAGCGGCTATTAATCGGAGCCACTACCGGATTACTCACGATCATGTATATCGTCCCATTCTTTCCACCACTGCTGCAGCCTCTGGAGAATTGCCGGGAGTTCCACCGATATAAGCTGGGCGGCAGCGGTACTCTCAATCACCTGCCGGCATTTTGCGCGTAGTTGATGAAGCTCAACGATGGAAATTGTCCGCATATCGCTGTACAGTGACAACGGATAGTCTAAGAATTTCCGTAGTTTCGAAATATCCACATCGCCGAGACGTGATTTTCTCCCCGTTCCACTTGCAACGTCAAGCTCAAGAGTGAATGAAATGATGAACGTCCGGGTCTGCCAGACGAGTTGCCGGTCTTCCATCGTGGCGGAGAGGTAGCTTCTTGGAGCAGGATTTTGAGCCAGCAGTGTATCAAGAGACTTTTCTAACCCCAAATCTAAAGCAGTTCGTAGGATGAGAGCCGTGGAGAACCAAGTCTTTTCCGAGTATGCCGCAAGAAGGATCATGCCTTGAACTGTTTCCAACTTGGTGGGCTTTGCAAAGAACGAGTCCTCCGCCAGTCGCTGAGCTTCATCCTGTAGCACCCGTTGCAGATGGTAGTTTGCACGAAAGTCGGAAACAGCACGACTGGCTAAATAGAGGATGACTGTAAAACAGAAGAGCGATCGCGAGCGAATGGAGTCAAAAGTGTCTCGAACAGGATCGAACAGAGGAAGAAAGTTCTTGCTACCGTTCATGAACCTAGAGATAGTCAGAACTGCCTACTATCGATGAAGTCTTCTTACCTTTCGTAGATGCAGCGAGCATCCTCCTCGCTGATGATACCACGCTCAATCACATCACCCTTGGGATCCGACACCTCAGACTCGCCCATAAAGATTGGTGAGCTTTCCGTCAGATTTAGGGACATTGTATGCATGGCCGACTGCGGTGCAATCATATCCTGGGGGCTAAACTGCTGAAGTTCGAGAGTGTCCAGGTGGTTGGTGCTTCTCGGACTGGCCGAGGAAGCCGTACTGAACGCACTGCGAGCACTGCAACAAATTAGTACTGCAATCTTTCATAGCATATATATATAGATGGGAACTTACTGAGCCGATCGGTTGGCATGTCTTCGGCGTTCCGACGGGCGTGGTCTGTTGATTGTGTCGACGACGCACTCATGCTCAAAGCCGCTGGCGCAGCATCGCGAACATGGCATTCGGGTTCGGGCATCGCAGCGGACCTTTTGCTGTCTGCATCTTCTGCAACTCTTAAATAGTTTTTCCGACATGTTGCACAAAGTATGCTGGTCCCTTGCAGATGGAAACTCGTGGGCGCCGGAAACACAAGACGTCGGCGCCGATTGACCGCCTTGCGGGCGCAGGGCGCCTTCCTCTTTGGGCAACTACGACGATGCTACACGTGACCGTGTTTCTCCCAGGTCTATGGTGTAGTTTCAGCTGCTAAATCACTGAGTGATTTTCCAGTTATCTAATGGTTAGCAAACAGAAATGTCAAAGACAGGCGAGGCATTTTCTTTCCCAGTGAAACTATCCTCAGAGGCGTTGTGATTGGCCAGATAATGCGCGCGTCTAACCAGAAAAGCACGAGCCATTTGTTGCGGCCACTCGGGCCACAATTTTGCTACTCCAACCACCGCCTCCTGATGTCAACCATGTGCGCCATCTCGATACGATCTTTCAATCCCATGTCCCTCAGATCCATTCTTTGCATGATGCACGCGAGGGTGTTCGTCCCTATAAGAAGGCCAGGGCAATCCCCTGTCCTCGAACACTCTATCATCTGCGTCTTCCCTCCTTGATACCTATATTACTTCTTTTGATTCCAAGTATGGAACAAGACGACCGCAAGGACCATATACGTATCGCCGAGGAGGGTGTCCATCGCAATGAGATGCGATCAATTTCTCGTCGAAACTCGTCTCTGTCTATCCATAGTGCGCGTGGCAGAGTCGTAGCGCCCGAGAATTTACTTCCCATAACATATCGGACACTGTAAGACTGATTCAATTGTGCTTAATGAGACAGACTGACCAAGTATCATCAGCTCGTTCAAGGTTGACGACGCTTTCGACAAAGACGCCAGTGACGCTTCAGATAAAAGGGAGCGGAAACAAGTCCAAGGTCGAACCAACGTTTCTGTCTGTGATTGCACAGCTGACATTGTTGCGAAGGTCTCACGGAGCTAGATCACCACCTGGTAACTGTTGATGAACTGCAGCGGCGTCTCTCGACTTCCCCCCAAGGGCTCCAGGCCGAGCAAGCCCACCGCCGCCTCTTACAACACGGGAAGAACCAACTGTCACCCCCTCCTTCGAGATGGTTTCAAACAATAATGGGATACCTCTTTGGAGGCTTTGGTACTATCCTTCTTGGAGGTGGTATCCTGGTGTTCATTGCGTGGAAACCTCTCGGGGATCCTCCTGCAGAAGCCAATCTTGCTTTAGCGCTTGTTCTCATCGTCGTGTGGGTCATCAATGCCGCGTTTAATGCCTGGCAGGACTGGTCGTCATCAAGAGTAATGGCTTCGATAACCACCATGTTGCCGGATCAGTGTATTGTCACACGCGACAACAACCCTGCCTACCTCAGCGCACTTGATCTGGTTCCCGGAGATCTGATCCAGATCAAGCAGGGCAATAAGCTGCCTGCTGATGTCCGGCTCATTCAAACTTCAGCCGATGCTAAGTTTGACCGATCTATCCTGACAGGTAAGCTACCTTTGCTTTGTCCTTTCATTAGCTGACCGTGTAGGCGAGTCCGAACCCGTCTCGGGGACTGTTGAGTGCACCAACAACAACTATCTGGAAACAAACAACATCGGTCTGCAGGGCACATACTGCGTCTCCGGAGCTGCTCTAGGAATTGTCGTGGCTACTGGAGATCAGACAGTTTTCGGACGAATTGCTAGTTTGTCAAATGGAAGGCGAACGGAGATGACTCCGATGCAAAAGGAAATCCTACGATTTGTGCTCATCATTGTGGCTTTTATTGTGACTTTCGTGGTCATAATAATTGTTATTTGGTACGTCCAGGCCTAGCAATTTTAGGGTAGAACTGACAGTTCTAGGGCGGCATACTTGCACAAGGACCATCCGGATTTCATCAATGTTCCAACTCTTATTGTCAGCTGTGTCAGCGTTGGAATCGCATTTGTGCCGGAAGGGCTTCCCATAGCAGTTTCAATGGGCCTTACGATTGTTGCTGGGATTATGAAGAAGAACAAGATTCTTTGCAAGTCACTGGCCACAGTGGAGACTCTGGGTGCTGTTTCCGTGATTTGCTCTGACAAGACCGGCACACTCACCAAGGTAAAATAAGATTTGATTACTATATGTATCCTGCAGGTTACTGATTTGCCCAGAATGAAATGTTTGTTGCGAAGTGCTTTTCTGGCGGAGAAGAATACATCTCGGAAGACGCAAAGGAACGAATGGTACACGGCTCAGCTCCAGGCGAGCTTCCAAACGAGTCAATAGCTGTGGTCCGAGCCATTGGTGGCCTCTGCAATGCAGCTGAGTTTGACGCTACTACCCTGGAACGACCGCTACACGCTATGAAGATTTTCGGCGACCCAACTGACCAGGCTATTCTGCGTCTTTCTCAATCTCTGGGATCTGTGAGTGATCTAAGAGGGCAATGGAAGAAGGTCTTTGAGATTCCGTTCAACAGCAAGAACAAGTTCATGATCCGTGTCATGTGCCCGCACAATCAAGACAGCGGGTGAGTTTCTCATACCCTTGGAAGACCTCGAGTTAACCGTCGGACTAGCTATCTCTTTATCAAGGGAGCTCCTGACATGCTTCTGTCGAAATGTGCCCATGCTGTGAACAGAAACGGACAGGCAGAGCTTTTATCCCAAGCCGAGCGTAACCGGCTTGAAAGGATCAAGGACCGTTGGTCAGCCGAAGGAAAACGCGTGATTCTCATGGCTCAAAGATTAGTGTCTAGCGATTGGATCAAGGCTGGTGTGGACGAAAGAAGTGCCCTCCAGGCCGCGCAGGATGGTCTCACCCTTGTTGGCCTAGTTGGTCTCATAGACCCACCGGTATGCCCCCGACTTTTGCAGGTGCGATATATTGCTAATCTTTGAAGCGAGACGAAATCCCGGGTGTGATTGATACCCTCCGCAGAGCTTCTATCCGGATCATGATGGTAACAGGAGACTACAAACTCACGGCGCAGGCGATAGCAATTGAGTGCGGTATCATACGGACACCTCCGGGTTTGATCGATGATATCAAGGCTCTCGACCACGCTGACAAGGCAACCGTCCGGTCGACTGACTCAACCACTGCTATTGTCGTTAGTGGTCCTGAGCTAGCTGATCTTTCTTCAGAGGACTGGGACACACTCTGCACTTACGATGAAATTGTCTTCGCACGCACGACTCCGGAACAGAAACTTCGCATCGTCAAAGAGTTTCAAGCCCGAGATAATATTGTTGCGATGACGGGTGACGGTGTCAACGATGCTCCTTCGCTCAAGGCAGCAGATGTCGGCGTTGCCCTCGGAAGTGGTTCCGACATCGCGATCGAGGCCGCCGATATTGTTCTTCTCGACTCGTTTGCCGCTATTGTCGAAGCCGTAAAATATGGACGACTTGTTTACGGTACTGTTCCTTGGGATCGTGAGACTTTGCTTGAACTGACAAGACTTAGATAACCTCAAGAAGACCATCATCTACCTACTTCCAGCTGGAAGTTTCAGTGAGCTATGTAAGGGCTATTCCAACCGAAGACTTGACCACAACTAACAAGCTAGGGCCCGTCGTGACAAATGTTGTCCTGGGAGTTCCCCAGATCCTTTCCTCCTTCCTCATGATTATTATCTGGTAAGCCAGGTTGATGCATATCCAGCCAAACATTTACTGACTGTTTAGCTGTCTCACTGACTGCGCCGGTGCGATAACCCTCGCCTTCGAGAAACCAGAATCAGACCTCCTCCTCAGACCACCCCGCGACCCCAAAAAGGACCGCCTCGTCGACGTAAAGCTCCTCGGTCACGCGTACCTCTTCATAGGCCTCTACGAGTGTCTTATGTCCTACATAATGGCCTTTTGGCACATGCAAGTACGTGGCACCTAACATGCTCCACACAAAACAATATTACACAAAACTAAACGTCCCCGTACAGAGACGTGGCGTCCCGTTCAGCGCAATGGTCCTCCGCTACGGCTCCTGGGACCCGCAATACGACCCCGACTACGTAACCCAGGTCGCGAACGAGGCATCCTCAATATACTTTGTCAACCTCGTCTTTATGCAGTTCTTCAACCTGCTTGCTGTCCGGACGCGCCGGCTGAGTATCTTCCAGCAGCCACCGATCTTGAAGAAGGAGACGCAGAATCTGCTCCTTTTCCCGGCCATGCTGTTTGCGTTGTGTGTTGTTTTTATTTGTGAGTTTCCCCTACCTAAGTCGCTGTTCATGAGATATTTCGGCGGACTCGGAATGCTGACCAGGGAACAGTCCTCTATATCCCCGACCTCCACGGCTCGATAGACACGACGACTGTTCCCGTCGAACATTTTTTCCTCCCCATTGCTTTTGGTATGGGACTTCTCCTTCTGGACGAGGGTAGGAAGTACTCTGTTCGACGTTGGCCGAATGGGCTTCTTGCGAGAATCGCCTGGTGAGGACGATGACTCGATTTTGGGACGGACTTACTATGATATCTGGTTGGGAGAGACGAAGAACTTCTATTAGATCTTGATAAAACGGGTGGACTCTGACACTACTTAGATAGGTGGCGTGATTGGGTATTGGGACAGGAAACAGCATCGTATCTGCCAATGCAGCATCAGGTATTCAAGACAATGAGATCAAGACCAGACGAAGATGAGAAAAAGAAAAGCAACTTGAAACGAAATAGGCATCCAAAACACCATAGCTAAATACAAGTCAAATGAATAGCACAGAGAAGCAATATCCAAGAGGGTATCCAAGTCGATGGCTGCAAATGCTCCGAAACCCTAAACGCTCCCAAGCAGATATGAACAACCAGAGAAACACCAGTGCAATAAATCCAGGGCGGGATCGAAGACTGACACGCACCACCTCAATCCTCGTCCCCGCATCCTCCTCCTCCATCGCTGTCGTCGCTGTCGTCCTCATCGTCGCTGTCCCGGTCGCCGTCGTCTGTGCACACTCCGTCACTGCAAACAATATCTTCAGAGCAATCATCATCAGTGGAACAGGAAGAGTCTGTAGTAGAAGATGCGTTAGCCTATCTTCAAGCCATCTCATAAACGTAAGCAAGTTGGGCTAACATCGCATCGCATCACATAGAAGCCCAGCAAAAGATACACACAGCAGAAAGTAAGGAAAAAAAAGAAAGAAAAAGCAAACAAATAAAACAAAAGTATATTACCCTCACTGGATGCCTGTATGGCAGTGCGTCTGCTCCACCCGTTCACAATCCACGGGTCAGGATCAGAACGAGCAGGAACGCGAGCAGGAGAACGGGCTGGTTGGTGCTTGGGTCCAGGTGGGAGGAAGAGGAGGAGGAGTCGGAACTACCTTCGCAGTGGCCGGGCCAATCGCAGTCGTCCTCATCGCCATCGTTATCGTCGTTATTGTCCTCTGGTGGGGATGGCGAGGGGGCAGGCTCGGCCTCTGGCCCTGGTTTGGGCGACGAGGGGGAAGGCGAGGGTGTGAGCGTGTGTGGCTGCTCAGTTTGTCCTGTGACGGATGCAGGGGGGGGAGGAGCCTGAGACTGTGACGGCGAGTGCGACTGTGTCTGGGCCGGGGGTGGAGGCTGTGGCTGGGAAGCTCCACTGTCCTCTGACGGGGTCGCACCGGGGAGCCTGAGGTTGACGAGCAGGGCGTTGACCAGTCTATCGCCCATGAACTTGAGCGTGCCAAAGTCCGTGATGTAGTGCTCGTTCACGGCCGAGAAGGGGAGGACCGCGTTCGGGCCGGTGAAGAGGATGTCTGTTCTTGTTAGCGGACCAGCAGCGAGATTGGTTGTAACGGGGTGCTTACAGGTAACATCCGCTTCGGCGTGTCCTGAATTCCCGCGCAGATCGTCGTCAGGGAAGCAGGTGCGAGCCATGAGCCAGGAGGCCTCACCGGTGACCTGGGGGTCATTGCCGTTGGTGTCGCCGAGGATGCCGTAGAACATTTTGTTGTTGCTATCGCACGTGAGTGCAAGAATCATAGTGTAGTGGGTGAGACACATACCAGATAACGGCGGCGACGTTGTTTCCGGGAATGGCGTCTTGGTTTCCAGAGGACACGTATTCCTGGGGGATGACGATGAACGGGACCTAGAAGGATGAGCTGCTTTCAGGAGTAGTAGACAAGAGGAAGCCGTACCGCATAAGCAGACAGCGCACCGTAGTCTGTCAGTGCCTGGCCATCCTCGTTGCCCTGCGTACGTCAGTATGAACAATCTTGTCACCACAGAAGCCTTGGGAGACCTACATCGCACTTGTAGTCGATCCCATCACAATCGACATCCATATCAGCCGTCCAAACAAGAGCGGCGCCCTATGATATCATTGTCAGCTCTCAAACCTTGAGGAGGAAGTTTAAAAAGGAAGAGGCGACTCACCCCATCAAACTCCGCCCAATCCGTATAAATCGTCGATATCTGCTTCGACGACGACGAGAGCTTATAATCAGCAACGGCGTTGCCAGGAGTCTCGGAGAGACCGGTCGCCGCCGTCTGCAGGGCCGCCACGGGCATCGTCGCAGCGGCCTGGAAGTAGCTCGCTGGCGGCCCGCCAAAGGGCTTGTTGAATTCTGGGCCGCTGATTTTCTGGCCCGTGGCGAGGAGTGTGCTGGAGAGCACGAGGAGGACGGCGAGCGTTCCCTTGAGGGCCATGGTGGGGGTGCTGATGACTGGGAACATTTTGCGAGGTGGGCTGGTGGCTTGAGGAGAGGAAGAGAGGAAGAAAAACAAGAAAAAGGAAAAGACAGAAAGACAGAAGGAGAGGACGAGATTAAGAGCGTCTCTCTAGTAATGCTTATAACTAGTAGAGACGCAGAAAAGACGCGCGATGGGGTGATGTGTCAAAGAGAGATGAAGACGAAAAAAAGTAGGAGGGGGAGAGATTCGACGAGAATAAGGAGGCTGAACGTCAGAGTGTCTCTGCTGTTACTGTAGAGACACAGAAAAGCCCCTGATATCTGTGTCTGAGCTTCTGAGGTGCTTTAGATGCCTGAGTGGTTGCCAAAGCGATGGATAGTCAGAAGTCTGGGAAGTTGCGATGAGGAAGAAGGGAGGAAAGGAAGGAGGCAAGAAGGAGAGAATGAATAGGCAAAGTCCAGAGAAGGGTCTTCAAGGCCTTAGATCAGCGGATTCCATTTCCACTTGAAGGCAACCTATAGACGATTCACACTGGAGTTAAGCTTCGTCAAACCGTGAAGCATGGGGTCAGCCAGGTCACCGGAAGAGGCGAATAACCCTGGATAGGGTTTCCCTGTAACTCTGAACACGCGGCCTCGACGGCGACTTTACTGCAAAGGCTTGTGTCTAAGTGAGTCGAATAGTCCAGAAGGAAGGAAATCTACTCAATACTTCATTCAATGTATGTAGTTAGGGCATGATCAAAACCACGACTTGTCTGTGAAGAAATCCGACCTTGGTAAACCCTAAATCACCAGCAACTTCCTCTCTAGGCTGCAATGAAAAGAGCCTCGGTAAAAGATGAATAGAACATGTAGCCCAGATCCGCCCAACACCATATAAACCCGTAGCGCCCACAATTAGAACTCGACATAGTATGAACAGGACATCTACCGAACAACCGCCTTCCTCATAAACGCCGCCTTATAAACAAGCTCCCTAACCTCGCCACTCTCAAGGACAACCGTATCCTCATACCTTGGCTCCACCTTCCAAACCACATACCCCAAGCGCTCATACCACTCCTGGTTACAAATCGGCATGACTTTCCTGACAGCGGGGCCCAGCACGGGGTCATAGTAGTGCTCTTTACTCATACAGTCCAACGTGGTGAATTCGCAGTTTGGGCTCCCGTAGGGTTCGTGTCCCGCGAGGGATTCGATCAGGCTCATGGAGGCGCGGCCCAGCCCGCTGCTGCGGTGCTCGGGGAGGATGAAGAAGGTGCGGATGGCCAGGCGGGTTTTGTCTGCGTTTGCGACGGATGAGTCGGGGGGTTCGGTGTAGGCGTCGAGCGAGATGTGGCCTGCGCGGATTGGAGTTGGTTCTGATGATGGGGATTCTGCGTCTGAGCCTGATTTTGATTCTGATGCTGAGGATGGAGCTGGCTTGCTCGTGGTGATCCAGAAGAACGATTTCAGCCCCGCGCGTTGCTTCTCGTGCCAGAGGGCGAGGGCCTCGGGGGTGTGGTTCCAACCGCACACCTGGCGCTGTTGGCGCAGTTCTTCGTATTCCGAGGGGTCGTCTAGGTTGATGGGGACGAGGGTGCACGCCATGATTACGACTTTTATTCCTTGGTGCAGGAAATGTTGAATCAACCTTTTTGGGCGGGAGAGAGAAAAGTTGGCCTCAAGGGAAGAAATCTCATGGCGTAAGCGGACTTTATCCTTGACGCGGGCAACCCGTCCGGATTAGCGTGCGCAGTGTTGGGGTCGGAGGTCCGTGAGTCATCGTCGAGGCCTACTGGCCGTTATCGATGCTATGACCTGCTACTGTTTATGCTATTATCTATCCTGGAAATTGATAGTATACTGCTTGGAAAAAAAGAAATATACCAAGCTTCCCAGCTCGTTACACAAGCCAAGCCACGCCCCCTCATCCTGGTTAAGGCCCTCCCAGACACTGATGCCTTGCAGCCTGAAAAGGGCCAAGGTCTGCCTGGCGGTGCCTGGCACGTGGTCCAGCGGGGCCGCCTGATCGGAGCCTGTGCCTCGCGTTTGTTGACCTCGATCCTATAAAGGTGGTGCCTCAATTGCTTCTCCCAGACTTTCCATATCGCAATTTACTTGATTTCGTGGCAAGGGTTCGAAGACGTCCATATCCCCTTCCCACAATCATGCCCAAGCAAACAACGCCCTTTGAGCTGCCGGGGTGGAATTTACCCCTGACGCACAAGCCCGTGGTGCGCATTTCAAATATCTTCTTGAAAAACAGGGATTGAAACTGACCAATGCAGCGGGACGTGAGATTTGCCAATGCATTGGATACGAACGATATCGAGGTTGGGTGGTGCGGGTAAGAATCGCAATCGCTCTGATGGGCCTTGGATTTGATTGAAACTGAGCTGGGCTATCAGATATACATTTACGCTGCGCGAGCTCCTCATGATGCAGATCATGGAGTCTGTGACTGATAAGCCGGATTGGGAGAAGAAGGTATGTTTACGAGATCCATTAATTGAATGAATCATGCTGACCGAACCACTCAGGTCTATATCGAGGAAATCACCAACAAATGGAGAGAGGAGATTGCCCAGAGCGGCAAGGACGTCACTGATAGTATGATCGAATACATCATGGACGAGCTAAAGTGGAAAGCCGAGGAATATAAAAAGACCGGCATTATTACGGCCTACGATCCCGGCGTCATCAAGTCCGACACCATCATCTCAAAGGACCTTCAGCAGAAGCTGATTAACGCGGTCAAGCCGCTTGAAGACGTCCCGGAGAAAGAAAAAGACTATCACCCACGGTCGGACGACAAGGTCGTTGACCTCGTGCACCCTTCGCTCTTCCCGCTCATCTACGGACGCACCAAGATCCTCCCGGACAAGCTGATTAGCCTCGACGACTGCTTCTTTAGCGTCGGACAGGGCGAGGTCATTAAAGTCCCGGAAGAAGTAACCGCCCCACAGGGTTGGGACTATCAAGGCCATGACCCGTACAGCCACAAGTTCCAGTGGCTCCCGTGCAACGTCGAGTTTACAGACGATGGGCAGTGCAAGATCGCCTCGTACATCAACAACCTGCACCCGGCAAAACACAGGGAGCTGTACGGTGTCATTGAGCAAATCATGACACGCGCTCTTCCTCTCTGGAATCTCTCGCTAACGTCGTGGAGCTGGGATATTCCGCGTCGCATTAAGTACAGGATGGTCGATTATCTACCTGATGTAGAGCCCGAGCCTGAGCAGGGATCTGACGAGGAGGATGAAGCTTTTTGGGACCGTCAGGAAGCCTGGCGAGAAAGACGACAGCCGATACATCCCGAGCCACGGGGCTTCCAGGCTCCCGAGCCGGAACAGGAAGAGCCGCTTTTGGAGAAATTCCGCGAGAATGGGCTGCAGGTCATTGTGAAGCTCGCCAATATCGAGCTCACACCGGAGAAACCAGAATATGAGGGTGGATCATGGCACATTGAAGGACAACTGGTAAGGACACTTTGGCACCTACCTGTAGTCCAATACTGACGCTCCCAGAACGAACGAATCTGCGCCACGGCCATCTACTACTATGACTCGGAAAATGTCACGTCCAGCAGCCTCGCCTTCCGTCACCGCGCATCAACGGACTTTTTTGATGACGTGGAGTACGAACAGGGCGAGTTCCAGTTCCTGCGCGTCTTTGGCTTCGATAGTGACGCCGGCAATGACCGCAACGGCTCCAAAATCACGCAAAACCTCGGCGCCGTTGATACACGGGCCGGGCGTCTCTTGACCTTCCCTAATACATTGCAGCACTGTGTCTCGCCCTTTTCTCTCGAGGACCCTACGAAGCCAGGCCATCGCAAGATCCTCGCCCTGTTCCTGATCGACCCGACACGACGGGTGATTTCGACGGCGAATGTGCCGCCGCAGAGAGAAGACTGGTGCGAAGAGTGGAAGGAGGCGACGAGGGATGTTCTGGCGCCAAGATTGCCCGTTGAGTTGCAGCAGATGGTGCATCGCGATGTAGACTTTAAGCCGATGACGCTGGACGAGGCGAAGAAGTACCGGTTGGAGCTGATGGACGAGAGGACGGCCAAGGTGGAGCAGGAGAATCACGAGTTTGAGGATGGCGGATTTGCGCTGTGCGAGCATTAGTCTCCGACTGCTGTGCCTTTAGAACCTGGTACTAGGCTTGTTTGTGGGTTGGTGCAGTGCAGGTCTTGCGAGTCTCGGTACATTTTTCTACATTTAATGCCCGCCTGCTGTGAAGTCCCCGAAAGCGTAGTGAATATTTCATCCTGGGTGAGAACCCTGCTAAACAGCGCTGTGTTAAACTCTGCAACACGAGGAACTTGCTTGCCCAGAGTCGAACAAACCCCGGGTAACAGGGATTGAGCCTCTGCTGATCTGCGCGGCCGTTGGGGTATGTCCTCACTGGTGCGACGTGACGGATCATTGTGAGAGCATGACGGTGCCTGAAGAATGGCATGGAAGCCATTACCCAGCATCGGGACATTAGTAGAGTTCCAAATCGAGCTAGCAGGGTTCCTATCGCAATTCCCCGTGCCCCGGAGACGAAAGGAGATAATATTCCGCATCCCGGGGCCGACAGATCGCAGTCGAGTGGAGATTAAATCATGGCCCGACGGCCCACGCGGTGCAGAAAGAGTATTCGCTCAGCTCTGCATCCGGCCAAGGCCGAGAGATTTGAGCGACAACGACTCGACTCGCTGCAGCTGTAGACACTGCGGGCACTGCGGACACTGCGGACGCTGCTGGGGGCTGAAGGATCATGCTGCCCAGAGTATCTTGGCGTCTTATTCGCAGCAGATCATGCACAGGCGGTGTTGGCGTGCATCCCATACGCAGAGCCAATCGACTGCCGATACCTTCCGAGTCGTGTTCTCGTGTGGATGGGCATGGGCATGGGCCGGCATATACGAACCCGAGGTGCAACTCCGAAAACAAAAAAAAAAAAGCATCTCCGAAGCGAAGCCCAGCCAGCGAAGCATAAATAGTAGCGGGGGCCTGCGTCGGGGACTGACAATGAGACTGACGTGTTGATATTCGCCCTAGCGACAAGTGGCGAGAGTTCGAGTCCGAGTCCAAGACCAAGATGAAGGAACACCATCCTCTTAACGTCGTTGTCGTCGGTGCCGGTATATCGGGGCTTACGGCTGCTATTGCGTTGGGGAAGCAGGGGCATCGTGTTGTGGTACGTTGCACAGTGACCATGTGGAGCTGGCTAGTAACTAGGACAGGTCCTCGAGAAGTCCAAGTTCAACAAGGAGACTGGTGCTGCGATAAACCTGGCGCCAAACTGCACAGTCGTGTTGGAATGGCTGGATATTGACCCGCGGGACTTTGGGGGGACAGTGCTCGAAGAGGTCCGTCTGTCCACGGTTGGTGACGACTAATCCTGATAGCGATAGATGCGCCGATATGACCACAATGGGACGATCAAGTATGGCCAGGAGTTTGCCAACGTTCGCCAATTTTGGCAAGCTGTGCGTGCCCATCCGATGTGGAGATGACTGTGCTGACAGCAATAGGAATACTACCTCGTCCACCGAGCAGATCTCCACGGTGCTCTTAAAGCTCGAGCTATGAAAACTGCCGAGATTCACACGGGGTGTAATATCATTGACATTGACATTTGCGCCGATAGACCGGCAGTAACGTTGGACGATGGAAGAGTCTTCGAGGGCGATTTACTGATTGGAGCAGATGGACTCAATGTGAGAGATCTCAGAATAATCTGTAGCAAAAGTTAACATGGCCAGTCCATCGTACGCAAAGCAATCGCACCAGAAGCCTCCGCTCCCTACCCGGACGAAAAGTCGTGTTTCCGCTGGCTGCTCTCCGTGAGCGACATGTGCAGGCTGGACACGACCCAGCACGCAGTGAAGCCAGGAGTCTTTATCGAATGGGAAGCGCCAAAAACAAGGCTCGTAGTATATCCATGCTCCGACAACAAATTGCTGAATATGTGCGCCTTCGTCCCGACTGCTCAGGCAGGAGACCAAGGAGAAGGTACGCAGTCAAAACCAGACAAGTGTGTTGCCAACTGACATCTCCACAGGCTGGGAAGCGACCGGCAACAAAAGCGCACTGGTCAACGCCTTTGCAGACTTTTGCCCGGCGGTGCGCGAATTCGCCGAGCGCGCAGGCGACGACCTCAAAGTGTGGCAGCTCTACGACATGGCAGCGCTCCCACGCTGGGCGCAAGGACGAGCGGTGCTGATCGGAGACTCTGCGCATCCGTTTCAGCCATGTACGTTGGTCGTGCATTTTGAGGCGCCTCAGCTGACCAGTCGGTAGATCTCGGGCAGGGAGGGGCGATGGCCATCGAGGACGCGGTCGCACTGGCCATTCTGTTGCCACCAGGGACCACCGTCGACGAGATTCCGGGCCGACTGGGTCTGTACGAGACGGCTCGGAGGCCGCGTGTGGAAAAGGTGCTCGACTACACGAGGCTGAATGCGCGGGATGACGATGATCCTTCGGGAGGGAGAATCAAGCGTCAGTTTATCAGACCCTGTTTTCTTTTGATTTTCGATCGGAGAGGTAACCGTGACTGGGACAGCCACGCAAATGATCGAGTTTATGCAGACGACCATGTCGCATAACGAGGTGGCTCATTCGACGGCCATACTGGAGGAGTGTCTGATCCATGGATAGCGAGCGACTTGCCTGATGGGGACGCGGGGAATCGGATTAATAATGCTGTCAAGAGAGATGAAGCAGGGTCCAGCTCCACAGTATAGTGTGCTTATTTCCATGTGAATCTACACTCTTCTTCGTAATATCCAAATTGAATCATCCCCCAGAATCCCACCTCGTAATCGCGAGATCCAACGCGGATGGCGTTAGGCTGTGCTGTTGGTTATCTCCAGTCGCTCGGTTGGGCTGAGACAAACGCACAAACCGTCGGTGACTCACACCCCGACGCGTCGCCGTCCGCCGGCGAGCAACGGGGATTCCTGATGATTCCTCGTATCGGCCACTGCTGCCTTAATAATCCCCTTCTTTGGCTCGCAAGCCAAGGCGCTACTGGGATGCCGTGACCAATGCTAGCGAGCTTGGTGCAAAGCCAATTACGTGCGTGAGGCGTCCCGAAAGGGTGTCGGGCTCGTTAAGCCCGTGGACCGATCCAAGAGCTGAAGAAAACGAAATGACGGGAGGATCCAAACGGGCAACCATTATAAAGGGTTCCCGAATTCTTTCTGGCTGTCAGCTTCGAATCAGCAACACCTCTCATTGCATCTCAGTCTCCTCGTAGCAGAGCTTCCACCATGTCGACTACTGCAAGCAATACCGATATCGAAAAACCACCCCTGGAGGAGGCCGAGGCCGCTCCAGAGCAGGAGTATCCCCCTTTTGCTGCTGTCGCGGTCATCATCCTGGGTCTCTACCTCTCCGTCTTTCTCGTCGCGCTCGACCAGACCATCATCTCGGTGGCCATTCCCGAAATCACGAATCAGTTCAAGAGTATCGAAGACATCGCCTGGTATGGAAGTGCGTACTTTTTGACCTCGACGGCCCTGCAGCCGTCCTACGGTCGACTCTACAAGATTTTCAGCGTACGTCCCAGCTCCCTCGTATTTGAGTATATCTAACCCCATTAGGCAAAATGGGCTTTCCTCTTCGCCGTCTTTGTGTTCGAGCTCGGTTCCCTCATCTGCGCTGTCGCTCCATCTAGCACTGTCCTGATCGTCGGACGCGCCATTGCTGGCATTGGAGTTGCTGGTATCTTCTCCGGCGCAATGGTCATTATCGCATTGACTGGTAAATCTCTCACGTCATCTATAGCTGGCATGTGCTAACATGAACAGTCCCACTCGCAAAACGACCACTGGTCTTTGGAATGTTTGGCATGGTCTGGGGCATTGCCTCCATCGCTGGCCCCTTGCTTGGTGGCGCCTTCACCGACTCGGTCAGCTGGCGCTGGTGCTTCTACATCAAGTACGTACCTACACTAGTAATTCCCCGAGTCCAGCTAACAGTATTAGTCTCCCCATCGGAGGCGTCTCCCTCGCCATCATCATGTTCGTCCTCAAGCTCCCTGAGCAGAAAGAATTCAAGGGAACCCCGGTCCTCGAACGCATCAAGCAACTGGACTTCATCGGCGCCTCTCTGATCATCCCCTGCATCATCTGCCTCCTGCTCGCTCTGCAGTGGGGCGGCAACAAGTACGCCTGGAACAACAGCCGCATCATCGGCCTCTTCATCGGCTTCGGTCTCCTCCTCATCCTCACCATCTACTCGCAAATCAAGCTCGCCGACCGCGCCACTCTCCCACCGCGCATCATGATACAGCGCTCCGTAGTCGCATCTTGCACCTACGCCCTGCTCTTCGGCGGGTCATTCTTCGTCCTTGTGTACTACCTTCCCATCTTCTTCCAGAGTGTTCGCGGCGCGTCAGCTATGAAATCGGGCATCCAGCTCCTGCCCCTCATGCTCGCGACCGTCGTCTCCTCTGTGCTCACAGGCGTGTTTGTCACGATCTTCGGATACTACACTCCCTTCCTGATCGGTAGCACCGCACTCGCGGCCATTGGCGGGGGCCTGCTAACCCTCTACTCCATCGACATCTCCGACGGAAAATGGATCGGCTACCAGATCCTCCTCGGCGCAGGTGTCGGCGCGGGCTTCCAAGTCCCCATGACAGCCGTACAGACCTCGCTAAAGGCAGCCGACATCCCACAGGGCACAGCAGCAGTCATGTTCTTCCAAACGCTCGGCGGCGCCCTCTTCATCGCCGTCGGCCAATCGCTCTTCCAGAACGGTCTCATTGACGGAATCAAGAAGTACGCGCCCTCGGTTGACCCCGCTGATATTGTCGAAGCGGGCGCGACGGAGATGAGGTCTATCTTGGAGAGACTGGGACAGACCGACCAGTTGCGGAATGTCATTCTGGCGTATCTGGACGGGTTGAAGGATTCGTATCGCCTCAGTGTCGCGCTGTTCTGTGTTGCGTTTGTCGCGGCCTGCACGTTTGAGTGGAAGAGTGTCAAGGATGGCGGCGCTGATGGGAAGAAGGAAGCTGCTGTGCCGGCGTTGTAGATTTCTTCTTCTTCTTTTCCTCCTTGTATTTCGATGCGGTTTAGATCGGCCTCGCTATACTTTACTACTGGATGCTTAATGACTAATAGACAAAATACACTCCGCTTAATACTTTCAAGGTACCGTCTCGCCTGATCTCACCACTGCTAGATCCTATGCTCCTTCCTTTCTGCCTAAACCCACTATCCCGACTCGGAGATGACCACATCTCGGTATGTACCCGGACTTACAGGAGGTAACCAAGCTCTATCTCCGCACAGGAGGCCTGATGAACCAAATTACCTGTCTGGTTGGCACGGCCGTGAGTACGGCTGAAAACTCGGCGAATCCTTCGGCGGAGGATTTGACTGGTAGTAGTCTAGCACCGGCTGGCCAGCTTGGTCTAGCGGCTAATTCCCGACTGATGGGCCTTGGCATGATTCACGAATCCCACACCCACCCAGGTAGGCCTTTCTTGGGTGGTCATCGGTCATCAAATAGTCCGACAAGGCTGGACTCGTCTGGATGTCCGGGACTGCTATGGATTAACAAACGGACCGCGGCGGCCAAATGTCTTTCTATTCTTCCGACGCACGAACGTCATCTATCGCCTGAGCTAGTCGGACAGGGTAGTAATTTCTGTCAAGTGAGGAATAATGGAAACTACCCTAGGCTTGGTAGCTTTGCTGCGTACGATTATTAGGTTAGGATTGCATGACCGGTCTTCCCATCCGTGGATTCAGCATCTAAGTCAAGATTCAAGGTTCAAGATTAAGATTAAGCTTCAGGCGCCACCCTCAGTTAGAGGCGCAGCGAAGCTTAGACGAAACCGAATCGAATCTTCTTTTTCTTCTTCTACCCTCCTAAGCGTGGGCACATTACATCACCTGCACTGGGTCGGGCACCGCATTGTAGAATCTCAACGTGTGTATATCTCTCCCCTCTTTCAATAATATGCGATACAAGTAAACCAGTTCACATATACCAGTCTCCGAATAATAGCACTACCAATACCAATAACAATAATCTCCTTATCTATCTATCTATCTTCCCTCTCCCCCTCGCATAATCCCAGAATAACCAGAAATATCACCGTCCGCGATGAACCCACTCCTCACCCTTCTCGCCGTCCTCTCCTTTCACCCCCTCCCCTCCATCCCACCCTTCGCCTCGGCGCAGGAAGTCCCCTGCGCAGGCTACGGCTCCGTCTGCATCTGGATGGACCCGCAGTCCGACGACTTTGATACATGCACGTGCGCCTCCGGGACGCGATGTCGCCTGGTACGCCTTGTCCCCGGCATACTGGATGAGGATATTTCGGCGTATCTGTGTACGCCGGATTGATTGATTTTCGAACCCCATGTGTGTTTGCTTGCTGGATGGAAGAAGTGGGCTGGGAGGGATTGTTTAGGAAGAGAGGAACGGGTGGGTTTGGTTTGAGAGGGGGTAGATTATTTTTGGGGGGTTGGCCGTGGTGTTGATAGGACTAGGACCAGGCGTTGTGCATGGATGATGGGGGAGGGACTACTTCTGGATGTATGGTAATGGGGAGAGCTGCTTTTGTACTTTGACTGTGCTGTGTCTCTTGTTAGTATGATAAGACTTGTGGCTTGCGATTCATAGTCTGGTGGTGGCTTGCTTGGAAGGCCTGTGTCAATTACACCGTTTCCCACTGCCCATTTATCGGGGTTTACACAGATTATAGGCCGGTAAGCGCTGGCAATGTAAAGCAGGAAGTATAAGCAAAGTCCTGATGAGTGGCTTGAGCAGCTCGCTATCTCAGGAGTGTGGTTTGTGGCTTACAGAACCAGAACCACTCCTGTACCTAGAACATATCAACTTAATATAGCGTGTTAGGCCCCGCGCCATGGCAGACTTTATATCCCACTCGCCTCCAGGACCTGCATAACATCGAAACAGACGACAAATCACCACACAGCCACGATAAAAAAGACAGAGACGGCCGATACCCAGGATGCTTTTGAACTGGTCCATCGGTGGCGAGTCCTGCAGTTAGACTAGAGCACTAATACATATTCAGTGACTCCAAACAGCGTTTCATCCGCCTCCTCTCTTCCGAGCAACAACGCCCATTCGTCTGCCACGGTCTCGAGTACGCACTCGAGCCTAGGTTCCTGAAAGACCTCCAGACAAAAGCCGATTCGGACTCGGATTCGGATTCGTATGCGGTGGCTATGTTACCGAGGAAGAAGAAGGCCGTTGGACAATACTGGCAAATATGCGCCGCTGTATCCTGATTGTACCAGCCGATGTGGATGAGGTTATAGTGTGGGCAGCCGAACACGGACTCTTGCGGGCTGGACACTGCGCCGAGCTGGTCCCATCCCTGTCTTATGCCGTCCTCGGTGATTGCCAGACTGTGGCGTGTGCACACCATTAGGCGCTCATTGCGCTCATTGTCCTCATTGTCCTCATCTCCCACGAGTTCTGCGCGGATTTCCAGCCTGAGGGTGCCGTGTCTGCGGTTCGTGGCCATGCAGCGGTGTCTGAGTGCCCGATGGGAGTTCCGGTCGTCGAGTTGAAGCACATCAAGGATACGCTGGTCAAGGTTCGTTGGAGCGATGCCGCTGCGAAGCCATTCTCTGAGCTTCGCGCCGGTCATGGGCGTCAAGGCGAGGCAGTGGCACAGATCGACGACATTTGTGCCAAATCCGCACTTTCGCTCAATTTTCGGAATATCCCAGACGTTCTCGGGGAACTCGTCGCGGTGATGGAGCTTGAGGCAGGCGACGCAGAATGGATTGTCGGGCGTCTTCAGCTGGAG
Organism: Aspergillus pseudodeflectus; assembly: GCF_044049435.1. NCBI lineage: Eukaryota > Fungi > Ascomycota > Eurotiomycetes > Eurotiales > Aspergillaceae > Aspergillus > Aspergillus pseudodeflectus. The sequence goes on along the minus strand of NW_027263798.1, from coordinate 376,377 downwards.
GAGGAACTGGGTTCGAGGAGCTATCTTTGGCAATCCATAGGCGGCAGACCCTTGCTCGAAGATCCCTTTTGGCCAAGCGAGGTCCGGGTGCTGGAGGCTGTTTCCGAAGAGATTATAAAGCGTCTTGCAGGTGAGTGCGAGGCAGGCTTGCGATGGGATGGGCAGGAACGAATGGATCATCAAAAGGATCTCGGGCGGGTACTCGAGAAGCCGCGGGTCAGTCTGTTCCTTAGCCGCGACGGTGATGGAAGGTTGAAGAATGGAGGAGCCGTCTGGAGCACTGAGGGAGACGGACGGGGGCTCCTCCCCAACTTGGAGAGAGGTGAGACTCATAGCGCGACCAGGAAGGAACGACAAGGAGGAAGACTCGACAGCGCCCGTGAGGCAACAATTTCACTGCCACCTAAAAAAATAATAATCAACTTGGGCTGTGGTGTGAGTTTCGCTACGAGCCATCGAACTAAGGCTCCGGCCCAGAGGAACAATAGGGTTCGACTCAACTCAGAACACGATGCAGGCCGGGATTACGCGTATAACCATGGTATTTGTTGGAAGAGGGTTCCGGTGAAGTGCATTCGACTGAACAAGCTCTGGAAGGATGGAGATGAATATGGGTCAAGTGGAGATGATGAATGATGCTCGAGAGGGTTGCTAAAAAGAGGCTTCATGGTCAGCAGGAGAGGTAACCTCAGAAGAGATTGACATTCGAGCAAACAGGATGATGCGATGGTTGCTGTACAGGTCGATTAAAGCCGAGATTTCGGGCTGTAGAGAGGAGTTTTACCGTCACCAAGGAGAAAGGAGTAGTGTGCGAGCGATCCGATCTCCAAACATAATTACATTCAGGCAAAAAACTCTGACGAGGCAAAGAAGACGATGCGATGAGTGTTGTCGATGGAACAAGTGGGCGAAGGTCGAGATTTGAAGCAGAGGCTGACCCCCCTTGCTCCTTCCGTCAACAGTATCGCACCGACTGGCACTCCTCGCAGCCGGCATCGACTCCTTGGCCTTGATCGTCGTGCTTCATGTACACTGGAGCGATAAAGCTGAATCGACAAACTACGTAGAAAAGGCGGCCAATCACATATTACAACATCGTAGCATTGTTAAGTAACCTCATCAGATCAAGGATCAGCTAAGTACAGAGAAAGTTTGCCTCCAAGGCTGCAGTACAGCGCGCCCAGGTGCGTAAATAGCATAAGAGCAGAGTTAAAAGGGGGTATTGGTAAACATTTGACAAGAAAAGAGGCGGCGCAGCGCAAGCGGCCACGGCCTCTTTCTTTGCGTTGCTTTTCAGTGCGCAGGGGCTCAAGCGTCGCTGTGGTCGACGACCTTCTCGGTGACGGTTCCGTCGGCCTGCTGGATGACCTTGTCGACCTTCTTGGAGGCCTTGACGGGGTAGGGCTGCTGGTAGACCCAGTCGAGCTCCTCGAGGGTACGGCCTTGAGCCTCGACACTGGAGATGGGAGGTTAGTTTCAAATCAAATACTCTTTCTTTGGTAAGTGGAATAGGGAGAACGTACCCGAAGAAGTACCAACAGACGGTTTCGATGCAATCCCAGCCAACAAAGACCCAGATGTAGTTGTAGGAGATGGAATCGTACGCCTCGGGGGTGCAGTAGGTGTTGATGAAGCCAAAGCAACCGGTGAGGAATCCATAAAAGGCGAGACCCTTGGCACGGCGGCGGTTGTCGAGGGCCTCGACGGGGACGACACCTTGCAGCGGGGTGTAGGTGAAGGAGTAGACGATGTTGAAGAGGAAGTAAAAGGCAAGCGCGGCCTGGCCAATGCTCTTGGAGTCTGTCTTGTGGAACTCGTGGCTGGTGGCACCGTTAATGGCGAGCATGACGGCGCAGATAAAAGTACCGATGACCAGGACCTTGCGCCGGGGCATGCGGTCGGTCAGGGACACAGCGGTTCCGGCACCGAGGGCCTGCAGGCACTGACCGAGGATGTTGAAGCCGAGCTGCTCAGCGGTGGTCTCGACACCGATTTGGCTGAAGATGAGGGGGTTGAAGTAGCCCAGGCCGTTGCCGGAGAATTGACCAAAGATGCCCATCATGGCCACCTGGGCCGTACGCCAGCGGGCCTCGCGCGTGTTGAAGAGCACGCGGAAGTCCCACCAGGGGATGCGGCGGTCCTCGAGATCCTCCAAGACACTGGCGCGGATTTCCTCGATCTGAAGCTGGACGAGACGAGCCTCGGGGTTGCCGCCGCCGTGGTACTTGGTGAGGAAGGCAATGGCTTCCTGCTCGCGGCCCTGGGAGAAGAGGTAACGGGGGGACTCGGGGAGGAACCAGACAGAGCACAGGACGATGATGCAGGCGAAGCACTGGCCGATAAAGGGGATGCGCCACGACCAGGTGTTGTCGATGTACGCGGTGCCAAAGGTGACGAGGGCAGCGGGGATGGCGCCTCCAAACCAGCCGCAGTTGTAGAAGCCGGTGGCACGACCACGCCATTGGGGAGGAGCCACCTCCATCGAGTAGGCAGGGGCAGCCACTGTCATGAACTGGATGCCGGAACCGAGAACGAATCGGCCGACGGTGACCTGCGCGAGGCTGAACGAACTGGCGGAAATGACACTACCGAGGATGATGATGACTGCGCCAAAGGTCATGCCGGCGCGACGACCCCATTTGTCACTCACCAGGGCGGCGAAAGGAGTAGAGACGATGGATCCGCTGCGATTTGTCAGTCCTGGGGAAGGCGCGATCATGCGGAATGGACTCACACAGAGTAGAGAGAAGAGATGACCGAGACCTGCCAGCCGGCGTCTCGGCTGCCCATGGTGGACTGGAAGTGAGGCATGACCGTGATGGCGCCAATCAAGGAACCATCATAACCGTTGGCGCAGGCGCAGCAAAAGGCAATGAAGACACAGACTGCGGCTGGTTAGACTGTCCTGTTCGGGGTGCGTGCAACATACAGTACAGCTTGATACTTTCCTTGCTCCATTTCTGAATGTGGGACTCCTGGATGGCAGCGAAGAGTTCGGCCTGGCGATTGTCAGCTCCCTTGTCCTTGTTCCTTCGTCGATCGCATTCCAGCGCGCAGTCGACATACGTTGTAGACCTCCTTCTCCTTGGCTCCCGCGTTGTGAGCAGTCTTGCCCGTGCCCTCCGCGACGACCGCGATGCCCGGATTGGCGACGTGGGCGACGTGCTCCTGCTTGATATCGGCAGACATGATGGGCGATGCGAAATTGCGAGCTGTCGAGTCTCTCGGCGAGCGTCTGTAGACAACTTGGCAGCGAGGGTGGGTCTAACAGAGGGCAGACGGGGATTTATATCCCCAGAGCGCGAGACCCTGGCCGCTCGTTCTCCAGATCGAACCACAGGCGCGATGCGGACAACGGCCCGAGACGGCCGGACGCAGCGTTTCGTTTCTGGATCTAGTGCTCGACGCCCAGCAAACCCAACGGCGCTACCCCGGATTCGTCACGGATTCCGGGGTCCGCGCTGCATCGACTGCCCCGTTTCGGCATCGGCCACCCAGGCGCGTTGGGGATCCCAGTCAAGAAAAGCAAAAGTGCTTGTCTCGTGTTTCAAGGCGAGTTCGTTGAAACTGCCAGTCTCCTTGGAACGATGATCATCTAGGCACACCCAAGCTCTTGACGAATACCAAGCGTTTCGGCAGAACAGCGCCAAACCAGCACACTGCAGTGGCCACACAAGTAATACCCAGACAGAGTCATGGGAACGACACACGCGCTTATCCAGCAGCTGGCACGAAAAAAGGCACGACTCAGTCGTTCCGTGACCTTCTGGACCTGTCAGGCCGTCAGCATCCAGCAATGTCTCACAAGTGGCTCCGTGCAGCCAACACACCAATCAGCAGGCGGCAATGTGAGACGAAGGATTATTAGAGCCCCAATCATTTCCCCAGTGGCAAGCATTGACAGGATATTGCACCAATAGTGAATCAGCTAGTCTGCAGTTCCGAGGCAGGCTTTGCCCCTATTCCACTCTGCAGTCACCAGTGCGGTCCAGTGCGGGTGCCCGCAGGGCCAGCAGCTGCTCGCTTAACGGTTCTGGGGAAAGACGCGTGCAAGTGTTGGGGGGTGTGACACTCAGATTCTTCATTTCATGCGCTGAGCTCAGTCGCCCGCCACAATATACCAGCTCACCTATCACGGCTCACAAGCTCACAACCGCGTCTCGGTCTTGCCTCCGCATGCGCTCCAGCTGTCTGCCCTTTGCGAGATGCACTGCACCCTTGCCTGATTGATTCGGACCCAACCATACACGACTGGCCCAACAATCGGCTCTGGTAGCCGAACACAGCGTCCAAGCTCACCACCTGAATCTCCAACACGAATCCTTCTCCTCTGAGTCGAAAGTTTCGACTTCCAAGGCGAGAGCTGTGCGGAGAACTCTCCTTGCCTCCCACGCTCTTAGCGGCTGACATGAGACCACTCTTATTCACAGAATCACAACCCCGTCGGTTCGCCCCGGAATCATCGACCTAGTCTCCGCAGACACTTCGCGTACACACATTCATTTGACGCTCTAGCAAGATCTCGGTTGGCAAAACCAACACGACTTCGTTACTCTCGTTCTCACCGGACTCCTTAGCTGGGAACCCCCTTCCTTGACCCTTTTGGCCCCCATCTCTCTCCATGTGAGAGGTAATAACTCGACACTTTAGACAAAGAACTAACGCTCTAGCGCCATGAGACTACGGCACTGCTGGACCGGGATCCCGAAGCTAACATCCGAAGCTGGGGCCCCGGCGAGAGTTCTCCGGACTGCCAGAGACGCGACCCAAAGCAACGGGCTCTGCTAGCCTCGGCCGAATGTCGTGTCGCGTGTATACCTGTGCAACTGGCAGGCATTCGTGGTTTGGCTTGGCTGTACTGTTTCCATGTCATCACAGCCTATGACTCTACCGTTATACGAGTGTCACAAGCCACCATACGCATACGCCCAATACATGGCCAGCACTCAGACCACCCGTCGCTCAGACAAGTCACGCCTTCGCCCCGGGTACAATCCTCGGTCGCCTCCGTCGAGACCCGTGACTCTTGCGGGGGGCGTTCGGCAGCCACTCCGCGTCCGATAAGCAGCCCGAGGCTGATGAGCGGTCATTGCGTGGTGGTAAGAACAAGCGAACAGCCAGCTGTGGTAATGTGATGTTGGATTTGCCTCTCTACTCACAAAGTCAGTCAGGTTCATGGGTAGAACGCTTTTAGTGGTTATCCAGTGGTCAGTTCCTCAGTATCGGAGAATCGGCCCTCGTTGCGTGGTCTTTATATTCGGCCGAGGAGGTCGCCTGTCGTGGGATTAGACTTTTGGACTACTTTACATCCATGTCACCAGGCTCTCCAGGTACAGACTGCAATTGGCTCTACCACTGTGCAACCTGGCCGAGCACAGTTCGCGCTCTGGCATGATCTTCACGACCACCTACCTAGGTCTAAGCATCCACTCTACAAACGTGGCCGGACGTGGCTGACATGGCGACTAACGTATTTCACTATCTGAGTCCGAATCATAACTAGGATGCTGATAACATTGATCTTCGACCTAACGCTGTCGTATCATCCATCATTTGAAGGTATACTGCTGGGAGAGGAGCCAAGAGCTAACGACCACCTACTGGACAAGCTCACAGCTCTCGATAGTACCAAGCCTCTTCATAAAAGGAGCAACCCTCATTTCTGTCATCTCATGCCTACGCGGGTAGGGTAGTTTCAATATGATTCCTTACAATCCTGTGCCTTCGTTACCCTTGACAATACCTCCACCACCCAGAACCCCTATCTATAAACCCCTCTTCCTCCCAACAACAACCCCAAACCTCAAATCAAGCACCTGCCCACCCCCCGCAAAAAGCTCCTTGACCCCCTCAACAGCTTGTCTAGCCCTCTCTTCTGCCTCCATCTGACTCTTCGCCTGCCCTGTAACCCTCAAAACAGGCGCCATGACCGCCGCAAACGCCTGGAGTTCCCAGTTCTGCGCTCTTTCTTTCAGTTCTGGACGGCCGGCGACGGGATACGTCGTACTGGATATATGGAGCAGCTCGTTGGACTGCGTGTATGCGTTCTCGATAGTAGTTGTCGGGCATGCGGAGAGGCTGTTCAACTCGAGGAACGTCAGCCACGAGGTGATGAGTGGCGAGGCGCGGGGGTCCGTGGCGCTGGGCGCCGAGGAGAGATGCGAGGAGTCGAGGTCTGTCCATTGGAGGTAGCCGCCTGGTTCTGTTTACCTTTTATTAGCATTCGTTCGCATCCACCCACACCTCAACCAGCCATTTCAGCCATGGAAAGAAAAAACATAATCTGGGATAAAGGAGGCGGAAAAGGGGCCGGCGTACTCAAAACCGCCACCAAATTCCGCACCGCAACCTCATACTCATCGACCTTGAGCGCCGAAACAAGCATGCGCACATGGACGAGGTCATATCTCTCCCGGTGCGCGATCGGGAACGGGCGCAGGATGTCGTGCACCGAAAGCGTGATTCCGTGCGTTTCCGGCGACGGGAGGAACTGCGCGGCGGAGATGTCGAAGCCGTGGAGGGTATATGGGTTTAGGCTTGGATTGGGGGAGGGGGAGTGGTTGGCTAGGTGGGTTTTCGCGTCGAGGAGCCAGATTCTGTTCGGATTTGTCAGATACGCCTAGTCTTGTTTGATCTTGATTTTTGTCTCGGGGGTGGTCGAGGGAGGACTTGGGAGAGTGTAGCCAAGTAAGTACGGAGTAGACGCACCCAGTCCCCGTCCCAACATCCGCGACACTGGCGATATTCTCCAACGGAATCGATTTATCAATCGGCCCGCCGACAATGTCGACGAGGAGTTTATGCTGCGCGTTGAGGCTATACCGGTGTCAGTAAGTATCCCACCAGACCTGTCTATAAAGATGGTAATAGTAGAAGCGCAGGGCAAGACTCACCGGGCAGACTCGGCCTCATCCCTCGCAAGTGGATAAATCTCCAAGGAAGGACCATCACCCATTGTTGCTTGGCGATGCACTTGCGATCAATCACGCATTCTCGGCGCCGGCCAAGGCTTGTATTTATATATTCGTGTACTCCGTACAAACCATGCATTCTTTCTTGATAAGTCTCGTGCCTAGGGTTCCAGGATACGCCTTATCGAGTTGAACTAGCGGATAATCTCCGCTTATGGAGACGGTTTCTAGCTTATCGTACGCAAATACGCTGGCAGATATCCCGGTGATCGGCACCGGATCGGCCGGGGCATTCATCCATTTGCTTGATAGCTCGTAAGCGTACAGGGCGTCCCCTGGTAAGCAGGCCTTCGACGTCATGCTGTAAGCTTCATTTGTAGTGGATGGGTGGCCTAAAGTCAGTGCCTCGAGCGAAGTGAGTGCGCGCAAGGCTTTTATGGGGGCAGGATAATACGATAGAGCGTACGGGTTACACGCTTGCGAGGTGCTAGACGCGGGGCGTATTATCGTCGTAAATACTAGTTAATAATATTATCTATCAGGTCTATATATACCCTGTATGTGTTGAATCTAATGTACAGCCAAAGGCTCAGCCTGTTGACATCTCTAAAAACCCTCTATAGTCTAGTCTATACACCCCAAACGCACCCAACCACCGCAGAATCCACCTGATCATGCAGTATTCTCCCCGGTGGCCTTGACAATATCCTCCTCAACAACCGTAACCTCATGACTATGCTCCAGCTCCGAAAGCACAATCCACGTCGGGATTACACAAAGCACCGTAATCCCAAAATTCAGCCCGATGCTCACAAAGTGGTTCGCATTGCCTTCGCTCTGCATCGCCCACGCAACCGTCTGGCCCAGCGCCTCGAACCCGCGCAGAATCCCACAGTGGTACGACAGCGACGAGATGTCCGTCGCATACTGGCCCACGAGCCAGTACAGGAACTGCTGAAAGGCCTGTCCGCCGAATGTCCAGAAGAAGACGAGCGCGTAGGATTTGCCGAAGCCGCCTTTGAACCAGTCGAAGACGGGGTTACGCTCGGAACCGTAGTAGAAGTCGTATTGCAAGATCGACGCCCAGATCCAGGTTCCGACGAGGACGAGGATTATGGAGCAAAATGCGATGCGCGCGCGGGTTTTGATGTGGATGCTTTGTCGATCCAGGAGGGCGGCGATGAGGAATGAGGATGCAATTCCGGCAAAATTCGTGAAGAACGACGAAAACGCGCGCGAGCGCACGGTGAAATACGTCGTGAGCCACGTACTCTGGAACCCATTGTAAAAGTAGCTGATGAAGAACGAGGGCAGGAGGAGGAGGACGCGCCGCGAGGCGAGGAGCGAGATGGCGGCTTTGAACTCGGCCGCCCAGGTCGGCTGCTTGTGGACCATGACGAGGGTGCGGTCTTTGCGCTGCACTTTGTGCGCGGGGCTAAGGAGGAGTGCGATGGGGAGGCCCAGGCACATGATGACGATGAAGACGATGTATGTCCCTGCGCTGACGGAGCCCGTTGTGGACTTTTGGGCGTTGAGGCCCAAGTTGATGGCGCCGCCGACGATGGGGCCCGCTGCTTTGGCGGTTTGCCAAATTGCTAAACGATGTCAGTATACACACAGCTGAATGGTTTAATAGTATATAGGCGACGCACCCAAATAGAAAGCGCGATCCTTCGGACTGGGATACCCGATAATAATCGCCGCCTCCGCAGCCCAAAAGAAGCCAGCCGAGATGCCGCACAGCGCGCTCCCAAAGAGCAAAAACCACGTGGTGGGCGAGTAGTTGTTCGTATACAAGCCCGCGCCATAGATCGGATACCCGATTGCGCCAATCGCCAAGCCATACCGGAGGCCGATGCGGTTATTGATCGCGCCGGCAGCCACACAGACCACAGCGAAGAGCCCATATAGAAGCGCATTCGCCGCCGAGACAGCGTACGGCTCTGCGGCGCCGCCGGCGCCCAGGTTGTTCAGGGCATCCCACATGCCTGGCGCTGTGAAGGAGACGCCGCTGGCGATGGCGATCTGGAATGGGATCGATCGGAAGACGGATCGGAGCCGCGAGGACGCCGGCGCTGCCGGAGCCATCGCTGGCGCTGATACCTCCACGGATGTCATTTTGACGGGGATCTGAAGGATTCAAAGTGACAGTGTCTTCCACGTGGCGAGCGCAGCGAAGGAATGAAGAAAAAAAGAAAAAAGTCGGAAGCTTGGGGAAATAGCATTATTGGGATCGGAGCGAAGCCGGAGTGGGGCCGGCGATTGCGTGCTCGCCATCCAGAAGATTTTTCAGCGATTCTGGTGGCTGCCAAGAACTCTTGACAGGTTGACGTCTGTCACCAAGACTCTGGAGTAATTCATGGAGAGTCTGTATCTGATTAGATCGGACATCTCTTGATCTAGAATCCATTCGTGTCACTGCTGAAGCACAATCTGACTGCTTTGCCACTGTGGCGAATCTGGCGTACAGCTATATATATCGAGTTCTGTGTTTACAGATTCATGCTACAACTACTGGCAAGCGCCAGTGGCATCAAAGTTTGAAACGGTTTCTGAATTTTTAAACTGTTTTGATAGATGATAGAGTTTGATTCGCAAACAACCTCTGAACCTGAACCTTTTATAAGAGCAGAATCAAGAGGAGCGACACTGAATAATTATACGCATGAACAATAGACGCATCTTACTAGTAGAACATTCATACACCATTAAGCTACCAAGTATAATACATACATCATGATCATCCCATCCAAGCTTGCGCAGTACGTAGCTGCCCTGATGAAAACGGCAGGAACGCCCGATCGCTCCTTCCTTCCGGGTGTTATACAGTCGCGGCTTCCCTCCGTGACGCGAACCACTGATCTCTACGAGGCAGGTGGAACGGACGATGGAGAAGCCACTAGAATCCATCGCACCTTTCTGAACCGATAGGGTGCTCCTTACCGCTCTTGATTCCCCTTTCGACTATGAAGCACAGTCGTGATAGCTGCTAGAACCGTACACACAATCATCGATACCCCGGCAAAGATAGCCGCCTCATCATACCCATAGTTCCGGATAAGCGCTCCCGCAATAGGCGTCCCTGTTAGTCCCGCAATCGACACGACGAAGCTCGCCTGGCCGAGATACGTGCCAATCTGCTGCGGGTTCGGAGTCACCTGCGCCACGGAGGCTGGATACAGCGAAATAATGGCGCCAGAGGTGAAGCCGAAAAAGGCGACCCAGACGAGGAGACCTGCGGATGAGTCCACTCGAAGCCAGCACAGGAGGACGAGGGCATTTGTCGCGTAGACGGCGACGAGCATGCGGAGGCGGCCGAACTTATCGGCGAGGAAGCCTGGGATGACTCTCCCAAAAAAGGACGCGCCGTTTAGGATGGAGAGCGTGTAGAAGGCGAGGTTGCCAGACATGTGCACCTTTTCGACAGCAAAGGAGACGATGAAAAAGTAGGGGATCCACATGCCCCAGAAGCTGAAGAAGATTGCGGCTGTGAGGGTGGTGAAGGATGGTTGGAGGAAGGCTTTGGGGAGGAAGAGTTTGCCGCGGCGAGGGGGGAGGCGCTCTTTGACGAGGATGCAGGCGATGGACAGGAGACCGAGGATTGCGAAGCCGACTACGCGGACGCCCCAGCCGAAGCCGAGTCTCTTGCTGTAAAGCGCGTGATTCAATGCGATGGGCAGGACGAGACCGCCGATGGAGGAGCCAGCGGTGCAGAGCCCGATTGCAAGGCCTCGATGGCGGGAGAAATAGTGGCTGATGCATGAGATGGCAGGAGTGAACAGGAGGCCACCACTCAAGCCGCCGAGAACACCTTGTCCCAGGAGAAACTGATAATACTCCTTGCAAATACTGGTCATCATGATCGACAAGACGAATCCAAGCGATCCAGGGATCAGAAGCACCTGCACTACATAGTTAGCTCCGTATGATGGGGAACCCGTGGGGCATACATTGGCTCCATAGAGATCAAACAGACCACCGGAAACAACGCTAGTCGCATACTGAAAGAAGATCTGGACGGACCCGATCCACGCGATATCGGACGGAGACTTGTGCGAGAGCTGGTGGGTGCTATAGTAGTTTTCGTACACTCTGCAGCTGTGAGTTGGCGGGAGCCTGCGCTGCGCTACTAGTGGAGGACATACCCAAACGAGGAGAGGTAGCCAAACGCGCAGGCAAGCGCAATAGCTGAGCCGGCAACGACAGACCAGGCTTGAACTCCTCCTTCGGGAAAGGCTGGGTGGTTGGCCTCTATGCTCGGGCTTTCGCTCGACTTGTCGGTGGGGGCAGCCATTGTGAGAAGGTTGATTGTGAAGATGACGGAGAAAAAAAAATCTGCACGTCTTCGGAGAGATAAATATACGCCATCAGCTGAAGTGACTAGTCTCATGGCTTGTGAAGCTTGCGCAGGGGTGGGTGAGCTCGTATTGACTGGTCGGATCGGAATTAAGCCCGGACACCGTCGGCCGACCTGTCCATTTCTCTTCATCACCCATCTCACCTCCATCCGACAACTCACTTTTCCATCAAAAAGTCCATCTCGGAATGGAAGTTGCAATGACTCGTCGGCGCCAGATCCGAGCTTGCCAGCGCTACCGGACATTGAAGGTCAGGTGTGACACCCAGAGGCCGATCTGTGCACGGTGTGCCAAAGCTGGTGCCCGATGCGTCTTCCTGCCAGAGGTTGTCGCGCGAAGGAAGGCATGGTTGATCCAGGAGTGGCTAGCGATGCTGGACAAGAAATGTTTAATGTGGTACGGTCTCCTATGGCTTTGAAGTTGCGTCTAACCATAGTCTAGCTGGATGCATCTCCCAACGAAGAGACTCTCTTTCCATTCACCTGCCCTGCCACTTTTGGCCCGCTGCAATGCGCAGAACGTCCGAGTCAGCAGCGAAAGCGTGTTACGACCCCAACCAGGCTGGCAGGTATGAAACGGTCGTCAACGCGACAACTGAAGTCCGACATCTGCTAAAGCAAGCGGCAGCCCATCTGAGGAGAACACGGTCAGTCCAAAGCGCCGGGAGCGGCTTATACCGTAAAGACCTCGAAGGGATCATGTTCGATACCCTCTTTCGCGGGCTCTTACTGTCTGCCTATGGCCGGTTTGCCCGGGACGAGCTTGCGCCAATCCAATACCCTGTATCCTACTGGACATCATTGGATTGTGCACCGGCTATCCTCGTCCACCAACGCGAGCTATGGGAGGAACGGGGCGGAAACTCCACAATTACCAGATCCTTTGCGCGATTGTTCTGGGCTGGCTTTCTGGCCGCTGCGCTCACGCTGTCTTCGTACCTCCTCCAGGGAGATTCGCTGGAGCCACCGGGCTGTTGTGCGAGTCATGCCCGTGCCACCATTCAGGAGGCGCTCACGTCGTGTAGAGATATCTGACTCCTAGCAAAGGATAAGAACGCTTGTCATTCCAGGTCCCTTTCGTTGATTGATCAGGTTGTGTCGGTGTTGAATCAGATGGATTAGTCTGCCGGTGGTCGGAGGATCCTGGTCTACCTGACTACAATTTTCTACGTTTACCGGAGAACACTGTATTCGTTTGGTGATTGGCAAAATGGCTACGTGAGCAGCTACTCCTTGATGGCCTCCCTGAAATCGCTCCTCGCCTGCTCCAAAGCTGCCTGATCGTTCACCATCTCCCATCCGATCAAAGCTAACGACTTGCCTACGACAACAGCCTCCTCATGCGAGCTATCGGTTCCCGCGGCTGCCGCAAAAGATGCATGATGTGGGAAAATGCCGTCTGCATCCGGAAGACCGAACATCGTGTGCAACGTGGGGACAACGTAACTGACATTCCCAATATCCGATGACCCCGTCAGCACCTTTTCGTGTTGTGCTAGCACGCCGCGCCCGTACGAGTCCATGTGCGCGGCATACCGCTCACAGAGGGTACTGTTGATTTTGATGTCGGTATACAGTTCGTTCCTGCGCGAGTTATAAGTCATCTACTTTCGAAAGTCAAGACGAGCAGATTGACATACTCAACAATCTCAACCTCACAACCCGTCGCAACAGCCCCGGCCTCAACACATTTCCTCACCCGGCCCATGAGCGAATTCAGCCCTTTGAGCGTCGGACTCCGCACCTGCCAATACGCTCTCGTCGTATCCGGAATGACATTCGCAACCTTGGGCGTGTCCAAGAACGCACAGTGCGCCCGCTCATCGGGCTGCATCTGCTGTCGCAGCACCGAGACATTGTTGTACGAGGTTACCAGTGCGTCGAGGGCGTTTACGCCGTCCCAGGGGTTTCCGCCGGCGTGCGCACTTTTGCCGCTGTATTTGACGTGGAGCTCCTTTCGGGCGTTCATGCGGAGGCCTGCGACACCGCTGACGCCGTTGAATATTTCTTTGGGGCCGGCGTGGCTATAACACCATCAGTCGAGGATGCGCCAGTGGTTTCGTTTCAAGAGACAAGAAGGAGACTCACGCCATGAGAGAAACATCAACACCCTGATAAGCCCCCTTGTCAATCAGTTTCGCCTTGCCACCTCCATTCTCCTCAGCGGGAGTCCCCAGAAGCTGTGTCCGCCCGGGGATCCCATACTCTTTTAACAGAGCAGAAAGCGTTAGAAACGCCGTGACACTACTCGTCGTGATAAGGTTGTGCCCACAGGCGTGCCCGATATCCGGGAGAGCATCGTACTCCGCGTTGAAGTTGATGAGCGGACCGCCGGAGCCGCTGAGGGCTTCAAAGGAGGTTGCCAGGCCGTACGCATGTCGGGTTACGGCAAAGCCGCGCTTTTCGAGGAATGTGCAGATTGTGTCGTGCGCGCGGTGTTCTTCGTATGCTGTTTCGGGATTCGACCAGATCTGTATTTTTTTGTGAGTGTGTAGGACGGAGTGTGGGAGAAAAGGAGGGGTACCTCGCGATTGAGCTCACGGAGTTCATTCTGAAGGGATTTGACGGCCGCATCTGCAGAGGCCTTGACCTCTTCGATCGTGGGTGTGGTGTGAGCGGTTATGGCCATGGTGAAGGGGAGGTGGTTGATGGTGGAAATTGGAGATAGGAAAAGTCAAGAGGAAAGGAGATGGGATACTTGGCTTGGTTTAAGCACGTCCTCATCTTATTCCATCGCCTCGGTTGGATCACGCCTTCCGAGGACAACCTCCGTCGATGGCGTTGGAGTTGGAGTATATTGGTCATGGCCATTACGACAGATGATGCATCCAATGGCGGTGGCAGGAATTCCTCCGTATCATCGGCTAAGGGTCTCCCTCCTCCTTCCTATCTCGAACACTCATAAGCCCGTCCAGATAAGCTGGTTCCCACTTCTCCGCATTGTATCTGGGGAGCGCATGGCTGGGAGCATGGCAACCCCATATCATCACCAAATTCCCGCGATGTGATAGGGTTATTTCCCGAGGAGATAAACATGGTTAGCCGAGCTGCTGCACGCTCATTGGATACATTGCCGATCATCTCCACTTTCTCTGCGCGGTTGACTCCAACTGTATCTATCGCCACTCAGCGCTTCCTGATTTCGAGTCCCGTTCGTTGTCCAGCCCCTGGTCGGCAGAGAGATATCGGCAGATACGAGTGAGGGGAGAAGGGCGATTAATCGCTGCAGCGGGGATGGGGTGGCGCGTGGACCCGCTCTACGCAGATATGACTGCCAGAGAGCAGCTGATACGGCGATCAGACAGCGGGAAACACAGTGAACGATAGCGGAAATTGGCGGAATGCTGGGAGGGCTTGACTCCCCGCAGCCAAGCATGGCTGAGACTGATAGTTGTCCTCGCTTGACCATCGGCAGGCACGCGAATAAGATTCAGGGGATAACTGACGGGCAGTTCATATCGCTGCGACTTGCCGCGAGGGGGAGATAGCTGATGGAGATAAGTACCGAGTAGCATCCACGGTACGTCACGGACAACACTAAAGCCAAAGCGGGTGTTATCTTTTAGAGTTTTCCCCCGGTTTTTAAATCTTCTTGTTACCGCCAGCTCGACGCCGACTTCACTCTGGCGGAGAGACTCCATCACACCAGATTTCATTATGGAGAAACAATACACCAACACGCCCGGCGATGAGCCGAAACTCGACACTGTGGCGAAAATGTCCCGCGACGATGACCTGGGCCAGGTCCTAGACTTTGAAGTCACACCGGGCGATGAGAAGAAAGTACTACGGAAGCTGGATATTGTGTATGTCGTCTCCCTCTCGCATCTGCCTTTTGCTAATTCTCGAACAGCCTGATCCCCCTCATGGGCGTCTGCTACATGATGCAGTATATGGATAAGTTGGCCCTGAGTCAAGCGACGCTGTTCGGCCTCCGAGCAGACCTCAACCTCGTCGGCGACCAATATTCGTGGGCCTCTGCCATCTTCTACTTTGGCTACTTCGCGTGGAGCTGGCCAAGCTCGTACTTGATGGTCCGATTCCCTCTCGCCAAGTATATCAGTGTTTCTATGTATGTGAACCCCCAGCACCCCGAGCGATGGCTAATGGGTGACAGTATCGTATGGGGAGGTGCCCTGATGTGCCATGCGGCCTGCCACAACTACGGGGGTATCATCACCGCCCGCTTCTTCCTCGGTGTCGGGGAAGCCAGCGTCGCCCCTGGGTTTGCGCTCATCGTTAGTATGTTTTATAAGCGGGAGGAACAGCCATCGAGGTGAGCATCTATCGCTCTAAACGTATCATGGGGCAGTTTGACTGATGAATCTCTGTCGCAGACAAGCCGCGTGGTGGTTCGGCAACTGCATCGCCAACCTCATCGGAGGTGTCGTCGCGTACGGTATCGGAAACATCGGAGTCAGCACGATCAACAGCTGGCAGCTGCTATTCCTCTTCCTGGGTGCCATCACCTGTGCCTTGGGCTTCGTCACTCTGATCCTCCTCCCCGACCGCACTGAAAATACCATCTTCCTCAAAAAGACCGAACGAAAAATCGCCCACCAGCGCATTCTGAAGAGCAAAGCCGGCTCGAACCAGACTGGCGTGTTTGTGTGGAACCAGGCGTGGCTTGCCTTGCGAGATCCCCAGACCTGGTGTCTCTTCTTGTATACATTCACAGTGAACCTGTGCAACGGTGGTCTGACCAGTGTACGTGTCAAGCCTCCATCCTATCTACTGCAGTATCTAACATAGTACCCAGTTCAACGCAATCATCATCCAAGGCTTCGGCTTCTCCGCCCTCCGCTCCCTCCTCATGCAGATGCCCATGGGCGCCGCGCAAATAATCTTCCTCCTCATCACCGTCAGCGTCGCGACCTTCGTCCCCAAGACCCGAATCCTCATGATGATCTTCAACACGTCCGTGTCTATGATCGGCATGATCCTCGTCTGGCAGCTCGACGAGAATAACCAGAAGGGCCGTCTCACGGGACTTTCACTCGCGGCTGTCTTCGCCTGCAATATCCCGCTTGCGCTGAGTCTTATTGCGTCGAATGTCGCGGGGTTCACAAAGAGGAGTGTCACGAGTGCCCTGATTTTCGTTGCGTACTGTGTTGGGAATATTGTTGGGCCGCAGATGTTCCTCGAGAGTGAGGAGCCGCAGTATGATGTATGTTCTTCCCACCCATCTTTCCTCCATCCCCTCTCTCTCAAAAGCACCCAACACCATCTCTGCATATCACAGAGCAAGACTAACAACCTACAGACCGGAATGGCCGCCTCTGTCGCCGGCCTTGCCCTGGGCATCTTCTTCCTCACATGCCTACTGGTATACTACATCTGGGAGAATAAACGACGAGACGCCAAGTACGGGACACCCGTCGAGTCGAGCGATGCGCAGGCGATCGCCGAGGGCATGTCGGATAAGACGGACCTGGAGATTGAGAGTTTTCGGTATATGTTGTAGATGCATATATACCTACATACTACATACTATAATGATCTGAGTTGATATGCCTGCTGCGTGAAGTGCTTCGTGTTCGTTATTGTTCGTAGGTTTCATTGGAGGAGGGTGTGTACACTGCAGGTGCGAGAATGGAGAATCGACGACACTCCTTCCCGGTTTCGGGGCATCTAACAAGGAAGGGACTGCCCGTTGTCCCGGCTACCTACGGTCGGTCGTACCTTCCGCATAGATGGTCTCTGGCATTCAGTCGCTCCTTCCCTACGTGGGGCATTGGAAAAGGGAAGGAGCGTGGAGCCTCCCAGGGGTGAACTTGGCCGGAGCATTCCTTCTTTTCACTATACCGTACTCACCGGACGTTCCCATACCCCGCGTGTAGGTCGTTCGTTGCCTATTTACGATTCAAACTAGAAATGGCCAAATTGTGGTGATAGCAGATATCATGATGAGGCTAGCTAACTGTCAGTCAGATGTGAGCCCATCTTCAAACCATCGACTGTATGATGCCGATGCACTTCACCGGTCTGAACCGTGGTTATCAGCGGCGCCTGCTCGCGTGCTTTTGTTGCGCCTTGCTCCCCTTCTTTACCAGGCCTCCAGACTCACTCAGCCCTTCTATCAAAGTCACGAGCCCCCATCACCACGAATCCCACAGAAAAACCCAACACCCCCACTAAGCGCCGGCGCAATGACACTCCCGTGATCCTCATCTTGATACTCGCGCATCTCAACCCTTTGCAAGCGCCCACTCTGCAAAAGCCGTGAGTAAAGCTGGGTACAGTTCCCCTTCATCCGCCGGTGAGCAGATCCCCGTCTTCGCAACTCGAATCCCTCGTCTGATTCGTCTGGTTGCCGCACGGGGGATTCCTCGAGGGATCCGAAGGATAGGCGGAGGATTGGGGATGAGTTGGCTGCTGTCCCAGGGCCGGCAGTGGGGGGTGGATCGCTGTCGGCGCAGAATCTCGCAGCCTCGGAGAGGACGAACCCATTATTCCACCAGATCGAGGGGCTCGCTGCGAGATACACGTCAAACGACGCGGGCCGCGTGAAGAGTGCATGCAGGGCAAATAGACCCCCATACGAATGCCCGAAGAGCGCCGTGCGCGCGAAGGACACATGGGGGAAGACTGTCATGGAAATAAAGGGCCGCACGACCTCTGTTATGAACGAGAGGAATATATCTGCGCCCCCGTGCTCTTCAATTTTGGGTCTTCCGTCAGGTCCATCGGGCGGCGTATAGGTTTCACATGGAGGCGTGAGGTCGTAACTGCGGCGTGGGCTGAAGACTGAGGTTGTGAGCGGGTATCCGATTGCAACGACCACCGTCCCGGTCTCGTGTGGTCGGTGGGATTGTCGTCGACGGAGGGTCTCGGTCGCTGTTAGAAAGAGGGCGTTACCGTCGACGAGGTACCTGGTTCGTCCGAAGGAAGGAAAATGGTTAGCCAGACAATCTGGCTATATTGCTTTCAGATGGACGCCCCACTTACAGAGCGTTTGCGCTGGAGTTTTCTCGGGCTCGGTCCGACCAGGTCAGCGGCCACGAGACGTCGATTTGGTAGGCGTTTTCCAGATCCTCTGGGCGCCCGATGAGCCACGAGGCCGTGTTGCGTGTCGCTCCGGGACCGGCGGGTGTAAATGTCAACTGGGTCATCATGCGATGCAGGAAAGCAGGGGCAAAGAACAGGAACACGAAGGCCTAAGTCTGAACAGGAGAGAGGGCCGCTCTTGAACAACCAAATCTCGTATCCGACGGCGCAGCCATCCGAAGGCCTCGTTGCAGCTCCGAAAGTGGACACGCCAGTGTGAAGCGGCGGACTTGGCGCGCCTGGGCATTTGTTATCTGATCTGGCAGACCCGCTTTTGCCGTCGTGGAATCTTGGTCAATCGGGTCTAGATTAGATTAGATTCGGTTGTCGAGGGGCATGATTGGCCTTGACTCGTGCATTTGTCGTGCACTTGGCTTGTTTCGTCTCGCGGCGCGCGTGGCCTGACAGGGCTACGGGTGGAAGGAAGTTGCAGTTGGAGTCACCGAGGTAGCTGGAACGTCTCGTGAGGTGAAAACTGGCGGCTATTACAAGGAGCTGCAGTCGCCTTTTCTTTCCCATTCGATTCCGAGTTCTGACCATCAACCTCTTCTTGCACAATGGCCGCTGAAGAAATCTCGGCAGCGCCAAAGGGCGTCCCAAGCATTGAGCCAAGCGTCGAAAAGCCCAATCATATTTCCAATGAGGAGCTCTCGGATTCAGAGAGTTTGCAGGCCGGTGTCCGCAGGGCAGAGATGCTGCGCAAGGGGTGGACGAAGCAGGGGTTGATCGTTACGTTCACTGGGTAAGCTATCGCCGTTGGGTCTGTGTCGTGTTTGTCTTTTCTGATCATGCAGTTTGTTTCTTGCCACGCTGGTCATCAACTTTGGCGATTACTCGACGCAGGTGTATACGCCGTATGCGACCTCCTCGTTCAAGCAGCACTCGGCCATGTCTGCTGCAAGGGTTGTGGGGAATATCACTCGCATTGCGGCGTATCCTATTATTGCCAAGTTGGGAGATGTATGTCGCTCAGTCCAACGTAGATGCAGAGCTGACACTGCTAGGTCTTTGGACGAGCAGAGATGTTCATCCTCTCCGTCATGTTCCAGTCCATTGGGGCTGCGATCTATGCAGCTTGCAAGAATGTTTCTCAGTATATTGTGAGTCACCAGACATATTTTTAGTCGATAAATACTAACAATGCAGGCTGGTGGTATCTTCGAAGCCATCGGGTGAGCTCTCTTACCACCACCTCACCACTCTCATGATATAAGCTAACAAAAGCAGATCCACCGGCTTCAGCCTCACCCAACAAGTCTTCGTCGCCGACGTGACAAACCTCATCAACCGTGCCGTCTGGTCCACCCTCCCCGACTCCCTCACCGTCGTGCCCGCCCTCTACCTCGGAACAGAAATCGCCGAGCGCATCCTCGCAGACAGCGAATGGCGCTGGGGTTACGGCATGTGGGCGATCATCCAGCCCGTCTCCGCGACACTGCTCGTCGGATCAATGCTGTACTACCAGCGGCGGTCGCGCGTCGAGAGCGCGCAGACAGCTAGACAGATTCTAGGATGGACAGCGGGCG
This sequence comes from Aspergillus pseudodeflectus, assembly GCF_044049435.1. NCBI lineage: Eukaryota > Fungi > Ascomycota > Eurotiomycetes > Eurotiales > Aspergillaceae > Aspergillus > Aspergillus pseudodeflectus. The sequence continues at coordinate 356,536 of NW_027263798.1, read as the reverse complement.
AGAGCTGGTGGATGAGGTTGTATAACCTCGTCTGGGTCCAGCTTGATGCCTTTGGTGCGGTGCTTCTCTTGCTGGGACTATCGCTGTTTCTCGTGCCGTTGTCGTTGACGGGGTCTGGGAATAGCGATGATTGGCACAAGGGGTCGTTTATCGCGATGCTGGTCATGGGTGTTGTGATCCTGATTGCGTTTATCGCGTGGGATACCTGGTTTGCGAAGAAGCCCTTCGTGCCCTACCGCATGATCCGCAACCGCACAGTCGCTGCGGCGTGTTGTCTCGGTGCGCTGGATTTCTTCCACTACTCCGTCTTCTCGGTGTTCTTCCCCAGTTACCTCCAAGTCGCTGGACATTACGGCGCCGGGCCAGCGACAAGAATCGAGCATGTCCCCTCCCCTCCCAACCCTAACCTAACTTGCCACTAATATAAAGTCCAGCAACTCCCTCCGCGTCGCCTTCCAAGTCGCCGGTATCTTCGCCGCATATTTCATGAAATACACCCGCCGCTCGCAGATCTGGGTCTTCACCGGCGTGCCTCTCTCCGTACTGGGCATGGGCGTCCTCCTGTACCTCGTCGACATGGGCGATGGCAAAGTCGGCAACGAGGCAGCATTCGTGACCGCCAAATCCCTCATCGGTATTGGCCGCGCCTTCTACCAGACCGCGTCGCAGGTCTCGGTCCAGGCGACGGTGCAAAGAGGAGAGGTATCGGTCGTCACGGCAGTTTTCTTTGCGGCTATGAGTGTTGGGGGCGCTATTGGGACTAGGTATGGATGCACCGCCCTCTCTCTCTTTTGTCTTCAACCCAGTCTATGTGGCATACTAATGTGGAGATATCCAGCGTCGCCGGCGCAATCTGGCGCTCAACCCTCCCCAAGAAACTAGCTGAGCACCTGCCCACCGAGTACAAGAACCAAGCACAAGCCATCTTCGGGAGTATCGTTGTCGCGCAGAAATACGAGATTGGGAGTCCTGCGCGTGAGGCCATCGATCTGAGTTATAGACAGTCGCAGCGGCTACTTGGTATTGCGGCACTCGCTGCTCTTGCCCCGATGCTAATAATCATGTTCTTCCTTGAGAATGTGCAACTTGATGAGAGGATGGCTGCCCAAGTTAATAAGCGTGAGGGGGCGAAGAAGGTCGAAGACGACAGCGAGAGTAAGCAGGACGAGCGAGGGGAGGGAGAGAAGAAGGGACAGCGATAGGAGGGCTTGCGTTTCCTGATCTCGTAGAGCTATCTAGTAGGCGAGCCAGACGTGCTGGCTCGAGGCCTTTGTCTGCGAGAATGATCTTGATCAACCACGGTATTATAGCATTACAGATCGGTCCATATCACTTGGATACTAACCCTTCTATGAGCCTTTTTGAGGTATGACCAAAGCCTGTTTCATGTGCACACAAGAAGTTGATAGCAGGGAGTGGGCCATGGACTCATGACGACCTACCAAACATCCTCTTTACCAACTAACAACCGGCATTCTTACGATTATCTCCAACTTATAACGTGGGTAATACTTGGCCGAATCACCAACGGCGCCCTGTGTTAGAGGTCCCAAGTAAAACATGGCTTGACCGAACCTCACATCGGTTACTAGTTTTCTGAGAGGGGTCTGTTCACCCCCAACAATGAAATAAACTCTGCACTAATTCACCCGGTGATATCAACCCGTAGGAAGTGTCCTGCCCGAATCATTTACTCTCGCCCGATGATTCTTGTGTCATCCATTATTCCCTGTCCCTGGAGAGTATAGCCAGGATAGCTGTTGACTCACCCGTGGAAGGAGTCGTATGAGCAGCATGAGGTGGGTAGTCGCGCTTGGGTGCAACAACCTTTGTGCCTCGTACGGGTGGCTGATTGGCCTTACCAGGGCACGTCGCAAGCCTCCAACCTTGAAATGTATCGGCATCGGCATCGGCATCGGCAGCCACGTTGACCCTTAGGTTCAAGTTCACCCAGCTGTATATGGGCTTTGGTCGTCCATAATTCCCCCCTTTCTTCGTGGTTCTTCCTTCAGTTTTCATCCCATCTGGCATCTCCCCTGAAAAACTCTTCCCACTCCCTGCTCTTACCATCGCCCTGACATTCCATATACCATCCGCTCCCAGTTCCAGCCCGTTTCCACCACTCGAAATGGGAAATGGTCTCGGATTTATCGCCTTGTATGCCCCCATCCACATCCAAGCCCGCTTTTTTCCAACCCGTAACCTAACCCATACAATCGCAGGCCGGCCGATTACGATGAAAAGGTCACAACCCACCACGGCCCCGTCGTCGTCGAATTCTACGACGAGTCATGCGCCCACGCCAAGGCGATTCCCCCCTGGGTCACCCACCTCGCCAACAAGTACTTTGAGGTCGTGGAGTTCTACGAGGTCAACGTGCGGGAGGAGAGTACGCGGGATGATTGTTGCGAGGCTTAATATCGCGCAGAATGACGCCCCGACCTTTTTGATTTATCATGGTGTCGGGGATCGCAGGGCTTGTGTTAATATAGGCTCGAACTTTGCTCGGCTGGAGGCTGTGGTTGAGGCCATGGCTAGCCTGGAATAGGGAGGGATTTGGGGGTGTGTGGTTAAGGCCTTTATTTTTCTTTTTTCTTTTTTCTTTTTTTTTTTTTTTTTTTTTTTTTTTTTTGCAGTTGGTGACCAGCGTCTGGGGCGTACTTCTTGAACATGTCTAGCAAGAAATGTGTCCTATCTCCTCCTGTGCTCAGGTGAAGCAATGCATATATGCTCCGTGAATGGAATCCGTTGGGTATCATTTAGGCTCAGGACGGGATTATATAAAAGCTCTAAACAGACAGGGAAGGATCTGAAACTATCTTGTCTCGGAGTACTGCCGTAGTCGGCATAGTAACGATCCTAAGGTTTGCTTGACTGACAAAGAGGCGACTCCCCAACGCCGCCCTGCATTAGCTCCATGGCCCAGCGCGACCTGGCCTACCTCATATCTGGGGATATCGCTCTCCTCTAGCTGAAGTTCAAGTCACCACTGATACGTCAGTGGCAGGAAGTGATGAGAACGGTAGGTGGAGGGATTATTCTGCTAGAATCGGCCAGTCTACACAATCAGGCATCCCATATCCTCTTCAAGGTCTTCCTTTTTTTGCCGTGAGCTCTTCGCTAGTCCCGTTAACCAGGGTGCTGTCGACAAGGTATGTTGGTACGCATGCTAACATTGCCATGAATAAAAGTTCTTATAACTCCCATCCCCATCATCGAACAAGGTTTATAGTCAAGAACAAGGAAGAGATGGCTTGGGTAGAAGATAAGCCCTAAAGATTAGTATACGATACTTCATAGACCCCGTGACTTCACCCTGAGTGTCCCTTTCCCTTTCCCGCTTAGATAGGGGTCACTCTAATACTGTCGAGGTGCCGAGATGTGACGTTGACGAACCCATCTTGATGTGCCTCGTCGCCAACGAACCATTTCTTAGCGCTCCGGTCGCCGCGCAGGACCCATTGCAGTATCTTCCTCCCCGCAATCCCGGGGATGCCCGCGTTCGGAACATCAAAGGCAGCGCTGTGCCCGAGGTTGTGGCTCCCCTTCCAGGCGGGTGTCTTGGAGGGCAGATTCGCGTAGTCAAGGTTGCCCTGGACAGTGTTAGCATGGGGTCAATCAACCAGGTAGACAGACGCATGGGAAACCGACATTCGGATAAGCAACATCACTCGGACCTCCCAGGATATAAAAGACTGGCTTTGTGATGTCGCCCGCAACAGCCTCGCTTTCATTCGCAGACAACTGCCCACTGTTAAAGATCCCCAGGTGGCTAACGCGATCATCATGAGCGCCCGCAGTGTACGCCTCGAGGCCGCCACAGCTCTGGCCCCAGACTCCGATCCGGGTGCGGTCGATGTGCTTCCAGTCGCCTCTTCCTGCGTTTGCATAGACCCAGTCAATGGCTTCCGTAAGAGCGGCTGGGTTCTCGCCTAGGCCGTCAGTGGGCGCTGATGTGTCGCCCTCTAGGCTTTCGGCGTACTCCTCTGGGTCGACGTATGCGGGCCCTGTAGCGATTGCTAGCGCGCCCCAGGAGGAGACTTCGCCCAGGAAGTTGCGGAATTTCAGACCGACTGGAGAATGTTAGTAGAAGCCAGGTTGCTATAATCTAGAGTGCGTACTAGCGGATATTAGCATTGCTTCTCATGTACGCTGGTAGGGAGGACTACTCACCACGGGGAACAAGCTCCATTACCCCAAACAATAACTGGTAGCTTTAGATTGGAACCCTTTTGCTGAGAACCAGACTGCAGGGGCTGGTAGAAGGTGTGGTTTGGAAGCAACTCGACTTCGAAGAAGTACTATTTCAATTCAGCTCAAAGCAGCGGATAGAGCCTGGTGGCGACATACCGATTTGTAAGGCCCGGAGCCTCCGTACTATTTCAAGTGTTGTGTTAGATAGTTGTAGTGCATTGCGATTATCAACGTACTGTTGACCCGTGGTCATAAGCGACTGCACAGGCGGCAAGAGCCAAAATGGAGCAGAACTTCATGGTCAAGGGAATTGAAGATTGGGAACCCAGAAACTTTGATTTACAAGCCTGATCTTCGGCCATCAAAGCTCATTTAAGTACCCACCCTCTCCTCATCAGGCGGATAAACACATCCCTTACTTTAATCTGGATAAGAGCTTCCCCGGATCTTGGAGCAGAATACGGAAGGGTTCCCCTCCCTCGTACCCCGCAAATTCCATATATTTGCCCCATATTGATCGGCGGTTCCCCATGTGTCCCCATTCTGTCCCCATTTCTGTTTCGCATGGTTGAGATATCTTCCTAAATGGATAAATCTTTTCCGAGGCAGTGAAAGTAGCACCGATTGCGTGATCCCATCCTAATTGAAAACGTTGCTAGACAAGCGCGATGACATAAATGTCTCCCAATCCGTCATTGGAAGGACCATAAATCAGGCTCACGTCTCTACCTTGCTGAACATGTTGTCGTGCCTATCAAGTACGGCCATAGTCTCCATTGGCCATCGAGAGTTCCAAATACCAGTGAAGACGTATCAGGGGACCACTCTTGGATCCAATGACTATGAATTCATGATCTCATGCTATTTGCTCTATGCTGTAATGCCAAGAGTTCTGTAGGTACAAAAAATGCAGTGCTCTTGACTTGGTCTATACGCGACTGTGGCGCGGCTTCATACGGAACCAGCATTGATAGTCCCCAAAGACCATGTACGGTTTGACCTAGACAACATGTTTTCTTTCCGTCGCCTTCAAAAGTGCAGTTGGAAACACAGGCGGAGACTATAGCCCGAATATAGTCTACGCAGGATGATATCTTTCTATTGCCGAATACATGTCTAGTGTCTTTTATAGTATGTAAATGTAAACAAAGCCCAAGATGGCTGTCTATCACATCCCCGTCCATCCCTTTCAAGTAGATATCTCTTCCAATCAGAGCCCGGCCGTCCCCAGATTCCTAGCCTTAATCCTCTCCTCCCTCTGAACCCTCCACCGCTCCCCCCACATCCAAACAACCCAAACAAGCGGACTAAAAGCCACAACGACTCCCGTGACAATAAAAAACGCCCGCATGGCCTTCACGGCGTCAATTAGCGGCTGAATAGCACTCACTCCCGCCGCACCCAGCAGACACCGACACAGGTTATTCAGAGCCGTCGCGCTTGCGGGGCGGTCCGGGAACGAGTCGATGAGGACCGTCGAGTTGATGTTGAAGATTGCGGTTGAGGTGAATGCGATGAGGAATTGGAGGATTAGTGGGGCGGCGAGGTTCGGGGTGTAGGAGCGGTGGAGGTCGTTGAATTCGAAGCTGGGACCGTAGAGGGCTAAGGAGATGACGAGCAGCGTGCTGAAGAGGGGCATTAGCTGGAGGCGGGCTTTTATGTAAGGGAAGTTGGCGGAGTCAATAGTAGCAGTAGTACTGTTGTCGGATTCGTCCCCGAGGTTGAGCTTGGATTTGTATTTTGCTTCGACGCGGCGAAAGTTGTAGTTCAGGAGCCAGCCTGTACTGAGAGACCCGCAGATACAGCCCACTCCATTTGGTAAAAAGCAGAGGCCGAGTTGCCATTGGGTGAGGAAAGGGAAGCCATGGAGGAGCATCGTGGTTGTCGACGAGGTGACCATGCTCCATGCTGTGTAGGCAATTGCGCCCCAGGCCAGGAGGGCGGCGATGTCCTTTTCGAGGATGTACGCAAGTGGGCTGAATGCTTTCTTGAGGGATATTGGAGCTCGCGGCTTTGGGTATATGGGGTCGCTGTCGACATTTCGGGCCCAGGCCGTCGGAGGCTTGATGGTGTACGCAAGTGGTTTGTGGAAACCCGTCAGCGGGATGCTCCCATTGCCGGCGATACTGCGCTGGGTCTCGGGTAGGAAGATGAGGAGGGCGCCGAGGACGATGACGCTCATGACAAACAATAGCCAAAAGATGCTGCGGAATCCCCAGGCGCTATTGAGGAGGCCGCCGATGACTGGGCCAACCGCTTGACCCATCATGCTAGTATCGTCAGAGATGGGCTGCTTCGGACGGGACGGGTCTCTCTTCACCTACCGAACTCCGGCGTTTGTTCCCATAAAGCCTCCGCGTTCCTGTGGGGCGGCAATATCGGCAATGACGCCCGCACTGATGCTAATGGTGGCAGCGGATCCCGCCGCTTGGAGCCCTCGCAGGGCCATAAGCATGGGATAGCTGGACGTGAATGCGAGGGCAAGGTTGGCGGCGGTGTAAATGGTGAGGCTGATTGCGAACGTCAGGCGGCGCCCGCAAGAATCGGAGAGCGCACCGAATAGCGAGGGCGCAATACCCTGCACGACCATGTAAACCGTGATGGTCAAGGAGACAAGGGATGCGCTGATGCCAAGATCATTGGATATGGTGTCTATAGCCGGGAAGTAGATGTTGGAGGAAAGGGGGGAGAAGCAGCCTGCTAGGGAGACGAAAATGACCAGGTTCCATTTTTGATTCTTGGACAGGATGTGGTATGGTTCCTGCTTTGGAGGAGATGTTGGATCGGACATTGTTTAGTTGTATGCCCAAGGGTATCGGGTATGTTCTCCAAGGAGGACTGTGTAGGGAATTAAGTAGGCGGGAATTACGTGTCCACCGCAGTGAACAACGTATCCTGCCAACAGCTGCGCCCACGGGTTACGTAGACTGCGACCTGAAGCCCCTGGAAGGATCCCTGGCGATCATCCACGGGCGGTTCGCGAATAAAAAAGGGTCGATAGATCACAAGGGGATCAGCACTAGCAGAGCTTCGCTGCCGATCATCCCAGCCAAGTCCCTTTTAGGCGTCTGACTAAGCCGGCTACGCGGCCCTCGCTATTATTAACCACCGCCCGTGCCACCACGACTCGTCATCCTTCCTTTCTGGACAGCAGCCTTGATGACAGGAGATCATCGCTTCTGAAGCAAGATTGATGCTTGTCCCTGGGCTAGAACGCGTTCGGCTATCTAGGTAGGAGTGTATGTATCGCCACTGCCATCTGATGGGTCCAAGCCTAATGCCATATTTCATTCACACACAGCCAGCTACTGATGGCCTGCTCGATTTTGATACTAGATCTAACCCCTTGTCAGCTAACTTTAATCCAAAACGCGCCGCGAAAGCCATGAGGGTAATGTACGACAAGGAAACTGACTCTGGCGAAGCGCCCGCGCAATGGGTAAGAGCATTTTTGACCCTGGACTGAATTAGGCAGAAGTCTATGATGGTTAGCCTTGTTTATGCCGATCGCAGATTGGCGCACAGGGAGCTGTTCGCCAGTGTGACTGGTTAGTATACTCGGTTGGCATGCACGTTGCTGACTCCCCAGTAGATTCCTTCGACTGTCCAAGTCCTCAATAGAGCCGTCTGGGCTTTATTGGACACTTTGTGGGATTATGATGCCGTCTAGGACTTGTATAATAGAGGTAGCTATGATTCAGGAGGATAATGTCGAAGCTCCTCGTGGGGTGTGGGTAGACCCTTATTTGTCTCTACCGCAGATACGAAAGGGACCAGCGCGCTAGGGTCTTCGTCCAATAGAATTGTTTTTATGAACACGAGCAAGGCTCTCAAGCGGCTGAAAAAATGGTTATCATAATACAAATGGCAACTCTTGATCTCCTGCTCGGGGATTCGCAAGGAGGTGAAGTCGGTTGATATCGGGCTTTCTATTGTCTTTCTAAGATAACATGGTTGGGTACCAGCGCGATGCGATTTGGAAAAAAGCTGCCATGATTGACAAGGACCGTCAAACCATTATACTTGGCGCAGGGGCTTGGGGCCTTTTAACAGCCCTTCAACTGACCAGCGCCGGGTATTTTGACATTACCGTTTTTGATCGTCCCGAAGCCATACCCTTCCTTACCTGATCGAAACAAGAGTGTCCAGACCGAGTACGAAGACGACTTCGGGTCAGCTCCAGACGTAGGCGAAACATGGTACTGGAACTGCCATCCAGGCGCCCGGTTCGACTCCGAGTCCGTCTCGTACGCCTTCTCCTTCGACCAGGGTATCCTGAACGACTGGCCCTGGAATCCAAACGGTTACCATTCTCTCCAAGATCTCCGATCTCAAGGAGCTTACCGTCCTTCAGAGGACTGCAAACTGGGCCGCGCCCCCACACAACTCCGACATCTCGAGCGAACAAATGACCGCGATCCGGAAGAACTGGGACGAGATATTGCAAACATTGACTGGAAGGGCAGGAACGCATCCCTCTCATGGGTACTAGTAAGGGTGAAGAAGCTGTATGGATCGATTACAGACCACACACATACCTCGGCCTGACCGTGCCCAAATTCCCAAACGTGTTCACAAGACGCAGTGGAACGTGGCGCGGTATGCGGGTAGTGCGACTGAGTGTCGGAGGCGCTGTGAACTGAGCAGGGTTGGCCGGGTGGGATGGGTTGGTCTTTGCATAAGTAGTTAACAGCATGATCGACATCCACAAAGATTCCTACGGGAAGGAGGTGTATAAATTCAGCGCGGTCCACACGGTATAGGGTTAGATGAGGCTGGCATTGCGATGAGCTGGAATCTCGTCACTCGCAGAGGAGGGTTAGGAGTATCGCCGTCAGCCGTCATTTGTGATTGAAGAGTGTTCCACGCCGTTTCCTGTAGGATGAGTAGGTTTGCACAAGCTGAACGTGGTCGATCGATACCCGGATTCGAATGGTCCGAGCTTCCTGGGTGTTTTCGGTTCATAGTAGCGAGGGTTCAGCCGCGGGAAAATAGCCCAACCACAGAGCGCCCAAGCGGTGATCACGGCGCCTTTTCTAAAGTTACGGCGTCAACTGCTTTGGAGTTCAGGCTTGTCAGGATATGGATGACGGTCGCAAGATGCGCCTCGGCCCGTGCGATCAGCGCCGGGTCTGAGTCTCCGTTGATGACATCCAACAGCGCCGCGCCAGTCAATCGGATCTTTTCGGCCTGCGAGATGGGGTCAGTGAGAAGAGATGATATTGGAGATGGAAAGGAAATCTTACGCATGACTCCCCATTGGCCTTGATGCTCTCTATCGACACCGAGTTGACGACCTGAATCATCTGCCGGGCTAGCTCGATCTTCGTGAGCGAGATGTCGACCAGGCCCCAAGGATAGTTCAGTCCACTCGCCTGACAGAGTTCTTCCATGGCATATAGGCACCTCATCCGAACACACTGGAAGGAGACGTGGATGTTGGCCGACTGGACCGCTATCATACCGGACGGCAGTCCGCCGTGTGGAGAGCCAGGGTTCAGAGGGAGAACCGGGAGTTGAAACGCAGCTGGTGCAGAGTCAAGACACGTTTCGAACGCGATATGCAATTGCCGGATCCGCGCATAGTCTTGCGCTTCCAACTTCATGTTTCCGACCGTGCACCGGTGCCGGAGGTACAGCAGTTCCCTAAAGAGTAGGTCGGCCTGGCGCCACAGTCGGCTGTTGAGGTTGAAGCCAACGATAGGCGAGAGGGAGACAAGCTCCGTGGGATCTCCATTCGATTCTCTGCTATACGCACAGTCGAAACTCTCGTCTGGAAAGGGCACGTCAATCTCGTGGGCCTCGTTGACGCAAAACGACGAAACACGACGCATGATACATCCCGCTGATCGATCCGCGGTGTACAGGATCCAGAAGAGCCGGCTTCGCAGCTCGCGCTCCCAGGGATCGAGATCGCCCTCGTACGCCTGCTTTTGATGGAGGTTCAAGACCTCGGCGAACCGCATGGCCTCGCCGAGGATTAACCAGCTCTGGCTTCTCTTCCCTATGTGGTGCAGATACCCGGTCTGTATGTAGCGGGCAACGATAGAACCCGAGGTCGGATTTTCAAGCTCGAATTCCGAGTAGAGGGCAAGTGCTTTGCGCGAGGCTTGGAACATGGGCTCCCGCCATTGGGGGTCGCTAGTCGAGTTCTCGCTCGGCGACATTAGCAGCGTTTTGGCACAGACGGCCGTGACGACGGCAAAGTTGATGGGAGTGAGCGGCTTGGCTGCAGGCAGTGGTGTAGGCAGGGATGCGCCTTGCAGGAGGTGCTGTCTCAAGGTGTGGCAGATCTGCCGGCAATGCATGTCGAACGTGTTTCGGTGAACAAGCGGGTCGAGCGCATAGAACTTGTCGAAAAAGGCGGTTGAGCAGCTTGTCATGATCTCATCCAAAAGGTCGACATTATCAGGCGAGCCGAGGCCGCATAGCAGCGCTTTGCCGATGGCCACGATATCAAACTCAAAGTCCCCCGTGCTTGCTATGGCAGCGGACGTGGGCAAAATGCTTAGACCTGGCCCGGATAGTGGTGATTGATTGGGGCCATCTGGCAGCGAGACTGCAGCACGACTCTCCGTCAAACGGGCTCCGTACGATGACTCTACGTTGATTGTCGCGACAGGCTCGCAGGGCGCTGGCAATCGCGTGGGTCTGGGCCCTCTTTTCCTCACTGGCGCGGTAAACGTGCAGTTGATGTCGACCGCAATGCAGCTGGAACATTTCGGTGTCGCTAGATCGCACTTTGCCTTGTTCAGCTCTGGCCAAATTCAGGGGTCGAGATGGTAGTGGTAGACGTACCTTGACTTTTCGCACCTTACAGCCATCGCAGGCTCGGCAGGAGCGATTCGCATGGAGCGAGCTGCGGAGTGGACTTTTGGTGACCTTGGGCATTTCGAGCGTGCATGCGTTGGAGATGCAGCCACTCGGCAAAACTGTGGCCCACAGAAGAAGAGAATAGAGCCTCGGGTAAACTCGATAGATCACGTCAGCACCACTACTCCACACGAAGATCGCCTGGACTTATTCGTTGCTCCACGTCGGGTGTTTCCCACCTATCTACTGCGTTTGTGTATGATGAAGTACATCGGTATAACAGTTCTCGTCGGGGAGTACGAGATCGGAATCTACCAGTAACCGGCCGTACTCACCGGATGTTAAGCTCTGGCCTCGCTAACGGGCGCGTTGCTACTGATAAGATATATCGTGGACTTATAGTTGTATTGTGCAGCATACCAGTGGCTTGCGAGTTGGGATGTAGGCTTGATGCCAAGATACATACTTCCGCCAGTTTTCCAAGACCTGTTAGAGCTGCTGTTGTGTCTAGCTCTCGTCAAAAGCAATCGTTGTAAACCATTTTCCCTACAACTACAGGGTTAACCAGCAATATAAAAAAGCCAGTAAGTATCATTCAAACAAGTTGACAGTCTATCTACTTTTTAACCTTCTTCACCAGTAGAATCGTAATAGAACCTCGAATAATAGAAAAGAAAAACAAGAACTGAACTTTTCCGAATGAGATACCGTCCAAACACCAACCTCCCTTTACTCCCGCCTCCCCCTCCCCTTCTCAACAACCCCCGCCATCTCCCTCAGATCCACCGCCATCCCCAGCTGCGGCAGCGGGACATCAACCCCAAACTCGCGCTTGACCGAATGCTTCAGATGGACCAAGAGAAACGAATTCCCGCCAACGGACAGGAACGAAGAGTGCGCACCGATGTCCGCGTTTGCAGCGGCGGGGCCGATGATCCGTATCCAGAGGGCGCGGAGGAGGTCTTCTGTCTCTGTGAGTTGTTCGATGCCGTTTGGTCCCTGCGATGCGGAGGGGGAGGTGCTAGCTGCTGCCGCAGCATCGGGAAGGGGCAACGTCTTCAGAAGCTCGCGATCGAGCTTCCCATTCGGGACGAGAGGCATGCGGTCCAGGACGACAACCGTCGCGGGGATCATGTACCGCGGCAGCGGGAGGCGCTGGACGAGATCCACCAGGCGCTGGTGCTCGATGGCTCGACCGGGTTTGAACGAGACATGGCAGATGAGGAACTGCGGCTGCGACTCGGAGTCGCCCCCGCGGACCGTCACGGCGGCCTCAGCGAGATCCTCCGGGGCAGCGGCCAGGATCGCCCCGGAGACTTCGTCGAGGTCGATGCGGAGCCCGCGGAGCTTGATCACTGTGCTCCCGCGCGCGGTGCGGCCGAGGAAGGTTATCGAGCCGTCTTGCTGCATGATGCCCTTGTCGCCGGTTTTGTACATTGCATTGTAGTACTTGTCTGCTGCGCTAGTCATGGTGGCGAACGGGTTCTCGATGAACGTGTCCACGTTGAACTTCGAGTCCAGGTAGCCGTTCGCGACCATGTTTCCGGCGACGCAGATCTCGCCGGGCATCCCGAGGGGCAGGAGCGTGCCATCGGCCTCGCTGGCAATGTAGATGGCGTTGTTGGGGAGGACGGGGCCGATTGTTGAGCCGAGCGCGTTTTTATCGTTATCGCCAGAGGCACGCTCGTTCAGGGGGATATCCTGCGCCGTAATCACCGTCACTTCAGTAGGCCCATACCAGTTCGTCAGCAGGAGATGAGGCAAGCCCAGGTCCCGCAAGCCATCCACGACTCGATCGGGTAGGACTTCCCCGCCTGCACCTGCGAAGCGCCACTCGGTGCATTGGCGGAGCCGATCAGCAGCATAGGTAAGCATCAGGCTATACTCCGAGGGCGTGCACATGGTCCACTGGACCTTGTTATCCAGAATCAGTCGAGAGAGTCTATCGGGATCACCTCGTGCTTCGAGGGGCGCGACGACGAGGGTCCCGCCGTTGGCGAGGGCCGTGTAGATCTGCGAGAAGCCGACGTCGAAGCCGATGGATGTCTGTTGGAGGACGCGGACTTGGCCGAGCTTGTAGCGTTGCGTTACAGCCGCAGCAAAGTTCATGATTCCGCGCTGGTGCAGCCGGATGCCCTTGGGGATTCCGGTTGAGCCGCTCGTGAATAGAATGTGGCTGTCGGCGCCGGAGTCTGTCGAAACGGTAAGCGGGGGAGGGGATGAGTGCCGATGGGTGCGGGCTAGCATGGTGATGTTGACTAGGCTGAGCTTGCTGCCTGTGTCGAGGTGGAGATGCTTGTCGGCGACCTCGTCCGCGGTCGCGGGATGGAAGACCAGGACGCGGGGCTGGCACGCCTTCATCATCTCATTGCGTCGTGCCGCGGGGACACTGGCGTCCAACGGAACAAAGACAGCCCGGATCCAGTAGACGGCCAGCATGACTGCGTACAGATCAATGCTGGGTTTGCACAGGACAGCAACGCGCGACGTCCCACTCTTAGCATCCGCAGCAAGCAAGATACTGGCATAAAGCTCGACCCTGTCCTTCAGCTGGCTGTAGGTAATACTCTCATCGCCATCCTTGATCGCGACAGAGTCCGGGAACTGAGCGGCGACTTGAGCAAATCGCTCGACCAACGTCGCAGGCCATGAATGCGAGAGCGGCGGAGTGGATCGAGCGACAGTCCGAGCGTTGTCGAGTTGCGCGTCGCTAAAGAGTTTAAAGTCCCGAACCAGGGACAAGGGCTGTTGCACAATCTCCTGGAGAGCGCTGACAAACGCCTCGGCGAGGAACTCGGTCGCTGATCGCGAGTAGTAGTCGTCGCTGCAGGTGATTCCCAGGATATGTCCTCCCTTCCCATCAGCAGAGGGCTGTATGTCGAGCACCAGGTCGTAGACCGTAGTAAAGTCCGCATCTTCCAGTGCAATGGTGCTGTCTGCACCGAGAGGACCAGAAAGGCTCACGTTGGCCATGTAGTCGAATCCGACCTGGATTAGCGGCATGTTGCCCTCGCTCATTCCTGGCCGGCGGCGCACGACCTTGTCGACGATGAGGGCGAATGGAATGTGTGCGTGGTCGAGGCTGCTCACGAGGGTCGTGCGTGTGTTTTGCAGCACCTCTGGGAATGCTTTATTCAGCGCGCCCTTGAATCGAATCGGGAGGATCGTAGCCATATGCCCGACCGTCTCGCGGAACTTGCTGAGCCCGTCGCGGCCAGCGTGCACAACACCAATGACAATGTCCGCATCTAGATTGAGCAACCGGCGGAGAAAGACCTGCAGTGCGGCGAGGTAGAACTGCATGGGGGTGACATCGCCATGCGACTGGCTGATCGCCGTGATGGCAGCCACAAACTCACTGCTTACCTCTCTGGTGACGTGGTGGTGGCCGTACGCGCGGTTGCTCTGGCGGGCTCGCACTTTGGCGACGGGGAGCAGTGGCAGGGGGTCGGGAATCGGGTCGAGGTGCTTAATCCAGTAGTCGATGCTCGCGTCCAAGCGTCCGTTCTGCACATCCTCTCGTTGCTGGCGGGTATAGTCAAAGTACGAGAGGGTAGGAGTCTGCGACCAGCTTGGAGACTGGTACTCGGCACCAATCTCTCTGAGGATCATCATGATGCTGACCACGTCGACGGCGAGGTTGTGGATGCCCAGGACCAAAGTATGCGACTGTGCCTTATGCTGCAACAAGATGACGCGGAGCGTCTCGCCAGTCTCGATGGCATACTCGTGCGCCTTCAGGCTGTCAAAGGCGCGCTGCGCATCGGCATCGGCTGTCTCCAGCGACGATTGCAGCCGGGTGAGTCGCAACTCGTTGGTGCGCATGAGATACTGTTGCACCTCGGAGCTGTCCTCGGCAACAAAGAAGCATGTCCGAAGAGCATCGTGGCGGACGATGGTCTTTTGGAATGCCTGCGTGAGTCTCTCCGCATCCAGCAGACCCTCGATCCTCCACCGGGTCGTCAGGTTGAGCGATGTTCGGCTTTCGGAGAAGGCGTGGATGTAAAACAGCCCGGATTGCGAGAAGGACAAGCGGTCAGAGCGGATGAACTCGAGGACACGCTCGGTAGATACAGATGAAAATGGTGATTCCGGGACAATCTCCCAGGAGGAAGGGGTTGACGAGATCTTGCTGTCCAGGGAGCCCCGGCTTTGACCGAGTGCCTGCTCGTCAGCGGCGGGCTCAGCTTTTGCTGGCTGTACATCCTCGGCCTCTGCAGCAACGGGAACCTCCTCTGCCGATGGTTTTGTCTCCACGCGTTCAGGCCGTTTCTCAAGATACTGCGCTGCGATGGATCGAATGATCGAAGCCGAGGGGTCACGACCAAGGATCTTCACCATCGGAATCTCAACATGCAGGCGCTCCCACAGCCACTTTCGAATCTCAATCGCATTGATAGAATCAATCCCCAACCGAGAGAGCGGCTCATCGGGGTGAATCGAGTCGAGCGAGACATGGATCATGGCCTTGATCTTCTGCGACAGGAGCTCCGTCACGGGAGGGATGGCCTCCTCCACCGTGGTGGCAGCTTCCAGCCGGGACTGGTGGCTTCCCCCAGACGCAGAGGCATCACCTGCACCACCCTCGTTGCCGTCGGAAACCTTGCGCACCATATGCGACAGGCGAGGGGATCCCACCCACCGCGGCCGGGTAGCCTGCCCCTTGTCATGGAACATCTTCACACCCATGATAACCTCGTGGCTCCCCGACCCTGGTCTCCCCGCCGCAATGCCCTGGAGGATAACATGATGGAAGTCCGCTTCAGACAGCGCAATGAGTCCGTCAGTGCGTAGCCACTCCTCAACATTCGACCCCTCACTCCGATCCGCCCTAGCCACATACCCAACATCAACCAGCATCCCGAAATTCAAAATCGAACCCGCAAGGCCACGCCGCTTCCGGTTCGCCACGAGACTAAGCATGAATGCGTTGCCCGCATGGTAGATCGCGTGCCCTGGATTCCCGATCGTCGTCCCCAGGGACCCAAAACACACGAAGAAGTCGAGCGGCGGAGCGTCGGCGAATGCCTCGTCGAGATGGACTGTCCCGTGGACTTTGGGCATCATTTGCTTCGCGATGCTTGCGGCAGAGAGGTTCCCGAAGACGCCGGGTTCAAGGACGAGGGCTGCGTTGGTCACGCCGCCGATTGGGGGCATTGTCTGTCGGAGGTACTTGACTGTCTCGAGGACTTGGCTGCGGTCTGTAACATCCATTTTGACCATCCGGATGTCGATCCCTGCAGATCGGAGGTCCTGCAGCCAGTGTTGGTTGTCCTTGGGGTTTCGGCTGGAGAGGACAATGTAGCGGGCCCCGCTGCGGACGAGGAAGTAGGCGAGGGACTGTCCGAGTTCGCCGGCCATGCCCACGAGGAAGTAGGTCTTATTAGGCGAGATGAGCGTGTGGGGATCGAGGCCGCGGATGATCGCGTTGATGGGAGTTTCGCGGGTCCAGTTTGTAACCACCGAGATACGGTCGGCCTTGTCAGTGCGCTTCTGGGAGATGTCAGCAAGGGAGAGCACGGTGGGGGCTGGGATGGAAGATAGGATGTCCTGGTGTGCTGCGAGGATGTTGACAGCTTTTTGAACTGCATCATGGGATAGCAGACTGACGCCCAGGCCTTGTGCCCTGGATCCGGAGGGAAGACACGCTGCGATAAAGGCGGCACTGTTGTCGCCGGAGAGGTCGAAGAGAGCATTTGCATCACGGGGGAGCAGCCTTGTCACAGTGCGGATCGAGCTCTGCGGGTGAACCTGGATTTCCTGGAGACCACCCAGCTGCTCAGGGCTCCCTTTCTCGCTGGTCACAGTAACGAAGACGACCCTCCTCACTGCCTCCGCAGCCAAGGTAGAGATCGCCGTGGCCAGAACCTTTGATGCACCGCAGACAAGCGTTGTCCCCGAGGGAGGGATCCTGCAGACAATACTGGATGCAATTAAGAGGGTGGCCACTTTGACAAGAGTCGCTGCATCGCACCCTTCACCGAGATGCGCCTCAAAGTCGAGATTTCCAGGTACAGCGACCACTGACGACTCGGCCTCGGACAGGGCGAATGCAGGACGTCCACCATCCATTTGGCCATAAGATAAATACCGAGGTGTCTCGCCATCGACGTGCAGGGCGACAGAGAGCTCAACTTGCAGCGGCAAATGCCCCTCTGGGACGTTGGGCGTAGTGCTGCGAGCGATTCTCGCTTCGGACGACCCTGCATCGAAGATCTCAATGGCGTCCGCAGAACCAACAGACTTGACCATCTTCCGGCGATCCGCATTGAAGATTTCGTTCGTCTCGGTATCCAGAAGCACACGCGGGGTGACCATCTGTCCATTCCTAACCACAAGCTCCGGCTCCTGGACCCAGAGCATCCCTTCCGTAACGCTCGGAGAAGAAGTTGAAAAGACCAGGCGCAAGAATTGAACGAGCACAGTCTGGCCATTGACCGGCTCCCCATGATCAAAGTCGAGGAATTGCAGAGTCAAATCGACATGTTCGTGGTTCAAGGCCCGGCCAATACCGGCCATGATATTCGCGTACGGATCCTCCACGAGGCGGCCGGAGGTGACCCAAAGAATGTTGCGAGCACGACCTAGCACCTCTTGCAGATTCTTCAGCTCGTTGACAGACGGTGGCGTTGAGAAGAGCGGCTTGTCCAGGTCCTGCAGGTTAAATACCGAGCAACCCTCCGGAATGCGAGCAACGTCGACCGTGTCGAACCGACTGTATAGTTGGATCTCGGATGCCCAGCGGCGGAAGAGGTTCCTTCCCTGTCGGACAATGCTTGAGACGCGACTTGTCTCGCCGCCGATAATCACTACCTTGGCTGGTGGGATTGTGTGCAGGGCTGTCAGCGGGCTGCGAAGGATCGCCAGACGATCGTCCATGGCCTGCGCGGCGAGAACCGAGTAGCCATGTCTAGCTTGCGGGGGCTGATCGTGCAAGATGGAGTCGATACCGAAGAACCCATTGTTGGAGAGGAGGTTATCCAGTTCGCCGGTCTTGATGGCTGGACACGACGCTTTGTCCCCGTTCTCCCACCAGCCTTCGACCCCTCCGAGCATCGCCATCGGCACGAGTGACATACCGGTGAGCTCCATCGAGATCAAGAACCCACCGGGACGCAACAGATTCCGCAGCGCGCGGATGGACTGGGGAAGATCCTTGCGCGCACGGCACAGGTCGGTGACTATGATGACATCGTAGAGCTCCCTTTTCTTGAGAGCGGGAACAGCATCCTCATCCTCGGGATTGAACACGTCGAACGAGAATCTCCCCGTGTCTAGCGCAGGGGCCAGCTTCTCACTGCTCTTCAGCTGATCAACAACATCTTGCGAGGGATTCACACAGGTATAAGCCGCGTAGGCATCGCCGACGGCATCCAGGATCCCAGTGACAGTGTTGACAGTACCACGACCAGCATCGCCGCACAGGTGCAGAATGTTCGTTCTCGGGAACGTGTGGCTGACCTGAGCGACGAGCTGTGCGATTGCCTGGCTGCACCCTGTGCCCCGCGTACACAAGCCCTGATAGACAGAGAAGTTTGGCTTCTGTCCAGTAGACCGGCCATTCATCAGGGACTGGGTTCGCTGTGCGCTCGCTAGCAGTGCCACCATGTCGGGGTCGGTTGGATTGCGAGAGACCAGCTCCGCAATTGTCTCGGGGGTATCGAGCAGCCATTCACCTTTTAGGAAGCCGCGATCGGTGTCCGCGCGGATATTCGCTGTGATCGCATTGATGCACCGGACGAGCCTCTGGTGATGGGGCAGCAGACCGTGCATATCCTGTGGCGTGACTGAATCGCTGAGACGGCGCAGGTAGAACAGTGCGACCCGCTCGTAATCCTCTGCCGTGTAGCTCGATGCAGACTTCTCCACGACGACAGCAGCCGGAGGGAGCGACAAGCCATGTGCTGCGTCATGTCCCCAGACCGTCTTCGCGTACATGTTTCGATCCTCCGACGGCAGCTGTTCGGCAAGCGCCTTGAAGGCTACGCCCTCGAGCTGGATCTCGCAGACCTCCCCGGTGCTCCCGCCCCCTGTGCTCTTGACGCTGATATCGGTCTCGATGCGTGGGCCCAAGCCGACCGTGGGACTGGTCAGATAAGCTTCAATGCTGACCTGGGACCCAGCCCCAAATGCCTGGTTCGGATCGATGATGGCCCGCTTGATCCCCACGGGGAGATACGGGCTGTGCATGGACCGCTCGGCCATGGAGAGAATCGTCGAGAGACCCGTCTGAAAGGCAACATCCGTAACAGCCGGATGCAGCGTGCAAGCGATCTGCATATCCGGATCCTCCTCGTCCCACACCGCTACGCCCTTTGCGTGGCCCCAGCATTTGTTCAATGTCTCGAGGCCCCGGAAGGGTCCCGAGTACGCGAACCCGATTTCCGCCGCGGCCTGGTAGAACCGGTCGACCTTGCAGGGCGTCAGTTCGATCTTGGAAATGGATGTTGGGGGGAGGTCTGTGCCCGCAGGGGCACCGAGGTGGATGGTCAGCTGGCCCTGGCAGTTCTTGTCGGCTTCGACGTGCTGGTCGCTGCGGGCGTAGCTGTGGCAGGTGAATTCGGCTTCGATGTTGGAGGATCGCGGATCCACAGAGCCCCGGGCACGAATCGTGAAGATAATCTCGACTTCGTCGCCCTCGTTGACCGGTAGCGCCGTCGGGATCGTCATATCCCACACCTCGATGAGCCTTAATGCGTGACCATGGCTCTTGGCAAATACCTTTGCGGCATCAACAGCCAAGCTGATATACCCTGTCGCCGGGAAGAGGATCTGGCTCTGGAAGACGTGCCCACGGAGCCAGGGCATTTCTTCCAGTCGCAAGGTGTTTCGCCACGTGTGCTCTGACCCTGTATCTTGCCAAAGGCGCCCGAGCAGGTCGTGGGTGGGCTGCGGGTTAAGACGATAGCTTCGAGATACGCGGGACTCGCGCCAGTGGGGTTGCGGGTGGTCCCATGCGTAGGGTGGGAGGTCGCTGAGTGGGACTGGGGATTTTAACCCATTAAAGCCGAGGGCTGTGCGCCATCCCGAAAGTTGGACAGAGGTTGGAGCCAAAGTCCAGAGGGCAGTGAGGGCTTCCGAAAAGGTCTCCATGGCGTTCTGGCCGCGGCTCAAGCACGAAGTGTAGGGCATCGAGGACTGTTTCAGAGTCTGGTTGACGGGCCCTCTGAGAGCGCCATGGGGACCGACCTCGACGGCGGTACTGAAGCTCACGCCATTGCCCTGCACTGAAGAGGTCACTGCTTCGGAGAAAAGCACTGGCTGTACCAGGTTCTGAACCCAGTACGCGCCGTCCAATCCCATTTCCAGCGGAACTTCGAGAATGTCCGTATCGAGCCGAACACTCGAATACCACCGACACTCCTGATCAGCCGGCGGTGTCTGGACAGTAACCCCGAGCTCCTTCAGGCGTTGCAAGTATGGCTCAGCACAGGCCCGCATATGATGCGAGTGGTACGCCGTGTCAACCTGCAGCGCTCGGGCCTGCACCTGCCGCTCATCAAGGACACCCTTCATCTCGGCGACGGCATCACGGTCTCCGGACAGGGTCACACTGGACGGCGAATTGCTCGCGGCAACCGTAACCCGGCCCTGGAATTGCTGTTCCGCGCAAAGCGCTGTTGCTGCTCCCCGCGACATGGAAACGGCCATCATGGATCCAGCCTGCCCGTTCGCACCTCGCGCAAGATTCGACACACACCCACGGTAGTACGATATCCCCATCGCGTCGCGTCGGCTCAACAGCCCGGCGGCATACGCAGCACCGATCTCGCCAGAGGAATGCCCGACGACACTGCGGAAGTGGACTCCGCAGAGACGGAGGAGGTCGACGAGGGCGATCTGGATTGCGGTGCAGAGGGGCTGGGAGAATCGGGCTTCGGATATGTGCGACTCGCCTGGGGGAGCGGAGAGCTCGGCGCTTAGGGACCAGGTTGGTGGGTCGGGGATCGAGGCGAGGAGGCGCTCGCATTCAAGGATCGAGTCTCGGAAGGAAGGGCAGTGGTTGAAGAGGGCGTAGCCCATTTGGGCTGCTTGGGCGCCCTTTATCGATGAGAGACGTTAGCAACAGAATCAACACAGAGCCACTATATCGGCACTACATACCTGGCCGGTGAATACGCCCAGAATCGACACACCCTCCCCGGTAGCTCCTCCAGCCACCGAAGACGAGGACCCGTCGCTTGCGGTGTTGAGCATGTTGATTTGGTCGGTCAACTTCTCGGCGAGGTCATCGCGGTCCACGGCCGTTGGGATTGCAGTTCGGTATCGAAAGACAGATCTCCTCGAGTGCAGCGTGCTGCTCAAGGTCTCCAGGTCCACGGACTCGTTGACGCGGAGGTAGTTGGCCAGTTGCTGAAGCCAGCTCACCAACGACCCCTGGCTTCTGGCTGAGAACACGAACGGGCCCATGAGCGTTTCCTCAGCCTCTTCGCACTCGGACATGCGACCAGGAGCCTGCTGTGCTTCGGTATTGGACGGCTCGTAGCTCTCGAGAATCGCATGCGCGTTGGTGCCGCCAAACCCGAAACTGTTAACACTCGCCCTGCGGGGCCCATTGCCGGTCTCCGGCCAGGGAATCAGAGTCGTCGGAACCTGGAGACCATCGTAAAACGGTGCAACCTTCGGACTCAGATTGTTGAAGTGCATATTGGGAGGGATCGTCTTGTTCTGAATCGCCAGCGAGGCCTTGATCACACCCGCTAATCCAGCGCAGCCTTCGAGATGGCCGATGACGGTTTTGATCGACCCGCAGTACAGAACAGGTTGTTCCTTCTCACTCCGGAATGCGTCTCGAATAGCCTGCGCCTCGGCCGGGTCTCCAGCCTGCGTGCCCGTGCCGTGGCACTCAAAGTACTGGCACCGATCCGCAACCGGATCCAGGCCTGCAGCGCGATACGTCGACTGGATGAGCGTCGTCTGCGCAGCCGGCGAGGGGATCGTAATCCCGCGGCCATCGCCCTGTCCGTCCGAGTTGACGCCAGTTCCGCGGATAATGCACTCGATGCGATCGTTGTCCGCGATCGCCTGGGAGAGTGTCTTGAGAACAACGGCTGCGACACCTTCACCGCGTGCGTAACCGGAAGCATCGCTGTCCCACATGCGGCAGCGAGATTCGGTCGAGATCATGTGCATGGAGCTTGCCATGATGTACCAGGTTGAGTCCATGAGGAGGTTTGTGCCTGCCACCACGGCCTGTGTGGCCTCTCCTCGCTGGAGACCCTGCACGGCCATGTGGAGGGCAACGAGGGAGCTGGAACAGGCGGTATCCAACGCCAGGGAAGCACCCTGGAGGTTAAAGGCGTAGGAGATGCGGTTCGCAAGAATCGACCTGGATACACCAGTAGCAGCATGGCCGCCGAGTGTATCCGGGTCCCGAGACTGGATACACTGATAGTCATCAGTCATCACCCCAACATGCACCGAAGTCTGGCTGTTGTCAACAGCCTCAAGCGACAGCCCCGCAGCCTCAAAGGCTTCGTAGACAGTCTCAAGAAGCATCCGCTGCTGCGGATCCATCTCAGCGGCGTCCTTGGGGTTGATGTGGAAAAACGCATTGTCGAAATGGCGCGTGTCTTCCTCGAGCAGGTACGACTTGTGCAGGACGTTGGAGCGCCCGCGCATGTCGCCGTTGGCATTGTAGTACCCCTCGGTCCCCAGTCTGTCCTGGGCGAACGATTTGAGGACGTCGCGGGGCGCCTTGAGCAGCTCCCAGAGCTTGGACGGGGTGCTGGCCGAGCCGGGGAAGCGGCAGGCTGTTCCCACGATGGCGATTGGTTCGTACATGGTAAGCCGAGCAAGCGAATATAGAAAGGTAAGGGCGAGGGCTGTCAAGTGCTTTGCAGTCAATGATTGCCAGGCGATGAAGGATGTCTCTCAATTCACCAAGAGCATGGCAGCGGAACCCATTCTTAAATACAGTCTGGAATTCAGCGCATAACTCGTCTATCCAGAGTCAAAAACACTACACTCTGACCGCATCAATGATCAAACATGACGATGCCGGCCAAGGACTCGGTCAGCATGTGCCTAAGATAGCCCATCCCTGTGTTTGAAACGGTCTGCTAGTTTGGCCCTACTGCTGCGGAGGGCCAGAGTATAGCGCCGGGCTCTCGCTTACATGTGTCGAGGGAGCATGTTGGCCTCTTGGACGTTTCGCGGCTCTTCGCTGTTCGCTTACTGCGCTGCACAGCGCCCGCACTCGAGGCTCTTTGCTGACGTGGTGGGACAAATCCCGCAATATGTTGCGCTCTTCGCGGGATCAGCATCTAGAATCGTCTACATGGATAGATTGGCAATTGAAGCGGTCTGCAAGATCATCAACTTGATACATCAACCCGCCAATGAAGCTTCCCTTGGATCTCCCCAAACCACGCGATGCGGAATGCTCTAGTCAGCCTTTTTGAAACTGCACATCGATCCAGAGTATCCTCGGTCTGAAGACAATCAGGATTGTATACCTTGCTCACTGAGCAAGAAGGAGTCCGCGGACCACCTCCATCACTTCGGTCTTCGCACAACGGGCACACATCATGATGAACAGCATCGTGAACTTGCATCATCATCACCACTTTGGCTTCACTCTGGGCTATCGTCTTCCGCCAGCTTCCGGCCATGTGCCTTTTTATCGACTCGCTTCCGCCGCCAACAACGAGATGCCTCCTCTGCGTACGCACCAACACAGCCGACGCGCTCTCCAGCCTCTTTTAGCCTTGTCTATTCTCATTGGCACAATTTCCACATTCCACATCTTGTCTGCGCCACATAATCTAATTCCAATTCGAACCAACCAACCAACCAACCAACCAACCAACCAACAATGGAATGCAACCCCGAACTCATTCACGGCCCCGACATGGCGCGCGAGAACGGGCCCTCCTCAGCCCCCCGCGCCCCGCTCTTCCTCATCCACGACGGCGGCGGCACAACCTTTGCCTACCACTGCCTGGAACCCCTGCGCCGCCCGCTCTACGGCATCTCCAACCCCCGCTACCACACCGGCGGAACCTTTGAAGGCGGCATGCGCGGCATGGGCCGGCTCTACGCATCCATGATCCGCAAAACCTGCAGCGAACCGAGCTTCCCAGCGGGGAAACTCGATCCAGATGGCCGCGTGCCCGTCCTCATTGGCGGGTGGAGCATGGGCGGCCTCGTCGCGATCGAAGTCGCCAAGGCGCTGACGGACGATCGACAGGTTCGCGTCGTCGGTGTCCTGCTCATCGAGACCATGTACCCCGTGCATGCGCGCGCGCCCACAGAGGTCTACGACGAGACCCTCGAGCACCTGCAGGACGTCCTCTCCAAGGCCTCGGGCAACGCGGCTCTCTCCATCCGCGCCATGCACGACTCGCTCGTCGCCATTCGCGACTGGACGCCGCCCGTGTGGAAGGGCGCGCAGGGTGCGCTGCGCCCGCGCTTCTCGCTTCTCCGTGCTGTCAGTCCGATGCCCACGACGCCTGGGAGCAAGCATCGGCATCTGACTGATATGGATCGGCATGATCGACGGCTCGGCTGGGATCGGTATGAGGCGGGGCTGTTCACGGAGACGGTGGATGTCAAGGGGAATCATTTTGATATGTTTTCGTTTAAACACATTGAGGGGGCTTCGACGGCGATTCGGAGGTGTTGTGATACGTTGGAGAAGATGGGGGCTGTTTGATGCTGAGGGGACTGTGTTTTTGCTTGCCTCTTTTTTTTTTCTTTTTTGTGGCTTCAGCCTTGATTTGTTCTTGCGATTGTCTTACATAGAATCCATAAACGAATAACAGTATACCGTCTTAGATTTAATCACGCCGACTTTGATCTCCTTGAGTTTATCTGGGGGCGTTTCTTCATCATTAGGATATGTTGCACAGGATCTTTGTCCCGACGACCACGTCCTTGTTATGGATGCCGAAGATCAACGCCGTCCGTATGCATGTCAGATTATGTCAGACCATTGTCTCTGCCACTTAAAGATAGTGTGAATTGCGAGACCTGACTATGATGGTATCCAACATGCAGCTGCGCTATGAAGAATCATGGCCCGATTAAGTGGGCTACAAGTTGGGAAATGGTGTGGTCTCCACACATTGAGTGACATTGCAGGCCATTGAGCTGGTGGGTTCCGAGGCAGTTCACGGGGCAATTGAGCAGGCGCTCAAGCAGACAGTCAAGTAGGCGCTGCGTTGGTCTGCCTAGCAACCAGTAATTTATGCAGCCATTGAATGGATGAGAAGACCTTTCCACCCAGCACAGCCCTATCTACTTTGAAACCGGCCTAGTCTGACCCTCCCCATGTGCTACCACTCGTCGCATTCGTTGTTTGTCAGTCATTCATCTGCTGCTTCGGAGATAAACTACTAAAGGGGCAAATGAACAGCCCAGACTCTGGTTCCAGAGGCGAAACCCGTGATGATATGGTATCCAAAGCCCGAATCCATCCCCTAGCCCTATAGGGTAGCCAACCTAACCTACGCCGGACTCCTCCTCCCAACGGCGTCAGTCGCAATTTCAATTTGACTCAGCACTAGACTCCTCATCGCAGTTCGCACTGGTCAAGGCCCTGCGCACATTTCTTTGGCGTCTTCATCCACATCCTCATCTCCCGGCTGGTCCCGGACGAATTGACATCCGTCGCAGCGAGTCGCCACGAGCACTCCGTATCTCGCCCAGCGGTTCCGCTTACTCCCGGACCGCAGTGTGCTCAATACGGATCCACGGTGCGGCAACGTCGCTTCCCATCTATCTGCAGGTGAGATCGGCCGGCTCCTCGACGCGTTTGCCCTTAGGGCTGATCTGGTCTGGAGCCGCATCATATCCTCTACGCCAAGGCCTTCACCGCCACCGCAAACCATCAGGATTGCGTCCTCCTTGTCGGGGCGCACTTCTGGGACAGCAAGGTTGACCACGGCGAGTTTGCTTGCGGCTTACATTATGGAGGCAGGGCAGTGGCATACGCCCCGGAGCATGGTGGCGACTACGTAGAGATCTTGGAGTACTGGAGCCTTGCGCGCGCTTCGCTGTTTAGAAGCGTCCTATGGCGAGGCCAAGTCCGTGTTGCGAAGAGGACTCTGGGAGTTGCAAGATCCGATGACGGCGCACTCAGCCGTTTGATGCCCCGCGGGTGCAAACGGCGGAGGTCCGCGGGATTCCAGGCAGCGTTTGCGGGGGATCGCAAGATGCGGGCTGGTGTGACAATCATTTCTTGGTATTGCCCCGCGGATCGATCGACTCGTTCGCCAAGAAGTATTGCTCAGTCTCTAATGTGTTCGATCCCCATGCATCGTATAGTCGGCCTTTGGAAACCCCGAGATTCTTGCCGCCGGACTCTGGCGGAGAGGCTGTGCGTGTCTTGAGTGCGATGAAGTTGTTACGGAGTATCGGTGAAGATCAAATTGAGACTGCCAATTTCTCGGCAGTTTGAAAGAGGGCTGGATGCTGATCTCAGATGATCTCTTGAGGGCGCTGCCGGATCGTTGCTGCAGCATATCTGACTGAGCGGCAAACGGGGGATCGCAGGAACTGACGTTGGCTAATCCTTGGCCACGCTCTGAGACAAAGAAAGAATCGGCTTGAGACGGATGGTATGCACCTACGCTGGTCGACGCTTTGTGTCAATTCCTCCCGCCTAATAGTCCCCGGAATCCCTGAGATTTCAGCACCTGCGCTCATTGCGTTCGCCTGTCTACCTGGGTACTATCATAGCTGATCTTCTCGCAATGCCCATCTTTCGCCCCCCGCCCTCCTTGGACCTGCATGGCCTCTACCACATGCTCCGGCTAGAGGTGCTGCACCCAAAGCTGCTCTCCTTTGCTCGAGATGGACCCCTCCCGCTCATGTGGAACAACCTGACCACCCGGTCCAAACCCCTACAGCCAGATGAACTCGAGGCTGTCACCGGGCGAACTGCCCTCATCGTGGGCGCGACATCTGGTGTGGGTTTGGAGGTGGCCAAGATCTTCGCCGCACACTGCTCGCGCCTGATCATCACAGCGCGAGACCCCGACCGCGGCGAACAGGCCCTCGAGGAAATCCGCGCCAGCCACTCCGATGAAAAGGGCAGCGCCGAGATTGAAATCTGGCCGCTCGACATGGAGTCGTTCCGGTCGATCCGCGAGTTCAGCCAGCGCCTACAGGACGACCTACCCTCGCTCGACATTGCAGTCCTCAATGCGGGGGTCTGGAACGTCCAGTTCACCCGCTCCATCGACGAGAACGAGACACACCTGCAGGTAAACTATCTCGCCTCCTGTGCGCTGTCCATCGCCGTCCTCGACCTCCTTGGACGCGGCGACTCGACTTCGGCGGGACGCCTCCTGACCGTTACATCCGAGGGCCACTCGCTCGAGGAGATCCCCCCCTGGAAACGCGCCAGCGACGTCCTGCAGAGCTTCAACGACCCCGCCGCTCTCACCTGCTACGAGCGGTACCGACTCTCCAAGCTCCTCAGCATGCTCTGGACGCACGAACTCGCGGCCCTCATCAACAGCAGCAACCGCGCCGTCGAGGGCTCGTCCCGCCGCGTCGAAATCGCCTCCTTCACGCCTGGCGCAACCCAGACGCAAATCTGCCGCGATCTGGGCGCGGGCCGCGTCGTGCGCCTGCTCGTCAGGCTCTTTTGCCAGTCAGCTGAAGAGGGCGCCTGGACGTATGTCCGCGCGCTGGCTTCAGAGGTCTACAGTGGGCTGTATTTCTTCCGCGGGCGCCCGAGCGAGTATGTCTTTCTTCCCCCTTTCTCCTTTCCTTTCATCTGACAGGGAGAGTTCACTGGTTTGTGTTTGCTAATTTGTGTACGACGTAGCCCCGCGGATTGTGTCACCTCGATCAAGCACCGGTATTTTCGCGAGGACCTCGTCAAGGAGACGCTTGCAATGCTCGAGGGGCATGTCGTGGTCCCGGATGGTGTGCGCGAGATGCTATCGGGTTGTTGAATTTGTTTCCGTCACTCTTTGCTCTCGTTGTGGTCTCGCTTTCGGTTGTCCTGGCCTGGTCGTTGGGCATTACCTACGCGTACGAGAGTCACAATTTTGCTTGGCCTGCCCGGATCATGACGTGTCTGCGTTACGGTGGTTTATAGTCTGTGTAACTCTGATTCTGTCTTGGTGTTTTCTCGTCCCCCGCGGAGCCCGAACCGGCCCCTCTCCCGCTGCAGCTCTGTCTCTCCCCAGACCACCTCTTCCTCTCGCCAACAGCGCAGCATAGACTCCATCCGCTGAATCCGGATCTGAAACTAGTGACTTTGGGTGCTATTAGTGTAGATTCCACATACGCTGGATTCTTCAACGGTAGTCTTCTAGAGTAGCGGTGACGAACCTTGATGAGATGATGTGCTTAACAGACTGCGTGGCTTGTACTCCGATCTTGCTCCAGACCCTGTTCCTGTACTCGGGAGATGTATATCCCTATCTAACCATGGCGTAGCCGGACTTGACAAAGGATTTTCGTCACCTGTGTGCATCTTCACGGTAGATATATATGTTGGGTCACACGGTCCAACTGCTACCTTTCTGTACGTTCTAGAGATCCACTGTAGTTGGAAGTAGAGAGCGCCGTATATAGGTCCATCATCCCGGCTCTACAGGCACAGAGACCTGGATAAGGGCTATCGCGCCGATTCTCAATATGGGAAAAGAGCGAACGACAATCGCAGCGCGTGGCCTTCTTCTCAGGTACCCTAGAGACCAGCCCTCCTCCCTCCCTTCCTCGGCCAAACCGTCTTCTAATATCGAGTAAAAAGCTCTTCACGGGTAAAGGATTTCAACATGACGAAACCCATCGCGGCCATTCAGGGGCGAGAAAAAAACTCTCAACACCACAAAGCATAAAACTCCCCCTTTGTCTCCTCCGCGGAATGGGGGACAAAGCCGGGCGGCGTGGTGAAATGTCCGTGGCTGAGGTGTATTGACAGGACTCTTCATGTCTTGCAGTATCATCAGAGACACCGTGACGAATACGGCAGGTACTTATGAGATGCCTCTTGATGTGGTGTGACGAAAAGACGTATCGGCAGCTTGCGGCCAGATACTCGGAGATCCGCTATGTAGTATGAGGTTGATCAGGCCTGTGCTGTTGGCGAATGTGTAAATCCGTTCAAGAGTGCATTCGACGTTTTCACTGATACTGATGCAAATACATATTGCGCAAGAGGCACGGGACAACAAGGTGATGAAGGTCTACGACTTGGGTATGGTTAGTCTAGTCTATTTCAGGATGGTATGTTGATATGGACATCTACACCAGGAGTGTCGACACCAAATGGTCGAGTAGTGCAGGTGGACGACTATCGCTCAAAAGGAAGCAGGAGCATTTGCCGGAGTGGAACGAGACCCCTGCTTCAGTATCATCGAATCCATGAATATTGACATACCACTCGCATTCCGATCGAACAACCCGTCAACGATGTTTTTTCACGCCACTACAACGCTCTCTCTCTTCCTCGACCCCATTCTTCAGGAACCTGAACTGTCCGAGGGCAGAAGCAATGGAGCCATGTTACAGGAGGCGCAACTCGGCCCGAAACCAGTCATGGCTGCGAGATAAAGCGCAGGATTGTCGGTGGAGTGATCGAGATCATTCGTGTCAGTGGCAGGCGAGGACTGTGGGATACGATGCACTAGGGGCTGAGGATAACTCTTCCGTCCGTAGTAATGTCTCTCGTTGTCTGAGCACGATGGAATCCCTAATGCGTGATATGCGAGCTGTGGGGAGATTTCCGCTAGAAGGGTAGGTAGGATCGAACAAGCGTAATATATCTCTGCGTTGAGCGATTATGCCAGCGAAGATATTGTATACGTAGTTTGAAGCCAGGTAGCCTCGCCTGTCGGTATTCAGCTTAGTTTTTCAACGACACGAAACACAAATTGTTCATAGTTGGAATAGTAGGGGCAGCTGGAGGTACCTTTACCAGGTCGCACCTTCCTGTGCTCCATGCACTAGCCTTGATCGTCTTAGGGAAAGAACGACCCCGGACTCGATTACAATGGCCAAATTGGCAGGTACTTAGATGGATAGCCTAAATATACTCCAATGGTATGTGTGAACTGGAATTGAACCTTCTTGACTCAAAACACGCATCCCATGTCCGGCGTAGCTGGGTGTACCATGGCACCTTTTTGGCGTACAGGAAAGCTGTGACAACATGAATCGCGACACCAAGGACTACGTGTGGTCAACCTGGTAGGTATCAAAAGAAGACAGGGGTAGCCTTCTTGATAGTACCCATTCCTTCTGGAAGCTTTGGGTGTGGATCCGACAAGCTTGGGCAGTGGCAAACTGTGAAGATGAGGCTCCAGAACTGTCGAGGTATAATGTCTATGATTCTTCGTGGAAGCCATTGCAATATGATTGGGCGTGGAGGCCCGGAGGGGGAGCATCATGACGAAGCTTCTACTAGAAGTGACAGTTCTTTCCTGAACAAGATCTGGAAGTCTTTTCCCTGGCAAAAGCCTCTTTCCTGCGCAGCTTTCGAGGTGCCGGTTTCCGACATACATGGACGCGATGACTGATTCCGCTGGGGCTTCAGATTGTTGAAAGCCATATTCAGCTTATAGTTGACAAAAGACAATTGGATTTGATCCCAGGTTTGTGAAGCTTCAGGTTACTTGTCATATAAAGCTCGTCGTGAGTCATCATGTAGGATGGATCTCGCAAGTTTTCAAGGCCTGAACACTAAGACATAAGGAAGGATTATCTCAACACACGATATTCAGAACTCTCTTCCAGAAAATATTTCGGTCTAGCCCTGGACAAGGAAGCCGATGATCTCATCTCACGTCCAAGCTGCAAGCCACCGGGAAATACCGCCCATTCAGTCGCCGTATTGGGCTAGTCGGCATCTAAGCATCAGATAAGCAACCTGCCAACCGCGTAACAAAGCAGCTTGTGAGCAGCCGAGCGACAGTGCGATAGGGGACGTACCGTGCGATAATGACTTGTTCGATTTCTTATGTACAACCGACATGGTAATGGATCTATACACGCTCTGTCTCAATGTGGTGTCCCCGCTATACCAATGCGGCGCGCGCCGAAGCTCGAGCTCAGGGGCAGCTCGACTAATCATATTTTTTTTTTCGGACCACGGAACCGAATCGGATGGCCGGAAAGTCGCCCAGGACGAAGATTAGAAAATCGTAAATGCAGAAATGGCATCTAAGAGGAGGGATTGGTTGATATTTTGATATCACCCTGGCGGAGATGGCTCGGTCTGGGTTGGGCTGAATCTGGGTCTCGGGGATCGCTCGGCAAGGCCAACGGGGCAGGGATCGACGTAAGCATTTCATCACGTACATCGTCAATTCCCTCATGCTGCTCAGTATAAATACGCCGAAATGGCCCTGTCCATATTCTCAGTATATCCATTAAACAATCAAATCGACGCCCACAATGTCTCAACAAAATCAACCAGGCAGTCCCCAAGACCCCCGGCGTCTCGTCCGCGGTGAAACCAGGCAATCCTTATCAGAAGCCGGTTTTACAGGGACACCAACCCGGGTCGACTTCAATTACCCAGATGTCGGCCGTCCTGAAAGCCCCATCTTCCCCGAGGAATATACCCTCGAGACCCAGACCGGCCTCGTCCCTGAACGAACATTAGAACAGATCCGCTCCCGACCCTCAGTCACCCCGCAAAGCTTGGAAGAGGCGAATGAGAAGGAGACTGAATTCGTCACGTTTACCAATGGCGACCCAGAGCATCCGCACAATTGGTCGCGACTGTACCGCTGGTATATCACCTTGGTCGCCTCGATGCTGGTCGTCTGTGTTGCGTTTGGATCGTCCATCGTCACTGGTGGTCTCGGTCTCATCGAGGAGAAATACAACGTCTCGCTAGAAGTCGCCATCCTCACCTGCTCAATCATGGTCTGCGGGTTTGCTGTTGGCCCGCTATTATGGTCTCCTCTTTCCGAGATCATCGGCCGGCGCCCCGTGTACATCATCTCGCTCGGTCTCTATGTCATATTCAACATCCCCTGCGCGCTTTCACCCAATATCGGCGGCCTTCTTGTCTGCCGATTCCTGTGCGGTGTTTTCTCCAGCTCGGGTCTTTCCCTTGCTGGTGGCACCATTGCTGATATCTGGCGCATCGAAGAGCGTGGCATGGCCATTGCTTATTTCGCGGCCGCGCCATACTGCGGCCCTGTCATTGGTCCCATCGTCTGCGGCTGGATCACCGTCGGCTCCGGCCGTCTCGACCTCTTCTTCTGGGTGAACCTCGCATTCGCCGGTGCAATCCTCGTCCTCATGGGCCTGATCCCCGAAACATACGCCCCAGTAATCCTCAAGCGCCGCGCCGCCAAACTCCGCAAAGAAACCGGGAACCCCAACATCATCACCGAGCAAGAAAAGACCAAGCTCACATTCAAAGACATCATCCGCACAAGCCTCATCCGCCCGATCACAATGATCATGACCGAGCCTGTCCTGGACCTCATGTGCATGTACATCGTCCTCATCTACGCAATGCTCTACGCCTTCTTCTTCGCGTACCCGGTCATCTTCGGCAAACTCTACGGCTACAACGACGGACAGATCGGCCTCATGTTCATCCCCATCCTCATCGGCGCCGCCTTCGCCCTCCTCACCACACCCCTAATCGAAAAGGGCTTCAAGAAGGTCTGCGCAATCCGCGACCCCACACCCGAAGACCGCCTCATCGGCGCCCTCCTCGGCGCCCCCTTCATCCCCATCGCCCTCTTCATCCTCGGCGCGACCTCGTACAGCCGCATCATCTGGGTCGGCCCAGCCTCGTCGGGCATCGCCTTCGGGTACGGGATGGTGCTGTGCTACTATGCCGTCAACAACTACATCATCGACAGTTACCAGAAGTACGCGGCGTCGGCGCTCGCCGCGAAAGTGTTTCTGCGGTCCGGCGGCGGCGCGGCGTTCCCGCTGTTTACGACGCAGATGTATGACCGGTTGGGGCTGCAGTGGGCGTCGTGGCTGCTGGCGTTTATTGGCGTGGGCATGGTGTTTATTCCGTATGGGTTTTATGTTTTTGGGGCGAAGCTCAGGGCCAAGCTTACGAGGCATTGATTTGATTGTGGTGATGGGGTAATCAATGCGTTAGAAGGATGGCTTTCGGAGGGATTAACGCGAGGGCTGTTGAAATAGACGGACAGTGGGAGTTTAAACCGTGAGAGGGCGTTTTGTTTTCAGTTTTAGGCATCGGGGATTGACATTTGATCAAAGCTGTTTTGCAAAGGATTCTACGATAGAGGGACGGGGAGCGGATGGAGTTTCTTTATTTCATTTCAAAATTGGCGTGGGCAGATTTTCTTTTGTTTGCTTTTCCTGTTACGATTTCTGCAGGCATATATAGAGAATAGCATCGAGCCTAATATCTAATTTACGATTAGTTTAGTCTTGTTCTTTTCATCTTACCATGTTGAGGATGATTCAGCCATACTACAACATATACAGTTCTACGTCAAAAGTTTCCGTCAACCCCACCACAACCAAAAAATATATAATCGATCGCTCTACTTGAAATTCGAACCACGCAACCAAACTGACCTTAAATGACATAAAATTTAAATGACAACTCCTTCCAAATCCAGCGAGTCGATAGAAGTTAAAATTATTACTTAGTATTTAGTATACCACCCTTGCGCAGCAATTACTGCCTCCACCTGCCGCGGCATCAATTCAATCAAGTCGTCAAAGTAATCTTGCGATATCTCTATCCACGCTTGCTTGATAAGACCTTTGAAATATCGCCTGATCTCCTCTTTAGTACCTCTATAGCTCTTGATATAAGGGTCGAGCTGATAGATAGTCTCTTTAAGCCTTATCCAGGCGTGCTCGATCGGGTTCAAATCAGGCGAATAAGGCAGCTAGTTAATTAACTTAATTGCCATCTCCTATAACTATTCTTTGACCACGATTGCTATATGCACTGGGGCATTATCTTACATGAAGATCATATCTGGCTGCTAAAAACTAGGTAGCTAATCCTATAGGATCTCGAGATATGACTACCTAGAGAAGCCTTACTGATTTAACTCT
This sequence comes from Aspergillus pseudodeflectus, assembly GCF_044049435.1. Classification (NCBI taxonomy): domain Eukaryota; kingdom Fungi; phylum Ascomycota; class Eurotiomycetes; order Eurotiales; family Aspergillaceae; genus Aspergillus; species Aspergillus pseudodeflectus. The sequence goes on along the minus strand of NW_027263798.1, from coordinate 322,546 downwards.
AGATCACGCCTTAGAAGCGAGATATCTGAATAACCTCCGCCCTAAATCACTGCCCAGACCATTATACTAATGCCTTTAGACTTCTAGTAAGGCTATATATAGTCCTTCTTCTATTTCTCGCCGTGGTGGTTAATTCTAAAGACCCATTTCTGGCGCTTTCCCTTACTGATTTCAACTGAACATTCATCGCTCTATATAATTACTCGCTATTGCTTAATGGTCCAATCACGGCGCGTGAGAGCCCATTCCAATTATATTCTAGCATGTACTTCAAGTAATTAAGGCCTCCTTTTTACCCTCTAATGACCATATCCAGATCGACGAAGCATTTGAAGTATCGTACTATTCGTAACAAGAATCGAGGTTTGAAGGCGGATTTTAGTATAAGTAATAAAGGGATTTCGCTTGATTATATATACGATTAATCGCTGGTCTCTAGCGCTCAATTTAAGTAGTCTGCCACTTCGCTGCAATGATTTACCATCATTTCGTTGAGGATCGTGATCGAGGGTGTATTAGATTGTTGATAAAGGTAATGCGAGCTCTTTGCTAATCTTAGATCTAGTACAACCAGTAGTAGCCATTCCACATATAAAAGCACGTGTATATGGGCTTAGCTCACTTCCACGCGCCCTATTAGGGTCTATTTGGGCCAATGGCTCGCGTGGCGTTGACATCGCGTAGTTGAATACTGGAAGTTTTGGTGTTGCGCGGCGCGCGACGCGAAATTGACGGAAACTTATGCACGTGACTTGTACCTTGCTGTCTCGAGTAGTATATAATAGAAGGGGACAGCATAAATCCGGGCAGGCAAGTCAAAAAAAAAACCGCTAGTGCTGTGTATGGAGGGGGTAACTGCCACTTATAGTAAGCTGAGCAGGGTACCGTACAGTATCTTGCACGTATGACACGACTACGCCGGCCCGTCCACTATATCCTGCCAAACGTCCTAAGGCATACAAGTCAGCACAGAGACACTGAAGTCGGACCGGTGTCAGCTCCTGTATGTCTTGGAATGCACTTACCCAATTGATCATGTCCATACTCAGCCATGGCAGAGTCTCGGCCCACTCTTCGGAAACAGTATTCGTCTCTACCGCGGTGGTCGTGGTCGGTACCGGAGCCTTTTCAGGCTGGAGCATATTCCTAAGCCGTCAAGGCCTGTTAGCCGGCTCCAAGAAAACTCCCCAACGAGGGAGAGAAGGGCGATGAAGAGGTAGGTAGGTAGGGAACCCACTGCAAATGTCTCAGTATCGGCAATGCCTTGACGCAAATCGGACTGCGCCCGCGAATAGCTTGAATCCTCACAATCGCCGCATCAAACGCATCCAGATAAACACTCGAATCAAACTCCCCGCTCTGCATAAGTAGACAACTCGCAAGCGCCACGGCCCCATGCAGCGCGCAGGAACTCATCATCCCATGCACGTACCACCTGTAATGGCGCAGCCGGGGCACTTCGAAGAAGAGCCGCTGGATCTCGAGGAGCGCCGCGCCCGAGATAATACATTTGAGCTGCGATTGGGTCCGTTGGTCGGCTCTTCCGCCGGGTCCCTGGCGCGTGCAGAAGGGGCGGTGGATTAGGAGGTAGAGCTGGTGCGCGTACTGCTGCAGAATGCACCAGTGCGCGTAGCTGGCCGTGTCGAGGACGCTGGGTTTGCCGTCGAGGAGGAACGTGGCATCCCATTGTGCCTGTTCGGCGGCGATCTCGGCGTCGAAGTGCGTCAGGGTGTGCGCGTCGAGCGGGGTCGATAGCCGCTGGCAGATTCGGCTGGACAGTTTGAACAGGCGGAGCTTGAACATTATCATGGACATTTGCGTGGGTTGGCTCGAGGGCTTGCGGATAAAGTCGTCGTGGATGTCCGAGTCGTTGACGTCGGCCGGGAAGAGCTCGGGTTCTTGTTTGTCCAGCAGGAACGAGACGTCGACGTCTCGGAATAGGATCGCCTGGTAGGTGTGTAGGAGGAGAATGCCCGCCCAGCACCGCCGGCGGCGCTCGAAGTCGATGTAGCCCATGGTCGGAGGTTTGGTTTTGAGGTTGCAGCGAAGGGCGATGGCGATGTTGTGGGCCGTTCCTGCACTTGTTAGTACTTGGGTTTGACCACAGTTCGGTATAGTGATGGCAGTACCTAGAAGTGCCCAGGTCTGCTCAACACCATCATTGTGACTGATTCCATACAGTAGAATCAGAAGTGCCTCTAGTGTATTCAGAGAATGCCGAATGAGAAAGTTATCCTCGGACAGGCATAGCATCGCCGACTTGCGATATTGAGACGCGATGCCCTGAAGACTGGTGTACTGTAACTGCTGCAGCCAGAGCCGCTCCGTCAGGGGAACATCATCTTCCTCCAGTGTATTGAGTACCATGGACAGCACAGTGAAAAGTAAAGCCACCCACGCAAGATCAGCACCCGATGGATTCTCGAGAAACGTGTTGTACTGTCTCTGGAATGTCGGCCCATGGAGAACATGGAATAATGGTGACAATCGCAGGAAGTACTGTGAAATGAGGTAGTCGCAAGACTCCCTTGGTGGAAGGGTCGCCAGGATGTTTTCTTTGGAGACCGACGGCCCGAAATGAAATGGGAAGCAGACCTTCCCATCCGGAACCTGACCTTGTTCTGAACTTGCAACGACCGGAGGATCGCACAGCGGATCGATCGGCCTCTCGAAAATCGCTTCCCACCGCGCATGCCCCTCGCTTGCGGGCCCCTCTGGTTCAGGTTCAGCTTGGGCATCGGGGATGGAGATCTGGCGTGGCAACAGGCGATGCTCGGGATTCAAGTCTCGTGATGGCTCCAGCTCGGGGTCAGCTCGCACCGGAGAACGTGAAGTATTAGGATAGCAACAGGATGGCACGAGACCACGCCGTCGACATGTTGCACACGGATGTTGCCGGTCGCATCGTAGCTTCGAGTCGCGGCACGGCGCGCAGCTGATGGGCTTTCGCACTCGGCGTGGTCTTGAAGATCGAGGGGTAGTAGGCGACAGGGACATTGTTGCGGCGCGCAGAGGGGGGGAAACTCGAGACGAGGTGAGGTCGGAGATGTCGGATACAATTTGAAGGAATCGGGGGTCCACCGGAAGGGGTCAACTCCGAGTCTTGCCACTGCCTGGTTTATCTGATCGTCATTTCCATTTCTGATACTTGCTACATCACATGTGGCCTTCCATGTCCCAGTCTGCTCTAATAATCGCACAATCTAACAGTCTTTGTTTCAGTCACCCTCCTCACCCAAACTTCCCACTCGCACAGGAGTCCGCCGATGATAAGCAGGTAGAAGAGGGATCTGTACCCGGACTCTGGGGCGAAGAACCATCGAGGCCCGATCCCGCCCCCGATTATACACGTGTCGAAGTCTGTCTGCGAGTATGGGCATGTGCATCTGTCTATTGCGTCCGAGGTACAGATCGATCCCCTTGATGTTGTCGAGCGCCCAGTTTACAATGGCGACTTGGCCGATTGTCCCGATCATCATGCCCGTGCATTGGACGTGGAAGTCTTCCAGTGGTGGGATCTGTTTAGCAAATGATCTCTGGACGCAATATTTTGGTGAATATCTAGGCGCTCGACGTACTAGAAAGAAAAATGGACCGCTAACAGTAAAGCTGAGCAGAACGCCATACCATCGCAGCTCGATGGCCCAGTAATTTGATTGAGAAAAATTGCAAGGGTTAGTCCAAGGATCAGATAAATGAGATATCACCATGCTGGGACGTCGCCAGTGTCCAAAGTGCGACATCAAAGTACCCCGGGCCACATGATCTTACGAGGTTCCACGAGGACTGATCGACTAAGACCAGCGAATGCGAATCCAATAAGGAACAGCGATAGAATCATGAGCAGTTGGTATCCCATCCAGAAGCGAGTCCAAAGAATTTCTTTTGCCCCGCCAGGGGGTCTGCCGTCATGCGAGAGAAGAAGGTGATGTTGACCATGATGTATATTAAACAGTGTTCCTACCAGTCAATAGTTAGCCAGTGTTATGCTGGAAGACGTGCGGCGCTAAACCCCATTTGGAAGTTAAAGGGAGTATCCACACTGAAGGTCATTGCTGCCCGTGGAATGTGGCCGGGAATATCTCCAAGGCTTGAGGAAACTGAATGAAGGGCTCAACCTGCCCATTGATGACCTTCCTGTGCTGTAATCCTGCTACATAGTTTCCTGCCTGTAAGGAAGTTGGTAAATACTATGTAGGGGCGAGAATGGCTCCTTATATACAAGCTTATCCAGCGACGAGAAGACCAAGGCGACCACACATGATCTGAAGTCGTTGCAGACTATACCACGGAGTGGGGCATTCTTGTTTGCGATGATTGGATCCACACTGCAGCATCTCCGATCGGGGACCACGAAGGGCGTCGAAGATGTCGGAGATGTCGAAATTTCACGTGGGGCCAGCCAAGATGATTCATATACCTCATCTAGAATACCCTGGAACCGAGCCAACACTGTAACTGTGTATACGCGTCTATCTACTACTCTCCAGGATTTTCTTTCCCTCGCGCTATGCAGAACAAGATCTCGTCTCGAGGCCTCACTCTAGAGGCAAGAAAGCCCGTGTTTTTCGATGTCCTCAACAATCTCTGGGATCCAGAGTCAAATCCGGATGGAATTGTCAACATTGGACTAGCTGAGAATGTAGGACAACCTCGCCATGATATAATTGATCATGTTACTAACAAGCGACCAGGGATTGATGCAAGCCGAGATGAAATCATTTATTAACGCCCAGGTAAGCATTTTATGTCCAGGTTTAACCCATGTGGCACATCATTAAGCAGCATACCTTAGCCGGGCGCTGAGAATCACGCCTTGACATACGGCGATGGCTTCACCGGCTCCAAGAAGCTGAAAGCTGCAATGTGCCATTTCCTGAACCGCCACTTTCAGCCATGCGTACCGCTAAACCCGTCACACATGTGCATAACGTCAGGGGCAAGCAATGCCCTTGAAAACTGTGCGTGGGCGCTGTGTGATCCGGGCGACTATGTGCTCGTGGGAAGACCTTACTGGACGACGTTCCAGTCGATTTTTGGGAATCGCGCGGGGTATGTTTCCTACCAGGCGGATCCGGTTTCTGCGCTGTTGTTACAGCACCAACTGACGAGTTAGTGTCAACATCCTCGAAGTCGCCATGGGCGCAGTAGACCCGATGAGCATGGATGCGGTTGCGCGGTTTGAAGAGGCTGCGGAGCAGGCGAGGCGAGAGGATAAAAGGGTCAAGGCTATCCTGCTCTGTTCTCCAAATAATCCTCTAGGTATGTTGGTCTCTGCCTCCGATACTGACTCCGGTGTGGTACCGCTAGCTCATCTGATACCAGGCCGCTGCTACCCGGAAGATGTCTTGAAGGGCTACATGAGGCTCTGCCAGAAGCTGGGCATACATCTGATATCCGATGAGCTCTATGGATTGTCCGTGTGGGAAAACCCAGACTCGAATGATCCAACCCCATTTACATCGGTCTTGTCGATTGATAGCCAGAAACTGGTCGACCCGCAACTGGTCCACGCCGTGTGGGGGATGAGCAAGGCAAGTGGCCCATGACCGTACCCCGGGATGATTACTGACGTAAAACCAGGACTTTGGTGCAACCGGCCTACGAATCGGTGTTCTTATTAGTCAATCGAACCCCCAATTCCTGGGCGCCTGTGAAAGCACCTCGTAAGTCAATACGCCTTGGTATCGAGCCACGCTAACAACTCGAAGACTATTCAGCTTCCCGTCAAGCCTCGCAGACAAGGCCGTGGCTGCCCTCCTAGCTGACGACGCATTCACAGATAGCTTCATCTCAACGAATCGAGCACGACTATCTGAGAGCTATCAGTTTGTGACGGAGTTCTGTAAAGCCAACGGGATCCCGTATACGCACTCGAACGCGGCGCTTTTCGTGTGGATTCACCTCGGGGCTATAGTCAAAGACCCCAATCTTACAGACGAAATACTGCTGTCTCGCTTGCGGTTGGAAGGGGTGTACATGACTTCTGGCGCTACATACGCAAGTGAGGAACCGGGCTGGTTTCGAGTGGTCATTGCACATCCTCGGCACGTTCTGGAAGAAGGCCTGAGTCGGATGATGCGTGCTCTTGGATAGGTTTAATGAATCGATCCACATTCTTTACGTAAAGATATAGAAATACATTGCCCCGTGTTTTCTGCACCGCTCATCAAATCCAGTTGCGCTGGCTTCAATGATTGAGTTATATTTGTGTCATGTTGACCAACGTGATCAGAGTCTCTCCCGTCCAATAGATGACGTGTGTTGACCTTTGAGGATTTGCATGTACCCGGCAAATGACGCTCAGAAGATCCTGAAATCTCTGGGTCTCTGGAGCTGTGATTCTAGAAGCTCAGGCAGGCATCCCCGTTGTCTCCGATGGCGACGCGACGATCGGAGATACCCTCGACGTCCTGTACAAGTACTTTGGATCTCCGATACATTTCCGAGAGTCGTATGTTGAAGGCATATATTCAAATATAAGAACAGTTCTGTGTGAAGAAATGCATGAGGAGCGCCCTCAACACTAATAAGCCAGCGAGACCCAGGATGACGGCGATACACCAACTGAATTACGAAGCGCCTTCTAGCTCAGGCGACACTCAACATGCCCGAGACACTCCAGTCAAGAACAACAGGAGCCGAAAACTCCACAATATACAATTAATAGCGACAGCGAGGAGAACTACCCAGAAGGAGGCACTCAAGGCTGGCTTTGCGTCCTAGGCAGCTTCATGGGTCTAGTGGGAAGTCTCGGGCTTGTCATCTCAACTGGCACATTCCAAGCGTACATCGAATCCCATCAGCTGAGAACAACATGGGTCTGGTCAGACAGGGTGGATCTTGGGTCTGTTCACCTTCCTGACCTTCTGCGGGATCCAGATCGGGGCTATATTTGGTGATAGGGGACCTCGACTCTTGGTGTTTCTGGGTTCGACATTGGTCATGCTTATGATGGTTGGTGTTGGGTTCTGCCACGAATACTGGCAGTAATCTTGACTATCAGCGTTGCGGGTGGTATTGGGACCTCGCTTCTATTCACGCCCTCGATTGCGGCCGTCGGCCATTTCTTCCAGAAGAAACGCGGTCTGACGACGGGATCGCAGCTAGCGGTGGCTCTATAGAGGCGTCCTCATTCTACTTATGCTAGAGAGCCTGTTTGACAAGGATGGCTTCGGATAGACAATTTGCTTCGTCGCACTAGTATACCTCGTCACCCTTGCTATTGCTAGTACTCCTATCTCCTCACGACTCCCCCCAAAATCATTCTCAAAGCAAACATCCTTCTGGGTTTTGGAATCCTGCGTGAGCCCAAGTTCCTCCTAATAACCCTCTCTGTCTTCTTTACTAAATGGGGCCTCTTCATCCCAATTATATACACCTCATCCTACGCCCTCTCCCATGGCCTCTCAACCCAACTATCCTACCAACTCCTCGCCATCCTGAATGCAGGTGCCTTCTTCGGAAGACTTCTTGCTGGTTTCATTGCCGATTTTATTGGTCGATTCAACACGCTAATCATCACCGTGGCATTCTGTCTTATTTGCAACGCGTGCCTCTGGATGCCAGCCGGTGACAGCGTCGCCCTGGTAATCGTATACTGCGCGCGCTTTGGCTTCGCGAGTGGGAGTAATATCAGCCTTACATCTGGTGTGTATCGGGCAGCTCTCAGTTCCCTTCCAAGTAGGGGGTTGGAATAACGGAATGATTTATCGATCAAGCAACATGCATATCATTCTAGGCCAATTAACCAGCTACATCAACTACCGGTATAATGTATAATGCGAAATCGGAAATTATTTACTTCCATATGGTTCATTTCATCACCGTATCCTTTGAAAGGTCACCTTTCAATCCCTCTGACTTTCCCTATCTGGTCCTACCTCCGCGGCGTGGCAGTCGAGGTAGAGACAATCGTCGGAGTTGCCGCGAGGGTGGTATCCGTCGCAACAGAAGCGCTGGACGAGCTCGAGGACCCTGTATCCGCGCCCGTGCCGGAATCCGTTGACCCGGCGACAACATACTGCTTGTCCGACTTGAGGTGGTCGAGAGCGCTCTGCGGCAGACGCAAGGTATCACCGACAATCTGCTTCGACGTGGAGCCGAGCCATTGGCCGAGGGAGATGTCTATTGTCATTAGCGATTTCCTTGGTACTTCAAAGGGGGGCGGGGCACGTGCCAGAGAAATGATCCGCCTGCAGCACCTCGAGGAACACGAGATCCTCGTTGCCGGTATTCTCAATGTAGTGGCTGTGCGACTTGGGAAAGTACGCGACGTCGCCCGGGTGGTAGTCGAATGTCGTTGCGGTGCTGGGTGCCTCGAGGAGGGTCGCTCGGCCCTGGCCTCTAATGAAGAAACTCCACTCGTCGCTAGATGGGTGCCAATGGACCTCGCGCATCGCGCCAGGGTGCACGGTGACAATAGCCGCAGCGAAGTTGTTTGCGATTGGGAAGGTGAGTGGGTCGACGATCTTCACAGATCCACCAGCGACCTCGTGTGCAGGCTGTTCAGAGAAGTGGTATGAGTATGTCACCTCGCGGGGAATGGGTCCAGCTGCTGTTGAGACGTTTTGCTGCTCGATGTCGGTGGGTGCGGGGGTTCCGGGGAAGATGAAGAGTTCGCCGTCGGGGATGTTGTCGAAGGCGGAGATGGGGAGGTCGAAGTTTTTGCTAAGGACGGATTTCTATACGGTTTAGCTTCATCCAACCAAGAATGAAAGAGTGGCTTACGGGGTTGTGTGCAAAGATCTCGGACGCCAGGAACGTGTTGTCCTCGGAGAACGAGCCGTCGTCAAACACAAGCAGGAACTCGACCCCCACATCGAGAGCTTGGATCGAGTGAGGAACGCCCCTAGTTTGTCAGCGTACGACTCGCGTAAAGGATTGAAGAAGCTTACGGAGGGAAGAACCACACATCACCCTCGGTTACATCGTCGATGAAGGTCTGTCCATCCTCGTTGATGGCCTACATCGTTAGCGTGTGTATCCAGGTAAGAGCCACATGACATACCTGAATGCGCGCAGAGCCGTTCAAGACCAGACTCCATTCGCCTGCCAAGTGCCAGTGCAGTTCACGATAGGCGTTGGCCTCGAGTCTCATGTCAACACCTGCCATCTTGGTAGCATCAGGCATGACGACAATATTTTCTTGACGCGACCATCCAGCGCCATCTAGCCCCAATCTATCTCAGTCAGCGTGTGCATTGTTTAATATCCACGATAGACTCACTTGGCTTTGCTGAGCGACATGGGCCAGTTGGCGTTGATTGTCTATCCTCATCAGAGATGCACGATGGGGAGAGTCAATAGTCCTACCTGTCCATGATCTGTTCCGGGCGGTGCTAGCTTGTCGCTGTTCTGCCGATCGAGCTCGACGTTTCCTGGAGAAAGCATGAGCCAGACTGAGGATAACTCAGTCAACGCGGGACTTACGTGGACCAGGGTCAGTCCCTCCCAGAGTACCACGAATCGGCTGCGGATTCTCGGTGTTGCTAAAGTCGAGGTAGGACCCAATATCCGCATCCTCGGTCTGTCCGGGCACCAGTGTATACTCGATGTCTTCGGTCGTCTGTCCCGTCAATGTGTTTCCCGGCGAGTATCCAAGGAGATCTTCGGATCCGCGTAGCGGTGGGTTTCCATCCCGCTTCGGTAGCGCGGGTGCTGCGTGGATCAAAGGGAGAAGGGGGAGGAGGGTGAGAGGGACGATTGACTTCATGGTGGATGGACGGTGTGGGTGGGTTGGTCCAGACCGAGGAGCAGCTGGTGATCGGTCTTATATATCCGCAGAGGATGAGGGGTAAGCAGTGCCCCTCTCTCAGACGTCCGTAGCTGCGAGGAGGCAGCTGAGCCGGTGAGGAGAAATAGGCCCCCAAGGCGACTGGAATGCAATGCCGTGATTGAATTGGTATTGATGCGGGGGTGTCCTCCGGAGATAGGGGGTAGTGCTGCCTAGACAACCGGTCAGGGATGGTATCCCAGCCTGTTGGGGGGGGGTCATCATGCCAAAGACAGAATGCAACAGAGGCCGCTAACGTAGGGCATCCAGCCCAGTGCATATAGACATCGTGGGCTGGGCCGTGTGGCAACATGCCACAATCAATACAGGGCATAATAGAGACTTCCCAAGCTTTAGCCAAGGAAGTCAAGATTCAACTTGGCAGAGCATATTCGGACCAACGTCCGGCTCGCTCGGCAATGCCCTTGTCTTGATTTCTGACCCCTCACGCGGGGGCCGTCGCACTGCATAAAATCCCTGTCAGCGCGGGCTTACTGGTTGCGCAGGATGTGACGAAATGAGGGCACCTCGCATGGCGCGATCTTATAGGAGGGATTAACTCTCCGTCTGCGTCATCCCCCTCACGGGGCTTACAAGGTTGCTGGATAACTCTAGCATTGGCTCATCGATGGAGCGGGACAAGGAACCGCAGTGCGGCCCCGGATGAAGGTTTGGTACCCGAACGGGAAGGAGCCGTCGAGGTCTCAACTCCGCAGTAAATGGGCAGGAGCGACTTAGTGGGTGCTCAACCTGGGGCTCGGGTGCTGACTCGCAAGCTGTTGTCTGCTGCAAAGCGCAGAGACGCTGCAGTGCGGGGAACAATCATTCTTCAGCACGTATCGAGCAAGCTGCATCCGCGTTGATCCGAGTCCTGCAGAAGACGGAAGAAATGCCGCAAACGTTACACTGCAGATATTAAGCCAGCTCTCATTGGATTTCTACAACCAGGTTTGCCCGGTTTATGAACGAGCTCACCAATAACGACTCGAAATCCTGCAAGGTATACTCTGGTTCCTGACAAGTTGAACCGCAGTCCCACTCTAGGCAACTCCATTTCCCGCGATCTGCAGCGCTTCTCCAACGACCTCGCCTGTGATTCGCTCCGTGGAATGATGAGAGTCGTAAATGTCTCATAGGGCTGAGGCTCACTATAACAAAGGGCGCGGGACTCGCGGGAGTCAGCCCTGCTATGCTGCTTGTTGAAATAAAGCTTATGCTACTCCGCACGGTTGTGAGTCTAGGCTTGACCTCTGCGACTCCAGTCCTCGACTGTCGGGCCTTTGCCCGGGGTTTCCGGCCGTGCTATCGGAGTTTCCGAGGTTTTTGCGAGTTATCTCCGTTATGACCATTCTAGGTAGTTGAAATGCGAACTGTAGATTGAATCTGGAAGGTATGGTTTTATACGAAGCACTGTTGGAGGAAGGAACGAGGACCGGACGACTATCAGAACCTCTTCTCGCTGCGGAAACCTCTTTGACCTCAAGAAGCATCTCTTACTACGATTTATCGATTACGTGGCTAACGCATCAATGTCAGTACTTCTGTCAGTCCGTGGAAGTCTTCAAAAGCACTGAGCTTACACATCTACACGAAGAGCAAGGTGCGATCCATAGACGTACTTGCCTGCTAAGAAGGAAACCAGACGCATAGGGAAGAAACGACCCGTTCCAGCTTCATGTCTCGGATTGTTCCAGATGGAATAAACACCGTTTAGTGGTCTGAGTGTCGGAGCGATTCTCTTTGGCCGTGATGGCCTGGAACTTTGACAACAGGTGGAGATCTTACACACAATCGTGTCATCGGAGCTGCCAAGCCGAACTACTATATATTGCTGAAATCGCCCACCATATCACGATCCAAGCTCACACGCATGACCTTCATTTTGATCCGTGCTTTCGCTAGTCTGATCCATCGCTCCTCAAAATTGTGGTAAACAACCTCGGTTAATCGGCTTACGACGCTCGTGTGCAGTACTTTTGGAAGACATGGCAACAGGACATGCTGCCCTGATTCATCCGCCTCGCTGTGATTCCAAAAGTCAACAAATCATCAAACAAGATCATTGCCACGGCCCATGGCTGAAGATCTATATTTACACCTCGACATCGAGATGCCCGAGATATCGCCACAAACCAGCTGACCTTGTTGGATAATCTCGCTGACAAACCATTAATATCGGGTGGCACGGGACACGCAAAATCCTCTGCCCGCGTGACCAGCAAGCAAGCCCTAAGAGGACCCGCTCTATTCCTTCCAAAGGTGCAATAATGCGATTCCAGCAATTCCAGCGCCTCACCGCCTGTCCAGGCCTCGCTCCTTTTCACGCTCCCGAGACAACCGCTCCTCGGAGGTGCTAAAAATGGGGGTGCCGATAAAGGCGGTTGCATGAGTTCCGGTGGCGGTCGCGGACTGGCGGTCAGGTCGGTCCCAACTCAGGGGTTACCCGGCCCTGCAGCGAGCTGTGATTGGGGGAACCAGGAAGGCGATCTTGATGAAGAGATTGTGCTGGAGCCGCGCCATGTGGGACTGTGTGGCGCTCATTGGTCAATGGGAGACACATTTGAGGATCTGCTCCCCAGCATTTCTGATTTTTGTATCTTCCATCTCAGCTCTGTTCGGTTGAAGTGACAGTTGCAGTCGTCGTTGCTATCGTACCGTCCACACGCAGAGTTCGATATGGCTTTTGACTGTTACTGTGCTATCTGCGGTGTTGGCTTCTCGGGCATGCGCATTGGGACTCCATCAGATGCCACACCAGAGCGAAGGCGACAGTACGTGGAGAAGATTTCTCAGTCGGGGAACGAGACGACGCCAGACTCAGCTCCCCAGGACCAAGAAGAGCCCATCCGCAGTTACGATCCAAACTTAGTCACCCAAGAGAATGTCGCGTGGACCGCACAAGTACACTGCCTGGGGATGCAGGACGACGCCAAGGGGAAGAGCAGGTAGATACTCTCAGCAGCAAAGTGTCTACTCATCCTAACGTTGCCTAGAGCATTCATCTCAGGACCAGGATACTATGCAGACGCTGTACGTTCCCTCTGCTTATTTTCAGAAACATAGTTAACAAAAACAGGGCGAATTAGCCGTCAAAGTCGGACAGGCTGCACGACGGACATACTTCAACTGGTGCGCTAGCCTATATCTACTGTCTGAAAGAGTGTCTACTAACGACTCTAAAGCTATGGCTTCGGGACAAACGACGTGCCCGGCCCAGTGATGCCCTTCCACTGGTGCTGCTTCGAGATCCTTCTTCGCACTCTCACGGGGACAACCGATCCCAAGAACGTCAACCTCGAGGCCCTCTACGAGGCCATGAGCAGCCACTGCAACTGGTCGGGCTCAGCTCTGCGGTTACCCTACGGTGACGACGTTATCCGCGCACAGGGCCAGTACTGGCAATCCCTCCCTGGAGCCGAGGTTCGTTACCCAAGTTATCACCCCGTCTCTACCCCATGACCACCAATCTAACCGCATGCAGTACACCGTCCGCAACCCCTCCACAACAACCATCACAGAAACACTCAAAGCCAACCTGCAAAGCAACCCCAAACTCCGCACACCACCGACAGGTCTGCCCCTGGACACCCGGGAACCAAAAAACCCCTTCTCCACCCTCCCCACCGAACTCGTCCACCAAATCTGCTCACTCCTTCCCGGAGACTCGCTAGAATCCTTAACGCAAGCATCCCTCTACATAAACCTCATCACCCGCGACAACTACTTCTGGAAACGCTTCATCGCAACCGATATGCCCTGGCTCGAGGAGGGTGAGGCCGAGGTGCTCAGGAAAAGAGCGGACGACACATCGAGCGCAGATTCCGGCTCGGAAAGCCCGATCAACTACCAGCGCGTGTATCAGTGGCTGGACGGAGTCACGAAGCCGGCCTTCGCGATGGACGACGAGATGTTTATGGCTGTTGCGAATCGCAGGCGCATCTGGGGCGTCTGTGAGGTGTTGGCTGGGGCGTATCGCGCGCAGTGCGCGTGAAGAGATGGGCGTGTCAGATGCGCGATTGGGACGCGGTGACTCGACATCTGTCTTATTCGCCTCGCCCTCCGCGATCAGATCATGGCTTGTGGTTGTATGGGACCCCTCTGGGCTCGTCGCGCTCTACGGCTCGGCGGCAAGAACGATGCCCCGCTCGGATAACCCCTGCGTAACCTTACATGGCTCGCAATCCCCGTTTGCACACTCCGATCGGTGTGTGTGTGTGTGTGTGTGTGTGTGTGTGTGTGTGTGTCAACTTCTATACCCTTGATCTATCCCCGGCGGAGCGGTCGGTTTCGATATACATTTCTCATCTGGTCGGACAATTTCACTACTTGGGGTTCAATTGGGGAGTTGGGATGGCTTTTGCTTATATTTTGTTTGTGGTGTATGGGGGCGCTTTGGTGTTTATAGATTGTTTCTGTTGCTTTGGAAACGAACTTTAGACTTGAATATAATGATAATATCTACATGGCAATGATTGTGGAGTTGTTTGTTGGGGCAGATTAGTAGGACTCTGAACATGGACGGACAAGATGGGCAAAACTAAGAAGTTTTTTTGTTTTTGATTTTCTCCCCGTCTTTTCATCTTTTTTCCCTACCTTTTGTAGTATAAACCAATACAGGATGGAACAAGCATGTAAATATGATAAGTGTAAAGAGCTACCTCTAAAACACGACACGTAAAATAATAATAATAAACCAGGTCAACGATACTCCTCAAAACCAGTCCAATCCTCGCTCGTTTCACCTCGCAAAAAGAGGTCCTCGATATCCAAACAAACATCCTCAAATGCCCCAAACCCCCAACGGATCCCTGCCACTGCCACCCCGCCCCGCTCCATTCCTCTCCTTCTGCAGCGCTTTGACCCTCTTGACAAGCGTCCCGACACAAACCGGCCCGACAAGCGTACACAGCGAGATCGCCCAGACGACAATAAGGTACGTCTCCGAGGATGGCCCCTCCGCAGCCACGCCGAAGATCCCGTTCGATTCGGCAAGTGAGGCGATTAGGTACCCGATTTCGCCGCGCGCGACCATTGCTAGTGACAGGATCGAGGCTGGATAGAGGGATTTCGGGGCTTGGGGGAGGGATGATGTCGATGACGTTACCGGGCGGGTCTGGTCCCGGGCATCAGGGGTAGATGCAGCGGCGCTGTCAGTTGTAAGGTCCCGTTGGTTCGGGAGCTCGGTATTTGAGTCCGACGTACGGAGGCTGGTGGTTGGAACTTGAGTACTTTCTTGACTCGGTGTCTGTCGTCGGGCCTTCTCGCGGTTTGGTTGAGATGATTGCCGGCGGACACAAGTCCTGGCGTAGCCGAAAGGCGCCTTGAGGATCGGGACGAGAGAAGTCATACCCGATAGAGGTGAGAAATGAACGAGCCACAGGCCCGTGCACACCTTGCCGAACGTCATGAGGATCGCGTAGACAAAGCCGCGCCACACGATGCTTCCTTCAAACATTTCGGTGATTGGGATCGCGAACCCGATGGAGGCCTTGTTTGTTAGCTATATGGACTGGCGAGAGGGAGTAGGAGAATATGCTTACGAAGAACATCGGGATCAGAATGCGATTGACGGGGCTGTGGTAATATTGTTCGTATACGTATGTGCCTGTAACCTTGGGCTCATGGTTGGCCTGGGTTGAGGCAGCATATGAGGGACGGCGAGCGGCGTCCTGATGGGTCCCGGGCTCGACCTGTTGTGTAGCCGAATTCTCATCTGCCGATCGCGGCTCGATAGCTGAATCTTCCGTGCTGTGCACATGGCTGTCGAACCACGATGTGATGACTCCAGCGAGGTACGCCGCGAAAAGACTAGACGTCCCGGCATAGGTCGCTCCCGCCACCAAACCAACCAGCAAGGCCGTATATCCAAGGAACGCGAATTGCGGAGTGCGGGCAAACTGGGGCAGCTTTTTTTGCGATGCGAGAAGGCAAAGGAGAATCGGCCGTGCGACAAATCTACACACAAGAACGACGCCAACTCCGAAGCCAATCGACACGAAAAGGGGCCGGACAACAGTCACCGCGCTGAACGCGTCTCCGCTCTCGCCGAGGTTCGAAATGATTTGAACCATAACAAGACCAACGACATCGTCCAGCATGGCCGCACTGGTAGTAACTGTCCCCAGACGCGTTGTTATAAGCTCTGTCGTGGAGAGGATCGTAAACGTGGTTCCCAGACTAGTCGCACTCAGCGCCGCGCCGGCCGCAAAAGCCTGAAGAGGCGTGACAGAGACGAGCTCCATCAGGATGAACGACAATGCCATGGGCACGGCGATGCCGGTGAACGCGACCGCGAGCGACAGGTACATATTCGCCCGGAGCGAGGAGAGGGACGTCGACAGACCGCCCTCGTATACCAGCATGATCAGTCCCAGGTATCCGAGCTGCTGTATGACGGTTTCCATATCGCGGTCGAGCCATTTTGCGCCGGGGGTGCCCCAGAGAATTCCGATGAAGAGCTGGCCGATCAGGCCGCAGTATAGAAGCCTGTCGAGACATGTGTTGACCAGGTTCAGTACCAGGAGGAGTCCCGTCTGGTTTAGGATGGTCGAGACCGAAGGTTCATGGTAGGCGAAGGCGGATTCTGCCATCTGGTTCGTTCGTTCGGACTGAGTGAGACGGGCGGCTAGCCGTGCGGTAATAACAGTCTCGGGTATAGTGAGGTCAAAGACAAAGGGAAAACGGACTCCATCAGAGAATCAGGCTAGCTAAGAGGCAAGAGCGAATTGAGAGCAATTGGTAATGATAAAAGTAAAGCGATTGAGAGGCAGAAAGATTGGCAGGAGAATCACTGGAGATAGAGAAAAGGCGGTCGCGAAAAGGCTTGGCGCCAAGACACCGCAGAGGTGACGTCAGTTCTGTGACCAACGTCAACATTGGCAGTAATTCGTGAACTCCAATCTTCTACATGACAAAATTGCAATTGATAGAAACGAGAGGGTATTAAGCTCAATAAAGAAGCAGCACAAAGCAACAAATGCACTCCAGAGAGTAACTGAACCCTGGCCAGAGGAGGACGATTGGCCGAGAAGATGCCACTAGATCTGCAGTATGTCCCTCCAGAATTCCTCTGGCAGACTTGAATACTCCGCAAATCGCCCAATAGCCTGGTCTAGCACGACTCGCTGATGCGCCGATAATCTAATCTTTGGCGGTTGGGCCCCTGGCACCGGTTTGACAAGGAAAAGTGCGTCGTCTGCGTCTGCGATGCAATCGCGTTGGATGGTCCGCAGAGGAGCTGAGGTGATTTTGTGAACAAGGAGATCTTCCACAGGAACATATGGTGTAATTCCCCTCCTCCAAGCTTCTATTATTGATAAAAAGCCGCTGGGCCTGTAGGAGAGCTAGACGTCAATGTCAGCACAATGTCCATCAGCACGAGGGGCCACATATCGCAGGATTAGCTACCTCACGCTCTTCACAGAATCTGATGAACACCCCCGTGCGGCTCTGCAGCCCGCCGTCGTCCGTTTTGTAGATAAAAAAACGATCGCTGTCGCATCGGAGAACGGCTTGGATCAAGTCATGGTCGATGGGGCTGTCCTGTGTGTTGTGGCGGATAACCACATCAATATTCTGAGCGAAAGGTCAATCAGATGAGTATCCCTGAGGGTGAACGGTAACGGGGAAGGGAGATGCGGAGGACATACGTTTGTGATGCGCATTGGAGGGGAGGAGGGCTGGGTCAGGTAGTACTGCAGAGCAGCACCCCCGACAATCGCAATACGTGTATTCTTCCAGCCCGATGATTGAGAAAGTGTACGTATGAGGGCGTCCGCCGCCTCTTGGACGTCAAGTTCTGTCGGGATACTCATGGTTTTCTGGGAATCGAGGAGGCGGAAGAAGAAATAGGTGAAGAATAAACCTTCTTGAAAGAGGCCTGCCCAACCCGGAGAAAAGGGGGAAAGGATTGCGAGGATGAATGTACATGACAAGATGAAGAACGGGTACGGGCTGGAGTCATCTTATTTAAGTATTTCTCAATCTATTGCGGGAGATAATTTGACTTCAAGACGATGCTGAAAAGCTGCCGTGCTCTCGTCCTGGTAGGCTGTGAATGAGACACTTTGAGTAGCGTCATGCAAGAGTATGGAGAAGAAGTTCTAGAAGCTTTGGAAAAGGGAAACAAAAGTATATGAAAGGAGTGGAAATGTTCTAAATAATGTCTTACTATTGATATTCACCTCATTCTGCCGTTGGTTTTTTTTTCTTTCTCACCCCTCCCGTGGACACACGAACGCTAGACCATGATCAAGGAATGTGAATAGATCTACCATGGGCAGTCAGCAATTCAACTAGAAGAAGGGAAGGTATATGGGCAGTCCAGAAGGTGTTCTCTCCGTATCTTAGCCTCTCTCAGTGGTGCTTGGCACTAGATCAGGATCCACGTCGTTCTCTGGCAGTTTATGGGTTCTGGCAATATTCAACGGTGGAAGAGGGGGAATATTTGCACTCTGCTCCAGCTGCCCAGCCAGGAGTCTCTTGCGGAGCCTAAGGGCTGCGTAGCCAGCTGGTTGTCCCTTCGTGTGCGGCCCCGAGTGTTCAGCTACCCAGACAGACCGAAACTCAGGTCGCATGCCAGCTTCGATCTCCCGATAGGTTTGATGGCTGCGTGAGCCGTATAAATTTAAGACCATGCGGTAAAAGGACTTCTCACTCCAATCCGCAGCGTACTCGTAGAGACAACGAAGTAGTACGAGAGCCTTGATACAGAAATGTTAGTCCCATTATTTGTGCTCACAGGTTATACCGTTCACTTGACTCACCTCGAAGAATTTTGCCGGCCTCATTATCTTGACAGGAGGGAGTTCTCTCCATGGGCCGGTCCCAGCTCCCCCGTTGGCTCTGCTTGGAGGCAGACCCTCGTCATTGGACAACATGAAATATTCGTCAGCGACAGGACCAAGTTTGATGGCATCTTTAGGAAGCCACCATAGCATTCTGGACTGCTTGTACAGCCTAAGCACTGTGAAGTGCCCCCTGGGGTCGAAATGGAAATGCTCGTCGGCGATCACGTGGAACCTATTGGGCCCCATGCGGCTGAAGATATCCGGCACGCTCATATACGTCTTGCCGGTGGTTGAGCATTGAAACGTGGGGTCCTGCATCGCTGAGCCCTCGGCGTGGAGTTCGACACATTGGCGGCTAGTACAGTGTTGGTACCCTGCAGCAATCAGACAGCTGACGGCAATTGCCAGCTTGTCGTCACGCAGAACAAACTCGATTTCCTAGTGAATCATCAGTAAACTATTCTCTCTCTAGATCTTTGGGATCAAATGAGGCTTGAAACTTACGGGAAACCCATAATGTACTCCAAGCAAACTGACGACCCACCACCCCCAGAGGATATTAGGGACGCCTGCCCTATCCAGCGTCTGGCCCACTTCGGCCGCCGGTCTTGCACCTGAAGATGGACGTGGCATGTTGAAAGAAGTATTCGGATAAGCTGATATGCCTTCTATTGTACCGTTGTTGGGATCGAGGAGACTGATCTGATGATACCGATGATCATTTCCTAATCAGGCAATTCTACCTGGTATTTATAGCCCAGGGCCATGAGCAGGGTTTCTTTGACAGGGACCCTCTTCCTTCTTGTTCATCAAACCCGGCTTTGAGGTTCTTTATCTTGCCATTGTTCGTGTTGTACGCATCTAACGTGCCTATCCATGATTTGCTGCCATCTACAAAGCAAAGCAACCATCGGGGATTGTCATCCACTTCGAGGACAAAAGAACCGACCATTATCATCTTGAAACGATAATGGATTGGCACCAGAAGAAGGAGTCAAACCATAAGCTGTATAAACCTCAAAGGATTGACCGAGTTGGAGTTTCTCAATGCGGACTACAGAAGACGCGTATGGAATGGGAGATGTTGACTCGGAGCTGTACTGTCTGGTTACTGACAAAGGCAGGATCCTTGACTGCGATCGGTATGCCGACGGCATCCTTGACGAGCGGCACCCTTCTCGTTCATATTTCCAGCAGGGATGCTTTGTTTTCCTCTACGATTCAAGAAGCAACATACAACATACTCTCTCTGGGGTAGAAGTTCCGTCAAGGAGACAGACTCACAACTGCGATCGCTAGCGACACGCCAAGAGGAGCAGACAGACTTGAACCGCTGCACAATCACCCTGCCACAAATGAGAGTGCCGGCCTTTGGCTTACGTTGCCAGGAAATAGCCGGATGTTGCCTTTAAAGTTGCCGAGCGAAACCACTGACTTCCCAAAACGTGCGTCAATGGGGCCCTTGGCACCATTAGACAGCTGCTTTG
Organism: Aspergillus pseudodeflectus; assembly: GCF_044049435.1. Classification (NCBI taxonomy): domain Eukaryota; kingdom Fungi; phylum Ascomycota; class Eurotiomycetes; order Eurotiales; family Aspergillaceae; genus Aspergillus; species Aspergillus pseudodeflectus. The sequence goes on along the minus strand of NW_027263798.1, from coordinate 302,495 downwards.
ATCGCTTATTGGCACTCAAGCGATGGGCAATGTTGAAAGGATACTGAGACCAAAAGAGCGGTGTGAAAGAAAACAGAGTCGCAGCTCTTGAGCCAGTGTCCTGAGACATAGCAACCTGTATGTCTTGGTCTCTTTGTTCAACCAGAGCGCTATCCAGCGCACTCTTCCTCCTACCAGCCTCCGTCCGGAGTTTCAAGTAGCTCCGGGGCGTCAATTGAGTTCTTTTTGGGCGTCGAAGGACCAATCGTCTACGATTCCCATATGCAGCTCCTATCGCAAGATACTCTTGGCCATATTCGTGGCAAGGCTGAACTGGCCAAGGCTGACACGTCGGTTGGCGAAGACCAGGATTGCGGTCCGGCCAATGATTGGGAAACCCAAGCGAGCTTCTCTGACGTAAGATTACGTCGATTTGAATTTTCGGCTGCGGTTGTCTGCCAGAGGCTCGATGTTCTCAGGATTAGCCGGACGCGCGCTTCCGGGCCAAACGACTAGCCAATTCACCAGCTCGGCACGCGTCGACTAGGGAACGAGGAGAACCGATATGGGACCAAGTAATAAAGAAAATTACCACCAGAGACAAAGAGCAACGCTGGCATTCGAGACCAGCGACAACAAAAGTCAATGCCTCGTATGTTTCACATTCCTTTGTCACTGCCCGTCAGCAGACTCCTTGCGTCGAAAACGGGATCTCGGAACTTCCAATACCACGCAGAATTTGTGGGAAAGATCCAAAGTTCTCCAGGCAGATACCCTGGCAAAGCCAAAACGTGGTGGGAGATCATCACTACGTGCGAGGCTGAAGACTTAGGGCTCGTTCTCATCACCGAAGAGCCGCCAGATGCCCTGAAACATGTCAGCCAATAAGACGACAACATCCCAATCTGGCGTGAGATTGTCGCCTCGCCAAATCTCAAATAGAGTTTCTCATCGAGCTGAAGTTATTCCTCAACTGCCATTGGTCCCAGCCTCAGCCTGGAATCCAGAGCCGTTCAGATCCATCCAGACTGTCTCCCCAGTCCACCAATCCTCGGCAGCTCCTTGAACATGACCTGTCCTTTTTGCCAATACCCTCTCTATACTGGAGGCGCAGGAATTGATACGACTGGTGGAGGCACTTCTGCGGTTGACGGTTAGGGCAAATAGGGAAAGTAGAAAAGCCAGAAATGAGACCTTCGATGCCCCCTAGGAAGGTGTCGCAGCAACCTCACTGGCGAGCACCTAGCGGTTAATCCATACCTCTACGAGGTAGAGTACAGTCGTGTAGAAAAAGCATCTACAGAGACCCAGTGCCACGCGGACCCCTGGGGCATTAGCCGCCGAAGCGCCTGGGTGCTGGCCGAAGCTTACTTCAAGGACGGTGCATTACTGAGATTACTATCTACTATCTTATATAGCTGTATTCACTTGCCCCATACTATATCTGCAGGATAGATACATTGGTTCATCGGTCTGACTGTTGGTTGACCAACTGATTATTCTGATTGATTCTCCATTCCCCAGGCGCCTGCCCAATAGCATGTAAAATCTTGATTGGTCTAAATGACCGGACATGGAGTTAAACTCGTATCTGGTTGGTCCTATTGAACGTTTAGAAAAGAAATCATCTGCCGTGCTCATGCGCCTTAATTTGCCGTGTAAAAGCCCAACGCGGTGGTAGTGGGGGCTTCTTGAGCAGGCCTGAAGATATACAGCATGTAACTATGAGGCATTGAAAGGGATGATGATTAGTCCGTTCTGCCTGGGCGTGCCTGATACCGTGGAGATTCCATTCGTTCGGGCAATCTTGAATTTCGCTCCCTTGGACACGCAAGACAGGCAGAAAGGGAACCACGCACGCAGCGAATGCCGAAGCGCGTCGAGTTTGCAACCAGTTGCTCAGCTTCTGGAGTGCCATGTAGAGACCGCCAAACCATCTACCGCGGCGATTCACGGCCTGAACCCGAAATCACTCCATCCGGGCAGACTGCTTTCCCTGTCGGCGGTTGGAGAACGAGGTCGACGCCTTGTTGTATGAGGGTAGGTACCTCGGTCTCGACGGCTAAAGGTCCCTTCGCAGCGGTAGTTTAACAGGGTCCTCTGTTCGACTAGTGCTGCGCCAAAGAATGGCCGAGTAACAGGTCTTGCCTCAAGCGAAGGTTGCGTGATTTTGACCTGGGAATACATGGAGGATGAAGCGAATCTTTATCAAGGCAAAACTATGATTCGTTGGTTGTCAAAGGCACAGCCTAGTAGTAGACACTGTGGTACTATGCTACACAGTGGCTGCTTCAGGAGGGCCTTGATGCTCAGCTATGAGACCTTGGCCGGATTGCTTCACTGTGCTAAGAACCTTGAACACGATAGTCCAAGGCTCCGCCAGAGAGGAAGGAGCACCCTGCCGTGGCCCCTTCCGCAAGTAAATCCACGTCCACTGTGTTACTCGGCAACTTCCCACTTCCCACAACCACCTCCCCGTGTCCAAAAGCCACAGCAGCCATGGCTGATCTCTCCTCTGTTCCGTTTGAAATCCACTCGATAATCCTTGACTTTTGCGACTTCCGGGCGACTCGATCGTACTCCCTCGTTGCAAAAGCCACCACGTCCGCCGCCCAACGACACCTCTACCGTGAACTGCACCTCGGTCCAGCCGGTCACGTCACCCAGTGGACGTGTACGACCATTCAGCACCTCCTCCGGACCCTTGTCCGGCGTCCAGATCTAGTAGCAGTGGTGAAAAGCGTTCACCTTGATGTCCACTATGCCTGCAACTTTACGGAGGAGGCGAGATACCTTGAGAAAGTCGGCGTAGAACGCGCAGACTCCGACCTCACCAGCCTGGCAAGAGCCGTCGTGGAAGATCTGGACCTCCCGAATTCTTGCTCATGGGACATAAAACTGCGCCACACCTCCCTTGACCCTTGGATCGCTGTCCTCCTTGCCCGACTCACCTCGATGGAGTCTCTCAGATTGGGACCGGCACTGCTACACAGAGCAACGTTCCTCGGCTCCATGTTTCAGCACCTAATTCACGGAACGCCCAGGTCACTTCTCACATCTCCAATTAGTCAGTCTAGGGGCAGCGGATGCGGGGTATAAAGTCGCGGGCCTGAACTACGGGCCTGAAATCTATATGCCTTTTTTCAACCACCCCTCCCTTGAAGACTTTGAGATGAGCCTCGGGCAATTCCCCAAGCTGAGACAGTGGAGGATCAAGCAAGCTCCGAGCTCTTTGACCGCATTTCGGCTGCTCCGAACCGGCGGCATCAACCAGCAACAAGTGGCGGACTCGTTGGCACTAATGCCCAAGCTTGAGGCTCTACACCTTGGCTGGAATGAAGTATCAGGGCCCAGCGGAACTCTAACAGCTCATCCCCCAATTGATTTTGCAGAGATTAAGGCTGCTCTTGACCCTCTATCGCAGCATCTCAAAGCCCTGTCGATCGGGGTCACCCACTATCGGCCCAAATCAGGGCAGCTGGACGCGGAGGACGATCCAACCCGTCCGTTTATAGAATGGGCAGACTCTTCTCTCGGGTCTCTGGCCAGCCTGGGCTTCCTTGAGCACCTCGAGGTTTCTGTCAACATCTTGCTCGACTTCGTCCCGTGGATTGACACTCTAGAAGACGTCCTTCCAAAAAGCCTAAGGTCTTTGGTACTGACGGACGAAACGTTGACCTGGCGTCAAGGCATACTTGAAGACCTGCTGCAGCCATGGGAGCACGGTTTGCACCAGGTTGTCGCCCTGCTAGGCAGATACCTGCTCCTCCACGAAATCTTTGCGCCTCATCTCACCAGTGTGACGCTTAATTTCACCGCTGCGATCGGTTCTGACGGATCTGTGCCGCAGGCTCTTGAACGAAGGCTTCGCGGTTGCGCAGAGGCGAGTCACGTTACTGTCAAGATACTCTACGTTCAGGCATACCCGCTTGAGCATTCTACGCGACTATATCCTATAGCCCTCACCATCTACAACCGCCAAACCCCCAAAGTCGCCCCGATGATCCGGTGCGGCGGCCCGTTGACTAGGGTCCCTCTGTATTGGTTCCCACGAAGCTGGTCTAGATCTGAATATGCTTATCGGTTCCCCATGCAAAAGCTGAGCTGAGGATATGGCGTTATTGTGCGAACTGGTCATTAGGGGTTCGTGAGGAGGTGCCGGCGAGAATAACGGATATGTGTCTAGATATCATCGACTCGTAAATGACTCGACTTGTATGATTGACGCATTTGATATGGATGTCGCAACAACGATACCTGACAGGAGGAGACTTTAGTTTATCAAATGAGACCATCAGTGGACTCGACAATGTATGTACTTAGCCTAATATTACAGCCATCTGAGAATATGACAAACGAGAACAGACAAACGAGTCCTGGGTTCATTGAAGACTACCAGGTAGAGAGCCCTCTGGTTTTATACATGGTTTATTTCTTCGTAGAGAAGCGACTGATTCCATTGCCAAGCGTCAACAAGATGCCCCTATTATGACTCGATAGATCTGCAAATGTCAAGCAGGGAGATCCTAGGGTCATGAGATTGGACGTGATGAACTCCTTGAATGGTGGGTACACGTGAGGGTAGCCCAGCTCCTAGTATCAGCAAAACAGATACGCGAAATGGGGGTACAGCCCCAGACACCTTGCAAGTAATGAGCGGCCATTGCGTCCGCTCTATCCTTGACAACTTTCGCAATCGCCGGCCTAGCATGAAGCCTCGCCAACCAGGCACTGACACTCGGGAACTCCCTCTCGAGATCAATCGCATCCCCAAGAAACTGCGCCACAACGCCAACCCAAGTCCAGAACGCCGAGTCGACAAAGCTATACCCCCCGCCCACCAACTACTCCCTAGTTCGTACCAATGCAACAGCTTTTGGTCAGCCGTCACGAGTGGAGTGACTGGATAGAGATAGTAGCATTGCTGGACAACTCGCAGAATTAAAGTGTAAGTAACCCAGCCTACAGTCTTCGATTCGACTCTCCCGCAAGGAAACAAACAATGGCCGCTACAAATAGGAATGATCGCAATTACCGTCCCCCTTGGCAGCAGCCGCAATCAAATCCAACCACGCCGCCAACCGATACCCAGCACGCGCAATCAACTCCTCAAACACCGGCCGTGCAGCCTGATAATACTCGCCCGCCAAATCCGTCGACTCGAGATACTCCAAGCCCGGCTCAATCACCGTAGTACAAACATACGCATTCGCATCGCGGGCCCACCCCATCGCCGTCGCTCGCGGATCGCTAATATCCAAATCCGCAATCCACGACGCAGCTTCGCGCCTGTATGCGCCCGACCGGATCTTCTTCGTCAGGCGCGTCGCCCAGGCGTGCGCCGTGGAGAGTGAGGATCCGCCCGCGTGCGCTTCGGGCATGTTGTTGTCCCAGATGTGGTGCAGGTTCTGGACGCTGCCGTTGAAAGTTACGGCGATGTCGTTGCCGCCGACGGCGAGGGCTTCGTCGTGCAGGGGTTGGTGGATGTCGCCAGTGAACTGGCAGATCGTTTTTTTTTAGTATCACTAGGGTGGAAAAGGACGCCAGATGGATGGAAGGAATTGACACATACGTGAATAATAAAGCGCAGCGCATCAAGCTTGAGCTCATCCGAAGTCCCAGAGTCGAGTAGTAGATCCGTCTACAGACCGAGACACGCATTAGTTGCAATTTGTTCCATCGCCATCCCGCAAACAGAATGGAGGAATCTCACATAATTCTGAATCGCGCTCACAATACACCCCTCACTCGGACAATCGCGCTCAAACTCGACCCCGCAACTAACCGGCGGGTCATCGTTGGCGTCGATGTAGTGAAACACAGAGGAGAATTCCCCGCCCTCGGTATACCGGTACGAGTCCGCCCAGGGCGCGACGCTGGCGAGGTAGCTGCTGCTGCTGCTGTTGCTCGCGCTGCCCAGGATCTCCTTACAGAAGGCCGCGGTGCTGGGTGAGACGAAGTTCTGCGCTATGTAGGCGACTGTTTCGTGGCCCATTGCGCCCCATGCGAGGGCGGTGGGGAGGCATGAGGATACGGCGAGGGTGATGGGGAGGAGCGGTCGATTGCGGGCCAGCATGATGAGGAATGTTTTCTTTTTCTTTTTCAATGCAGTGCGGAGAGCGAGGGGGGGGGACAGCAGGTCATTTATGTGCTTTGCTTTGGAGAAGCATTCGGAGAGCGCCGATCATGTAACCCTCCAGCACTTGGCGCCCCGCAGATTGGGTGCTTGGAACCTATCAGCTTAGCGACTTGGATAGGCTCGGATATTTGCTTTTTTGCTTGATTACAGCGTGATGTCCATTGGCTGGAGATATGATAGGCAAGGTTTGATGTCGCGTGCTCATTGCCTGTCTGATTGATAATAAGCGCCGGCATAAATGCTACAGAAGAAGTGCCTTCTTTAAAGGAAGGTCTTTAGCGAATCGTGCTCAGGTACCTGCAGTAAAGGTAGATGTAATACTTGGGCAGCTGCAGTTCTAATATGGAAATTGCGCTTTTGACCCCCGCTCGACTGCTGTCCAGTTTAATATCCAGACTCCTGTAGATAAGATAATCTATCCAAAACACCTACCTCTGGCCAAAGTCCACCACTGCGTATTTATCCCACTATCAGCGCACATTCAGCAGGATAGAATAAGATTTGGCGCGTGTGTTTTCATCTCCTCGCCTGGCATCTCACGATAAAGCTGCGACTTCGCGGAGATGCTGGCTGGGTAAGCGCACCAGACTTACTACCTCATTCCTCATTGGCGGTCGCATACTCTGCAGACGACATGGAGAGAATGGGAGATATCCGTCAGTCGCCTGTCATGGGAATATAGCTTCGGGGAACGGTTCTTGGAAGGCGAGTCCACGTAAGGGGCCTTGGGAGAGATGTCCAGCTGGTGCGGATAATTTGAGCAGTAGCATATAGTATCTGCGGCACGGACACTGCCTCCATGAGCAACCCATTTCCAATTCTGGTCGTCTCCATCCAGTGGAAGCGGAAAGATGCTGGGGCATTCCCATACCTCACTAACAGTATTTGCAGGGCTAAATTTGCTAATATACTTCCATGTTTTGAGGTCTGTAGAGGTATAAAAAAGCAGTTTATAGAGCTTTACTAGAGAGATAACTAAAACCTATTTCCTGGTAGATTAATGCTAGAACATACTAGGGTCACGGAACTCGAGGATCTAGTCTACATATTTAGGAGGAGGTTCCGTGATTACGGGGTTTCTAGCATTATAAGTTGTTTATGTCATACCATTATTAATACTATATATAATCGACTGTGCTTGTTACTTTACTACTATAGTCTTTCTACTTGATAACTCCTGTTCCTGGGGGTACTGAGTCATATTAGTTAGTGTATTTCTTATTATGTGTTTAGATTTCCACTCACATAAGATGTATACATGGCCACGAGGGGAGTTGAGCCATTGGTACCGAAGCCACTAGTGTTGTCGACATCCGCAACTGCTGTTCCGGAAAAGAACATCGCTGCATTTGACAATCAAGGAAGGATCCGACGCGGGTACCGGCTTCGGAATCGACCAGTCCTCTATGAATAAAGATAGGCAGAAATATAGGTCAATGTGTATGTAGAAGTCCTAGCTGATAGTGCTTGATAAGTATCACTACCCTCCCCAGGCGCCGCAACGTCACCGGCAAAGCAAAATGGTGGCCTGGCAAAGCCAATATCCGCGCAGAAGAAAACTAAGAAAGGAAATAGAGGAAATAAGTATCTCAGGTCGCATTAACCACTTTATAGAAATGCCTCTTAACACTTCCCCAGTTCACATACCCCATACTCCGCGTTTCCCGGTGGTCTAAATATATATCGCTCGCTAATACAGTGGAATATATATGTCTTTCTCATTGCCCCATAAAATACGAAGCAGCATATGGACGTTACTATATCCAGACATCACGTTTGGTACGAAGGGAGGCACAAAGTGTGAGGATGTTCCCTTTGGCCTGAGGTGGAAATTAGAAAACGCCACAGCATGGACTGTTGATGATCCTTCTGGCCCGAGAACACGGATGTCTCACCCACGGAATGTGGGCTGAGACGGGGTTCCACGTGGGAAGTGCAGGGGAACTAGTCGACGAGATCTGAGACATGCCCTGGTGGCGTCCGTATTCTCCAATCGTCTCTCCACAGCCACTCAAGTATATACCTTTGTCGAGTATCTACTGTGTATTATCTCGATATCAAATCACACATGCTCCTTGACACTCGTCGACTGCACATCCGACGACGTCTGCGTAACTTCAATCATCTGATGGATCCCCAATCCCATGCCCATCCCCGAATTCGAACTCGCATCCACGCCCCGACCCCCATGCCTCTCGCGTTCCAGCGTCAACCGCTCCTCGCTACTACTCACACTCCCACCTCTCCACCCCTCCCCACTCCCCTCATCATGATCATGCCTCGTATGCACCGTCGTAACCGTAACCGCCTTATCCGGCCTCAGCCGTCCCTGCAAACTCGAATTATCCAACGAACCCAGCGGAAACGCCCGGTTGCGATCGCGATCCCGCGTCCCGCTAGCGAGTCGCTTCGACCCGGACCGACCGGGGAAGGGAGACGCGTTGTTGTAGTCGCCGTCGGAAGTGGTTGAGCCGAGCCAGTGGCGGAGGAGGGGGCGGAGGGTCGCGAGACTTCCGGCTGTGATGCCTAGCCCGGCTTCGATGTTGGACCAGATTGCGATTTCGACGGTTGCGTCTGTTTTGGCAATCTCTTGTTAGCAAGCGGGCTTGGGGAAGACAGGGTTGGAAAGGCTGTGTGTGCGGGGGCAGGGGCTGGGGAGAGAGGGTACGTACAGAGAAAGTCGGGGTCTCGGAATGTTTTGACGTAGGGGAAGCGGACGATGACGGCGGAGGAGGCACTAGGTAGATATCTCATCAGCAAGGGATCTAGACATGTTCATCACGATAGTAGGAAACTCACATGCAGGCCATGCCCAAAATTCCCACAACAGCCATCTTGGTCTTGCGTCGCATATGCAATTTCCGCACAATAAAGATCGGCAGAATGCCCACTGTAAAATCACACAACGCCGCAAACGCACTATACACGTAGGTCATGGTGATGACAATCTCGATACTGATGCAGTGTCCCTCAATCGTCGGATCGAGCGCAGTCCGCGTCCAAAAGTACTCGAGCGGCTTGCACTGCAGCAGCATGATGAACATGAACAGCAGGCCCGTGAGCACTGTAAAAGCCATGACGGCGCAGAGGAGCCAGATGTGGAGGCGCTTGACGGTGATGCGCATGAGGAAGATGCACACGGAGACTTTGCATCCGATCGAGGCGAAGCAGTAGGCGATTTCGCAGAGCCACCAGTACTGAGGGGGTTAGTCTTGGAGCTTAGAGAGGGAACAGATAAGGATGTCGGTAGGTATACTGCACACCTTCATTGCTGTTACTCGTTCGTGCGCGGTCAAGACGGCGAATTTGCGTCCGGTTCCGTAGATGGCGCCCCCGATCATACACCCCGAAAACATCAGATAGAACGCCTATGCTCGATCATCAGTACGGACTCCGCTATATCTCAAAGACAAGTCAAGTATACCATCGCAAGGACCATCACCGCATCATCCCAGCCAAACGCCTTGATCAAGAACCCTCGCACATAGCACCGCAGGAGGACCGCCACGGTCGCCACGGACATGAACACCGCAGCGACCGCCGTAACCTCTACCGAGCGATCATCGTCACCAGCAGGCATCCTGGCGAGCAAAGCAAGTGAAACTCATCACGGAAGTGTCACGGCGGTGGAGATGGGCAGGGGGCCCGTATATAAGGGAGTTCCCTCGGTAGGAGCAGCTGCCAAAAATCCCCTGCTCCACAAATCTGGAGCTGTGAGCCGAGGCGGCATTCGACAGCGTTCGAGAGCTAGACTCAAAAGAGCAGGTGGCCCCGTTAGAGTTGGGCACCGCGGCCATGAAGAGTAAATCAGTGCAGATCTTGGTGCCATGACACGGGAAGGCGACCCAGATCCAGGTCATCCCGGGAATTCCAGGCGTCAGGTAAATTTGCAGTGGAGCAGGGCTGCAGTTGTTGTTATTCACCAGCAACCCCTGTTACTGGCCAGACCAGCCGCGGAGATGAGGGATGCGCGTTGTCCGCGATCCACTTGCCCTCCGGAAACCCGGTAGCGAGGGCGAGTCTAGGCGGCACAATCCATGTGAGATAAAATTAACTTTACTCGAGGTACAAGAGACTGAATATTATTCACGCCACCCCAGCTAGTTCTTCAGACGGAAGCGGCTGTCATATTAAGCGTTGGGGGCCATACACTAAGGATGCACATGAACTGTCCAGGATTTTGTCTGCGCCCTAGCGTAACCACCAAAACACCAGGAACAGGATTCTGGGCGTTTAGCCCCTTGGCAGCTTGGATCCAAGTCCTCAACCACGGTTGGAAGAGACGACAAGCGACGCTTTGCCCCCTTCGGACTTCCCAATTAGGGCCCAGGCCGACAGGAGGAGTGGCTCTGCCTCAACTTTCATGACTCGCGTATTTCTGACTCGGCTCTTGATCTTTGCCACAGGCCTCCCCAAGCGCGCGCTTGGGCCACATACCACCGATTGTCGGAGAATTGTTTCAGCCATTTGACATCCTTTTGTCCGCCGCCGATGGTGCAAACCTCGCATTGCCCGCAGTTGGTCGGCATTAGTGACGAGGAGGCAGCTGGGCGCTCATAAAGCCCGAAGATCCACTTCCGCAAATGACTTTTAAGGAAGGAGAGTACTCCCATAGTCCAATAAGCCGCTGCCGTAACGAATACAGCAAAGGTAAGAGGTTGCCTGAAGCTGTTCAATAGGTCGGGAACAATCAAAGTTCCTATAAGGGTCATTACTCATTCTTCGCCCCTTGGTTACGGCCATAATGCAAGTAACCTTTTGCTGTCATCTGAGCGGCAAAGGGAGTCGTCATTGGCGTCAGGCAAAGTTCAATGGAAAGTTAGGATAGCGTCTATACACTCACACAAATGGTTCCCGCCGGTGGGCTCACCGGCCATGACCTCATTCCTGATTGAACTCCAAAGCACGAGACCCCCTTAACGAACCGGCCCATCGCAACATCAGCGACCGTCACATCGAGGGTCTCTTGCTACCGCTACACGAGTCATGTCGCCGCTGCGTCTGGCTCCCCAGCCAAGCTTACTGAGCCGCATTATTTCGATATTTCGCAAGTTGATGCGGGGGCCGTTGTGCAGATTTAAGCGGTCTACCGCGCACGCCGTCGCAGCTGGAGTTGATACCGCCTGAGGTTCTTGGTTTAACCATAGACTTCCTTGACAGGGCCGATATCGTCTGCCTAGGATTGACTAGCGGAGGCCTGCTGAGAACGACTGGGACGTCGTCATGGCCGAAACGGAAAGATAGAGCCCTGAGAATGGTCGTGTTGTCCCGGGTGGCAAGGGATCTACCGGGAATGTTCTGCTGCTACTACTGCGCGAAGCTACACCCCTCGAAACTCGTCGGACCGCCCCCAAATGAACGGCTGGGTAGAGGCGATGAATGCCCAGAGATAGGTGGGTGGGCCAGTCACCGCCAACCTGGCGCAATTCCCAGCCCTTTGCTCGACGCACACGGTCTTGAGATCTCCTATCGTTTTCGGGTATTGCACCTTGTTCTGGCGATGAAAAGACATTACCAGGGACCGGCGCACGGTATTCCACTCCACAGCTTGGCATATACAGAGGTTATGGCGAGGGACGCAATGTTTACCACCCTTTTCTCTGTGCAGGCCCGCATCTGCCCGGCGGAGCGAGGTCCGCCAACGCTTGTTTTGCACCTGCAGCATTGGGCCCTGATCCACGACGAAGATTCGGGAGTTGAACAGTTTGCGTGCATCATGCGGAACTGGAGGATATGTCGACACCAATACTCCGATACTCTCCAGGAGCATATTGCGTCGGCCATCGACTCGCGAGGTTTTGGTCGAGGTCAGTGGCCAGAGGCGGAAGTCCTAGAGTGCCCACAGTGTGGTGTAGAGTTTCAACTGGACTTGCGAGATTGTGGTGGGGAGGGCAGGGCGGTCGTTGTAACCAAATGGTTAGATCTTGGATCCGGGTTGACGCCAGATGATCACAGGCTGTTGGCTCTTGCGAGCCGGGATTTCCACGGACTAGTTGCCGATCAGGGAGTTGCGAGCTCGGGGATGACTAGGCATCGCTATCAAGCTGCTTCAGGGCATCAGGTACAGGGAAAGGACATAAGGGACCGCAACTATCGGTATCTCGCAGAAAGGGAATATCGACGTGAGCTAAGTACTAGCTGGCTGGACCCGGGAGTCTGGACCTCGTCCGAGTGAGGCGTCTGAAAAAGATGCGTGCGCCTTGGAGTGAGAGTCCAATGCGAAGCAGTCGGGTCCCTGCAGTTTGTATGCGTTAACAGGAAGAGAAAGGAGCGTTCAAGGACCCTCACGATGACTATCTTCAGCTGCCACCCTCCTTGCTGGTCTGCGTCGTTTTTCTTCCGACTAGCACCTATAGTTTCAGGAATGATGAGTCTGCCCATTATCAACGCCATTTTTGGCACCGTCGGCACGTGGATTTGGGGCATTGCGCCCGGAACCGCGGTGGCTCTATCGGTACATTCTGCAATAGCGTCTCCAACATTACTTAAAAAAAATATGCCATTCACACAATACGGCAGTGGAAGATTACACTAGTATCCCTATGCGAGCAATACAGCCAGATCCTTCTGTACCTTGGTCTCCAAGGTTATCAACTTCTCATGTGTCTGTACTGCTGCGACGTGGAGGCCCACGGGAATGCGCTTAGCGAAATGTGGTGTGGCGTCCTTCTCAGCGAAACTAACCACAGCGTCGTGCAGAGGAAGAGGCCAAACGCAGTCCAGAGTTTCGGCGCGTCTGGGAACATGATAAGAAGGTGCGTCTGAGGATGAGCGGCAGATGCATAAGAGCTTTTATCCCATTTAAGGCTGCGCAATAGACTTACTACGGGGGATCTGCGCCAAAGTACGTATCTACCTGCGCTGCCTGTTGAGAATCCAGTTGGCAGGCCGCAGTTGCCGGACCTGGATGTGGATCTGGGTTATGTTTTCAAGAGAAACGCTAGTGTTGATATTTGCTCGTTTGAGGTTCCAGGGCTGTTTTTGCCACTTACAAACAGCATGCCTGAGGGTCATATTCTTGTTGAAAGAAAGGGAGAAGTCAATGGAAACCAAGATACTAATACACTATGGGACTTATATGCCCGTTGACCAACTCTCAATTGAATTCCAAACATATGAACCATCTTCCACTATGGTTTTATACCAGAATAAGTAACTACCACTCCCTGGAGCGTTGTATAATACCATACTAAGACGTATAGGGCTGGAGCGTCTGCGTGTAAAGGCAGAATTCCGGAGCTAGTAGGATTATCTGGGGCCTAGGATTGCTAGCACCTCAAATATGTAGAGCAGACATGATATTGGAAACATTGAAGAGCTACCGCTCTTGTCTTGGTCGAACCTGGGTTTATCACAACCATCATGGAGCCTATTGAGTTTCATTCCAAGAACCTCCAGATCGCTTTAGCCCATCCTCCGTCAACACATAGGCGTTGGAAGGCGTAGACGTTCCCCAGTAGTGTCACGAAGAACTGGTACACGGTCGCATGGCGCGCGGAACTCGTCTTGCCGAGTAGTAATTTACGCGCGATAGATCCTCAAAGCAGGATATAAGCGTTGGTAATGGCTAGGAATGTATCAAAACAGTCCACGAGCTGCCACTTTTAACCAGGTGTATCCATTTAGACCCTTTGTATCTCAGCGGTCCGCATCGCATCGAGAGCCATATATCATGCCCTCTCCCCAGTAATACGCACAAACTCATCCTCAGTATGCTTCCAGACCCTCTCAATCATTCCTTCCCTCCTCAGCTCCGCTAGAAACTCCAGGGTCTCCGTCGACGCACTCTCGCCATCAAAGCCAACCGTGTACACCCCGCTCCCCAGCTTCCCATCTATCCCACGAACAAATTCCGACTCTGTGGAAGCATTCCCCAGGGACACCGTACCATTTCCGCCCTCAGCAGCAGGATACCGAGGGCTAGTCAACAGGTAAACATGCCGTTCCCCACTCTCTTCAGCCGTAATCAACTCAGGCACCGGGCCGCCATCAATCGCAGCATTCTCATTCATGACCCTCAGCACCTGCCGCGTCAACGGCGTGTCCACTGCCCCGGGGTAATCATGTATGAACGACACCTGCGGGGCACTCTTCGCGACGGCTTCAAGACCGAGCGTGACGAGCGTAATAAGATGCCCGCGTAGCTGTTCGAGGGGTATATGTAGTGCTTGAAAATCCGAGGGGTCAATCGGACCTTCAAACCCTCCGCCACCGACAGTCACCACACGGCGATGATAGGGTGCGGCTTTGACGAGGGGGAGGAGGCGCGTTATGAAGCGGATGCGGGAGTAATGCGCTAGGGATGCGACGAGGTGCAGGTTTTCCGCGGTTACTGTGGTTGTCCGTCAGTCATTCATCGTGCTTTGGTATCTGCAGGTAGGAGTTGTGGATGTTCTGTGCGATTCGAGAAGGGAAAATTACCAGGACGATCAAACCTCGCAACACCCTGGCTGAGGAAGAGGATATTCAGATACGACTCGCGAGCCTGGATCTGCGCGCAGACCTCGTCGACGACCTTGATTAGGCTCACGTCTGCCGCGATGAAGATGTATTGGCCCTCTGGATAAAGCGTCCGACACTCGGAGATGATTGCATCCGCGGCGTCCTGGGACCGGCCAACGAAGTATGCCTTTGGTTTCACGGTATACTTTGCGAAGGCCTTTAGGGTTGCTGCGCCGATGCCGCTGGTCGCCCCGACGAAGAGCGCAACAGGACCGGCAGGGAACGAGCTTGAGATTTTCGCATTGAAGGAGAGGATTTCTGATAGAGCTACCATGTTCGCGTGGATGGTTTGTTTGGTCGTGTTGGTAGTTGGGAGGGCGCGCTGTATATAAGCCCTGTCCCAATAACGCCGAGTCGGCGAAAGCGATAACGCCGAACGAGCCCAACATCCCGACCGAACGCCACGTCTCTTCTCGTTTCTTCATCAACAATTTCATCGAGTCACTATGGATCCACCACACCGTTCTAATCAGCCTAGAAAAACCCGATCAGCGTGCGACAAGTGCCATACACAGAAACTCCGATGCACCCGCAAACCCGGCCAGTCGCGGTGTGAACGGTGCCTGCGACTGAACGCCGAGTGTCGCTTTGCGCCCCGGGCGAAGCGGGGTTCCAAGAAGCCACGACTGCCGTCCCACTCAACCTCGACACAGGGGAAACAGAGCTCATCAAATCAGATCTCCACTCCAAGCACTGGGCAGGGTCTTGATATTGGGGATCGCCTTGAGGAGTCCTTGCCCACTGAGCCGTGGTTGGATACGCTCGGATTGGCGGACCCCGTCGACTGTATCAACTGGGATATCGAACCAGCGGGGAGCGCATGGGATATAAATCTGGATACAGCTTGGGCAGTGGCCGACCCTGACCGGGGCGTTACACAGAATGTCTGCACGCTGCAGATGGCCTTGGACCCGATGCCTTCTGCTGGCACGACGAGCACCCACGAGCTAGCAAATCTCAGCATCGCCCTCTACGAGCTCACGGCAAAGCTGCCGTCTGTCCGAGACGAGACGCGTACCGCAAGCGATATCGCTGCTCAGAGCACCCGGCAAGCTCTCCCCTTCATGTTCGACGAGCTCTTCAGCCTCACCACACAGTTCACAAACGTGAGCAAACACTACCTGTGCGGCATAGAAGGTACCGACGAGCCAACGGCCCTGATGGTTGGATCATGTCACTCTCGCCTCACGAAAATATACATAGACATCTTTTCGATGATGCAGCGCTGTGTTCAGCACACGGGCGGGCCACCGCGACCGCGACCAGATGGGACACTTGTCCTTCCGAATGTGCAGATGGGCTCCTTGAGTTGCCCCTCACTGCATGTGGACTTTGAGAACCCACTCTCGGTGGGGACAGGGTATATGTATATGTGGATGGTTGCGGTTTTCTCAGCGCAGCTATTGGGACAGCTGGCGGACACCATGCGGGAGCGGCCTATTGCGACTGGCAAGTCGTTAGTGTATGGTTTGTGGAAGGAGATGGGGGAAAGGATGGATGGGTTGCTGGAGACGATTGAGAGCACGAAGAGCCTGCTCCGGTGACAGGCTTTCGGGACTATCGTGGAAATGAAAGCCGACGACAAGGAGAAACCATAATGACAACGCACCCCTTGAGCATATGAGCCGCGCTCCCTATCCTAAAATTGTTGACAAGGTGAATCTTGACTTTGAATGGCGAGTGGGGCCCTTTCTCTCTGCGTGCCAGAGTCCTCTGCCCTACCGGCTTCTTTGTTTCAGCTGTGCCGTATATGGCTTTGTTCGGGTGCGCTATGTCTGGCACAAGTCTAGTACACGGCTGCAGGAAAGTGGACAAAGGATTGTTTCACGAGGCATTGTTTCCTGCTCATTGCTTGAAAGCCGCCCAGAAAGCTGGTAGGGCGACACTCTCACACAAGGGAGGGTTGGTTGTTCCTTCCACACGTAGATACAGACAACCTGCCCACTGACAAGGAAGGACCAGCCAGGCTGCGATCCATCCTCTTGTGCAAAGTCTTCAAACTCTCTGTCCTTTCTGTCGCTTGCTTTGTGGCGGCTGCATCCAGCATGATTGTGAAACTCCAGTGCATCAAACGGCCGATCCGTCATTGTTTGCCTAGAAGACTTTAATATCTCCCCCCAACCCTCAAATGGCGACCATTCCTTTTTTGACACTCTAGCCCTATATTTATTCCATTCGATATCATCCACCTAATTCTCTTTCGCGATGCCCCGAACCGGAAAACGCAAACAACGACCATGGGAGGCCGACGAGCCTACCTCCTCGCGACTTGCTATAGTACGCAAAGACCCATTCCGATATCTCTGCTGGGACTGCGCCAGTATCGTCATGTCTTATCTCGACGTTTGCGATTTAGCCCGCTGCGAGCGGGTCGACAAGGGCTGGCGGCGGTTTATCCACGAGTGGATGGGCGCCGCCGGCTTCTACCAGCACTTTCCCAATCTTCCAAAGTCAACGGTCAATACGCTTGAAAGTACTGAAGGACGAGCTGCCGTGTTCAAGGCATGCGGTAAGTTTGGATTACATAGATAACTATCCATTTGCTAACGAGTGACTAGCTGTCGACGAGGCGCTGCGCCAGAAGTGGACGACTGGTAGGGCATCCTGTGCCCGTGAATATATCTTTCCTGGAAGTATATTCACTGTCAAAGGAGACTTTGTCATCTGGAACAGACACGATCAGGTATACTGGCAGCGTCTCGGATTTCGCAGTGACGGCACACTGCATCCGGTCACCACGTTCAAGTACACACCAGAGGGTAGAATCAACCGCATGGTTGTTAATGAGGCGGGCTATATGTTCCTTACAACCTCTTATCCTGTCAATCCACTCTCGTCCTCATCGTCGCCCCAGGAAACCAGCTACCTCGTCCCATTCGGTCGCTTGGCCCAGGAAATCCACACAGAATCTGTCGTGTTCTTGGAAACAGGCGAGGAGCTGTGGAAACAGTCACAGGATCCGGATTACGAACTCGTCGCCGTCGGGAGGGACAGACTTTACTACCATTCCTGTGGCACGCAGGAGGGCTCGTTTGTCGCACGCGACTTGCGGTCCGGGGAGCTGCTCTACAAAACATACCACGGACATACGGAGATGCCCCACGGGCCTGCTATCATTGTCCGCAAGCAAGACGGTGATGAGCTGATCGTCAAGCAATGGAGAATCAACGAGCCTCTCCCCGCGGTAGGGAGCATCTTCACCGGCCTGCTCGCCTACGAGCACGATGTGGGCGTGCGGGTCTTCGACGGGCAAACCGGGCAGTGCCTCCAGGCTATTTTGTGCGAGCGCACATTCCCAGTGGCAAGCCCGAACGACGGGGAATTCGCTTTGCTCGGCGGATGCGCCAGGAATGTGAACTATTACCGCATCCACAAGTATCGGTTTTCCGCCGAGCAGGCCAAGTTCCACCTCGTGACCACGGAAGTCTTGGACCAGTCACCGGCTGTAGTACCGGGCAACCACGATAGCATCCCGGTCCGCTCGGTCGACCCGTATGCGTACAGAGCCGGCCGATGGGACGGAGATCGCGGTACAGCCTACCTCCTCCCCGTCGTCGCGCGAACAGCCCCGTCAGACTGGCGGCCATCGGAGGTCTGGGACGGCGATGAGAGACCGGTCGATGCCTGGCTTACTCTGGGCCCCGGCCAGGAGATCACCGTGGCCCCGAGGACCGAGGCCGAGCTGGAGACACGGCGCTCACTGCGCGTCGACGATCCCTGGCGTGGTCCCTTTACTTGGTGGATTACCGAGTTTGACCACAGGAACCGGCTGGTCTGCCATGCGAAGAACCTGAGGCGTGCCTATGTCTTTGATTTTAGGTTCCGTGCCCCACAATCTCTGGGGATGGGCAGTGATGGAAAGAATGAGACTACGATGGAGATATGATCATCAGCTTTGCATTTTGAGTGTCAGATACTACCTTAGCATTCATAGAGTTGGATCAATACCATACATTAACCGGACCTTGACTGTGCACCATGAGCAAGCTACCCCACACGGAGACAGCGAAAGGGAATATCCGTCCGAGGTCGTCAGAATAACCTCTTGCACATCCGCCGTCCAAATAAGCATAGCCACAGGTCTCAGACACGCATCTCGTACATGTCTCGGCTGCAATGCGTGTCTTGGACACCCCTCACGCCCGTCTCAGAGTAACTTTCCACCTGTCCAAGACACGCGCTCGTATTCGGGCGCGGTCTCACGACGCCAGGTGTCAGCCCCGTTCAGCCCGGTGGGGAAGCGAAGGCGCTGTCTTACCCCGGCCCGCGAGCTTATGCATGTGCGCGGCTGCTCCCGTGTGGCGGGTAACTTGGCTGAGACCCGTCTGAGGCCGGGTTGATCTGTCTTGGACTTACACAAGTGTCTTGTATTGCTGGAACAGTGTCCTAGACATGCAGCGGGATATTTGAGACATGCCATGGTGCTGTGCACGGCGGGACGGGAGGGCTGCTCCATGTCTCTCCACGCGGCTATTGAGTTTTGTTTCACTTTATATTGACTTCACGTCCACTGAGGCTGGATCAACCGCGGAATCTACTCTACCGCATGATATTTGCTCATTATGTACTCTGTCTACGCAAGATCGGACGAGCCAGCTTGGTCGATTGAGACATCGAGTCATATTCACTGCGGAGAATAGTATCCATGAGCCAGGAGAACAGGTCAACGGTCTGAGTCCTATGGCCCGGTGTGCTTGGTCTTCGCTGCGTCCCTTTCATCCATGTCACATCTGATGAGGTTCCTCGGGTGTATGTACAGGGTTGAGCAAATATCTCAAAAGATCCCACCCGCAACATCGAAAAACGAATCCCCCAGCCCCATGATCCTCTCGATCCGCGTCCCCTCATCCGCATCCGGGCCACGCTCACAGTGCTGGTGCCCACATTCAGCCTCATAAGCCGCAATCAGACTCTCGAGGTCCATCCCCCTCCCACTTCCAATCCCCGCAAACTCCTCCAAATCCGGACACGCCCCCTGATCGCTAAAGTACGCTAGCATCGTATACAGAATCTCGACTTGCTCCGTACACCAGCTAAACCCGCTGTAGAGTTTGATATAATAGCTCTCTAACCAATGCTCGTTCTGGAGCAATGAGAGGGCACGGTGCGTGGCTTGCAGCGTCTCGGCTGTTTCGTTGAATATTTGTTTTGTTTTTGAGGACGTTAACAGCGAAATAAAGAGGTCGTGGAAGGGGATCATGGGGTAGTTGCGGAACATTCGAGATAATGTGGCCATCGAGGCGTGGGTGTGCGTGTTGGGATGATCACGGTCGTAGGAGGCTATTGTTGTTAGGGCTGCGAGAGAAGGGGTGCGGTAACGGTTTGTTATCGGGAGGGAGGAGTCGCAGCGGGAGATGAGCAATTGTGTTACGTGGAGGGCGTATGTTAGTTCTGTTGTTGAGGAGTGGAGATTCAGGTTCGGACTGTGCGCGCTGTCGATGACGGTTGGGTTTAGTAGGCCTTTATGTGCTGCCTCCCACCTGGCGAGATCCTGTCGGAGAGTTTGCGCCTGCGACGAGCGGGAATCAGTGCTGTACATGGTCGATCGGGGCGAGTACAGCTTCAGATAGATATCCTCCCAGATGGCCATGAGATGCGTGAGCGCTCCAAAGTGCTGTCTCGGGCTCGGATGCTCGCAGTCAACGGGGTGGAGAGGAAATCGGCAGTCGAAGAGGTACAGCTCGCCAGCCTGTCCAGCCAGGAAGACATTCTGCTTATCCATGGCGTAAGCAATCCAGAAGAGGCGCTCGGATTCAGACATATCTTCCCACGAGGTGCTGAGACTGAGCGTGGTCTGGTGCAGGCCCATTGCCCGGACGACGCCCGTTACTGATGACAGCACGCGCGAATAGACGGGAGCAGAATAGTATTGTTGGCAGACGAGGGCCTATCGATGTTAGTGCTTGACAGCTTAGACTGTGAATGGGCAGCATACCAGTGTAAGTAAAGCCCTCAGATATTCCATAGTCGGCTTCATAAACTCCGCCAAACCCTCCAGCGCCCGATCACAATTCCGAATCAACGCGCGCGTCTGCTCAAGCTCAGCAGCGACCTGGTCCGGCTCACGAGGCCTCGTCCTCTGCACATGCGAATCCAGCGTCTTCGCCAGCAACAGCACATTACTATACGTAAGCGCCTGCGCACACACCTGCTGACACGGCGGCGAGTCATAGTAAAACGCAATCCCATCCTGCAGATCGGTCTTATCGAATATTGGCGTTACGGAGTTGATGTGTTCCAGGTAAGTCTCGACACAATCCTCAACAGCCCACCGCGGCGGCGCGATAACCCGCTGGCCGTCGCTTGTAATGGGAAAGTCCAGACATCCACCCGCGAAGGGGAACTTGTCCAGTTGGCCGCGGAGGATTTGGCGCGCGCCGGGATGTTGCGCGGCGTATACCCATAGGTCTCTGCGGTCGTGAGGCTCGCTGCAATCGCTGTTCACGGCGCGCTCGAGGCGGCGATGCAGGGATCTAAAGAGCGACAGGGCGGCTGGGTATGTCTCGTTGAGCTCGGTCCCGTCGGCGTCATGGTCAGGGACGTGATCCTGATTTTGATTCAGATGATCGACGCGATGCTCCCCGGTGGTGGATCCTGAAACTTCAACAACCTCCCGCGACGCATCACTCGTCGAAGGCGATATAAGCCCCGTCGCACCAGGCCTCTTAAGCTGATCAACCAAGCTAGCCAACGTCGACTCAATGCGATCTAATCGCGAGGTAACGGTTGAAAAAGCATCGAGCAACTCTTTCACTTGGTACACCCTCGAGGTTGAGTTTGAATACTCGCATGCGACGCCCCCTCTGCGACAATTCGAACAGTCGGGCTGTTGCCGGTCGCACTTGACTTTGCGGGTGCGGCACTGGGTGCAGGGGGGGCCTTGGGTGTCGTCGTCTTCGCGTGGGCGGCGGCGGGACACAGAGACACCGGCTGAGCCGCCGTTCGTGGACAAGCCGTTTTGCGAGCTGGAGCTACTTCGGCTTGGTGGCATGGCGCATAGAGTAGAAGATGGAGATTCGGTCAAGAATAAAATGATGATTTGTAAGATCGGAAGACGCCGTGACGCCAGAAGCCGCGATGGGCTTCAGCGCTCTTGGCGGACTGATTCGGGCTTAGTGCTTACTTATGCCTAATATTTACTTTAAAAAACGGAGTTATTGTGTTCATAAATCCTAGAATCATGTGCTGATCGTGTGTTATATACGAAGATTGTCGAGAGAAATATGTCCAGCCTCTCATTGTCGTTCATAACCTTCATTCCAGCCGTTTCCTCAACCCAGTCGGGAGACCAAGGGTTTCCTGCTGCTTTCTAACAGCCGAGGTAAACAGCTATTTGATGTTAGCACCACTTCACATGAATACCAGGAACATGGGGAAGACATACCGTTAGCGAACAGCGCGTAGGAATCCGCATTGTTCAGCGCCTGGGACGCACTAAGCGCAGTCGAAGCCGAGTATCCATACGCGTAGTCCTGAGTACCAGGGCTGTAGACACCGGGAGTGTGCGTAAACTCATGCAGAGTCGTGCCAACCTGATCCTGGGCATAGCAGGAGCCAGTCACAGCAGGGAGCGCGCTGTAGTAGATGTCGCAGTTGGCGATGATGTTGGACGCGGGCAGAGCATAGGCCAGCACGTTCGGGCTGCAGTAGCCGTACGGGTCCTGGCAGTAGTAGGTCGTCGCACCAGATGAGGTGGAAGAGGCCTCGGAGGCAATGGCGCGGAAGCGCGCAGCGACGGCGTTGCGGGTGGAGCTCGAGTCGGTCTTGAAGAAGCGGGTGAAGCGCGAGCCGCCCTGCAGGGCTGCGTTGGCCGCGTTGCTGGCGAGGGTGACTGTGTTGCGCAGGGCAGTCTGCAGCGAGGAGGAGCGGCTACCAGAGCAGCTGGCGATGCGGGTGCGGGCCGCGAGATGGCCGACGTGGGCAACCTTGGCGGCTTCGGCCCCGTCGACGGTGATGGTGAGCTCGTTTGAGTCAAAGGGGATCGAGCCCGTGATTTCGGTGCCGGTCACAATGGGGACGGAGCCCTGGGAGCGGAGGGTGATGGAACCACCTTCAGATAGGTCGCTGGTCGAGGCAATGTCAAAGATGTCCTCGATCTCGGCGCCGGGGGCAAGAGAGGTCAGGACGTCCTCGGTGAGCTCAGTGGTCTTGAGAGTGTACTTGATGCCTTGGAATTCGATCTCGTTGCCTGACCTGTGAGCCTCATCCTGATTCAACTGGGGCAATACGTACTGTCACGGAAGAGGGAGACCTTCTTGACAGGTGCGCTGTCCTGGAAGAAGTTCAGGTGGACAAAGGTCACCTCCTTGCTTCCGGTGTTCTTCACCACAGCCTTGATGCGGGTGTTGTCGACCTGCTCGAGGGTGACGTGCAGTCCGGGGGTGTTGAGCTTGACATCGACAGGAGAGGCGCTGATGCCTTGCATCAAAGCGAGAAGGGCAACGGGAGTGGTGAAACGCATGATGAGGCTGGAGTAGAGTGAAGAGGATCTGATGCTGGATGATGAGCAACAATGCGGATCGCAACGACTTCTTATAGCCATGCCCAGACCTCGAGGATGCCGCTACTATCTTCGGGATCGCATGCTTCATGGTGGAAGTCCTCTCGACCCTCGGAGATTCGCACAAAAACAGAAGGTGGTATCGCAATGCAGTCTCGCAGATGCCAAGGGGCTTTCATTCTGGGAAGTTATGAAGCTATTCGGAGTCTATCCAGTAGGGATGCTCGATCATCACGCCACGACTCGCTGCAAGGATCACGTCCATCTTGGCCGACTTCGACCACTGATAGGACTCTGCAGTCAAGCCAATGTTTATCAGGAACCCCTGTTCGATTCGAGTTTCGGGGCATTCTGGAAGAGCCCATCGTGGGGATGCGTCAGGATTGAGAGGAGGTGATAGGTCCGGAGCATCTGGGATGTGCCCCTTTCTCAGATATCACACTTGGCGGCATTAGAGTGTTCTCCAGCGTAACCCTACGACGGGGTAGTCTAAAGTTGTTGATCACGCAGGACCCCAAGGTTCTGGCCTAGTAGATGACTAGAAGCGTCGAGAAGAGGATGGTATACACCCGGAGCCAATATAGTCTTCAAAGAGGCAATTGTCACCAGGCATGTAGATAACTTGCAGTCTGCACTCTGATATCTCAATCCGAGGCGTTAATCCCCCGGGAAAAGCCACAAGGCTTCAATCCTTGGCCCCAACCTGCAATCTAACATCCATCTACACCACACACCATCGTGACTGGGCCAGGCCAAAGGATGCAACCCAAGAGTCTTCAGCGCTCTCTTGGCCCTCTCTTGGCACGCGCAGTTGGCGTGTGATTTGCTGTTGATGAAATTTAGACTCGGAGGAGGGCGGGAATTGCAGATCTTCTCGCGAAAAGGTGATTGCTCCCCGCCAAATCGTGGTTGAATCGTCTTGGACGGAGAGCGAACGCTTGACAGGTATCACGAGGTTATCGGAGGGGCCCGATCGAGTTGAGAAGAGATATTGCACCACCACTGCTGGGGTCCTTGTTAACGGCGTTCTTCCTCGACCCCGCCAGAAAGGCCAGATAAGCAGCTGAGACAAGGAACAAAGAAATGTTTCACCTCTTCACTCGGCCCCTCATCCTCTTCTCTCTTGGATTATTTGCCATCTACCACTTTGCAACCATGTCAGACGCACCTCCCACCCCCAAACTCACCGTCCGGCTACAATCGCCCTCGATCCCCGCTTCATTCGAGAGCCCGGTCGCCGTCTCCGTCACAGCCTCAGTCACCAACACCGCCGCGTCGCCAGTAACCCTGCTAAACTGGGGTTCCCCTCTCGACCCGCGTGCAAACATCCTCGGTGTTTTTGAGATTCGCGATGCAGAAACTGATGAACCTGTTATACTCGACGAGATCAAATTCCGCCGCGTCCTACCTGCGCCTCGTGAGGATTTCGTTGAGATTGCCCCTGGTGCCTCGGCCGAGGTGAAGGTTACGATTCCCCGTGCGCCGCTTGATCAGGCAAAGCACTATACGATCCGGGCCAAGGGCTGGTGGCAGGCCGTTTGGGAAGCGCCGCTGCAGGATGTGCCGCCGGAGGATCTAAACGAGTTGACTAGGGCGCTAAGGGGCGAATTTGCGTCTGACCCTGTGCCAATCGAGACGGACTAGTCTGTTCTTATTCCGGAGTATTAGTCTCGTCTACGAGTATATCAAGTCGCATATGCCTTGGCAACCTGCATTTATATTAATCCATGCAACATGGTTCATAGCTATAGTACATCCACCACCAGGGTGACATTCATCTCATTTCGTCCAGCTCTTGATCCATTTATTCGCGATAAACCTTGTCCTCGGGTCCGCCTGGGCCTTCGAAGAGTTTCGCCGGGGCGAGTCTACCATGCATTAGCCCACACACTCTAAACAATACCTATTTCTATTTGGGAAACTCACCGTCCGCGAGCATCCCTCACACCCCCCTCCTCCTCAGGAATCGGCTTGCGGTCGCTGCCAGTGGGGAGAGCTACGCGACCATATCGCACTTCGCCGGCTTGTGGGAACTTGCGCTCAACCATCTCGTCGACCCCGGATTCGAGGGCTGAGGCACCCCGTTAGCTTGATGACCCCTGTAATGGATCAAACAGGGATGTGAGGCGTGACTTACTCGAATCGCTCTTGCGGCCGATTCCCTGCTTAGCCTGGTACGTGTTGACGTCCTCCTCGGCGCGTTCGGCGATGCGGTCTGGTTCGGAGGAGTCCATTGTGATTGCTGTAGTGTGTTTTGCGGATTTGTTGAAAGTAGTTGTTGATTATTATGCTTGAAGTTTGTTATCGGTACTGAAGAGCTCCATTAACAGCATCTTATATGGCATTGCGTGTTGTATGAAATCATCTCGATGTCACCCATCCCCCCTCCACCATGACGTCACATGACTACATCGAGGCCTGGACTATGAGTTCGAACAGAGTCACCTTATGCCTTGACGGAGGAAAACACATTGGGGAACAGCAGGAACACGTTCTATGTTTTACGTCAGGATTGCGACTGACAGCCGGGGCCATTTCCATAAAACCACCGGACTTGTAGAGCTCCCCTAGCTCCCCTTCCCCACGCCAAACCCCATAGCTACCGAGATCGATCTCTACCCATCTATCTTGCAGATCCAACACCAGCAAAATCAAAACTCGCCATGTCAGATCCAGACCTCCCCGGCTCGCCCAGAACCACAAAATCCCGCGTACTCGAGACCGCCGCAAGCGCAACGCAGGACTTTGCCCCCGTCAAACAAATCTGCGCGCACTTGCACGCGTTCCATGTCTATGCGTCGGACACGACGCGGTGCGTCGAGGCGAACCACTATTGTTCGCATATTACCGAGGGTATGTAACCTGCACCTGCACCTCCCTCTCTCTTATCCACGAGATGCCCCCCGTGGATGAAGCTAACGGTTCGCGGCGCAGACCTGCGCCAATGCCTAATCTACGACTCGCCCTCCGCCCACGCGCGCCTAATCGGCATCGAATACATGATCACCCCGCGCATCTTCGAAACCCTCCCTCAGGCCGAACGGCAGTTGTGGCACACGCACGAATACGAAGTCAAATCCGGGATGCTGATCATGCCGACGCCCGCGGGGATGCCGAATGCCGCCTGGGAGGTCGCCGAGACGTCGGAAATGCGCGACGTCATCCCGCTGTATGGCAAGACGTATCACTTTTGGCAGGTGGATCGCGGCGATCCGATTCCTATGGGTGCGCCGGAGCTTATGTTGAGTTTTACGGATGAAAATCGGGTCAAACAGGCGGTTCCGGGCGGGTTGGATGAGCTTGTGAAGGGGAGGGATGAGCGGTTTGGGGTCAATACTGCTGTTAAGAGGGAGAAGAGGAGTGATATTGAGGGGGTTGAGAAGCATCCTGGTAAGTATTCCCCTTTTGGTCATTGCGGTGCTGAGTGCGCTGTAAGTGAGAGATTTAGTGAAATGCTAAAGAACATTTAGATGCCGACGCAATGTGGGAGAAACACGACACCAAGTCAGGTACAAGTAAGCCGGGTGATCAGCGGACAAGGTATACCAGACAGATCCTCTCCCGTGTTTCCTCTTCATGACAGTAAGATCATTACTGAATGATTATAGCGCACGTGCTCCCTAACGAGCAATCATGAACCGAGTGTGTGGGAAGCATGACGAGCGGCAGCTTCCACCAGTATTGGTCCAGAAGTGTGGGAAGGCGATCAAATGCGCCTAGCGGAGTGTGCGGATTTGCTGGAGTTTGAGCATAGCGAGCGAGGGTTGAGGGCTCAGAGGACAGTTTTTTGACGAGAATACGAGACTTGAATGAATGCAAATACCTCTATAATTGTAAGGGCCACTGTTCAATGCAGTGATACAGTAGTGAAAACTACACTGTACTAGTCGTACGGAGTATTCGTTCAAGTCCATGCTGCAAACCGAGGAACTGCGCTCTTTATGAAATATAACGTACCTATCTATCCACTGTCTAGGGCTCAGAGCCGGGAAATAGCTCACCATGAAGGCGCCCCTCGTGCCTTGCGCCTGTGCTTCCCGGTTGGCTACTAGCAACCCGCAGGGCCGGTCTTTTTTTTGTCTGGCGGCTTCTACTAACTTCTACGTCACCTCCTCTTCTTATACATCAGTATTTATCTAATATCAGTTAGCCGACCGTCTGCTCATTTATCCCATTTTATGCTAACTGGTTACTCCTTTTTGTTCACTTTAATTGATGGCCGGAGGGAAATATAGTACGCAAAAGTTCTCAACGCACTCACATGGCAATGATAGGATGAATTCCCCATCTAGCATATGTTTCAAATAAAATTCAGCCTCAGTGGTAACCGGGTCCTGCAGCGCGCGCCGTCAAGTATTGGGGAAACGAGCGCCGCGCACTGGGTGGACTCGTACCCTTCCGCGCAGGACCGGGTGGGGGTAAGAGGTTGAGGCTTGTCCGCTGTAGAGAATGCCACTGACATAGTCGTAAGCTCAATGTAGTCCTCGGGGACCGTAGTATAACAATAGTATCTATCTCTATGTATCTATGATCACGGCTTAGAATATCATCACCGAAGCGTATCTATCTCTTGTTGAACAGACTGTCTCGTATCAATATCCTCTTCACCAACATCTTCATCGAAACGCAGATGCTTTTTCATGTAGCTGTCAGTGCTACTCTCGTCACTGGCCGGTTGGCTATAGCCGTTCTCACCCTCCGGAGCCTCTAGTAAGGCGGATTTGCCCTTCCCGGTCTCGCCTTCAGCCGATCCGTCGGCAAATAGTGCCTCCTCGAGTCCTTTGTCCGGAAGGACAATACCTCTGTCGGCCTTTGAGGGCTTGGGACTTACGTCAGATTCTTCCTCAATCGTCTCGGCTAAAGCTCGTGCACCTGATGCGCTCGGATCGGGCTTTCTGGCTCCTGCCCTGCCCCGCCTCGCCTTTTGGGGGGCTCCTACCTCGATCGGTCCGGTTTGTGTTTGTCCTGCCTGGATCGGCACCGGTGCAGTCAAACAGGTCTCAATGGCCTGGCTCGGCAGGTCAGCCAGTGAAGGCCCCTCATCGACCGCCTGACTCGACATCGCATCCAGTAAACGAGTTCGCTCGTCAAACTCCATTGGTCCAGTAACCGGCCCTTCGTCTCCGGACAGTTCAGCAGTGGAAGATTGAGCGATCGATGTGTCATTACGTGGTCGTTCCGCTCGCGACCCTTTGGGAATCACAATGGCCCCGGTCGGTGTTTCTTGACCTGATGGTTGATCGGCAGCAGGAGGCAATGGGTCTTGCTCCGCGGGCGTATTCATAAACAGATAGGGACCGGGTCGTGGGTTCCAGATCATCCCAAACACTAGGATTCCGGTGAGGGGTTCATTGTTGACGAATTTTCCGTCATTGGTACACTCGCCCATGCCGACGTGGCGCTCTGAGTCTACCATAAACCCAAGAGTCAGCAGCGTGTCCCGTGTGCGCGGCACGGCTGTTTCGATCCAGAGAGGGACGCCTGCGTCATAGGCCAGGGCCTGAAGTTTAGTGATGAGCGTACGCGCGAGTCCTGTAAGAGTCGATCAGCGTGGTCAATCAAGAAGCGATGCTAATGAGAACGAATCGGGCATTACCTTTTGCCTGGTGAGCATGTATTGTGCCAAGGGCAAAGATGCAGAACGCGCCTCTGTCCCCAAGAGCCTCCCTCCTCATCTCTCTAGAGACACGACAGTACCCGTCGAGCAACCGCTCACCCAAATGTCAGCATCCAACCTGCATCGCGGGGAGCGTACCCTACCTTCGCCCCGTTCTGGCCAGTTAATCGCCAAATGTCCTTGAAGCCATTAAGAGCGCAACAGCGCATACGCTCCCGATCAATGCATCTCCCAGGCGGAAAGACAATTGCGACGGTCTTGAAGTTGTTTCCCTCGTAGAGTGTAGCGCCCTGAAGCAACGCCGCCCTGATGATCGCCAGCCAAAGTGTCCTAGAAAACGTCCGAAAGACCTCCTGACTCATTCTTCCCAGTAGATACTGGCAGAGCGCGTCGCGGTCGTACACCTGGCCTAGGACGGTGGCCGCCTGTGTCCGGTAGTCTCGAAGCTTCCGGTCGCGGATCCCACACGGTCTCAGGATATCGAAGCGCCAGCGGACCTCTGTATACTCAAAGTTGCTCAGGGGCCTCGTGACTAACGTGGGATTCGTGTTGTCGGGGGCTAAGGGTTCGTTCTCGTGCTCGGCGATTGGCAGCGGCTGGCTAGGTTCGGCGTGTGACATGGTGTGGTAACGACAGAGAGAGTGGTGTTGTAATAGTTCAGTGGCTAGTAAAAAGAGCGTGGGCGATAATGGATGTGATAAGGGGTGGAAGATACGGCGAGGCTCTGGACGAGGCGCTGAGCGCCCGGCTCGGGATGGGGTGCCTGCCTGTTTTGTCGTCCTGTGACTTCATTGGACTGGGAAAGAGCAATTGGGCGAGGTATAGTAGAGCCTTAGCTCTGTTGAGGCTTCGCTAAACCTTCATTGAGCGTCCGCCAGTGAGCCTTTGGTGAAGCTTTATTAACTGTCATCAAGCACTAATGAACCTCCATTACGCCATTGCAATGACATCTTGGGCCATGTTCCTGAGTTGGTATCTAGGGTTCTGAGTGCAGGTGATATGAGGCAGCGCATTATACGAGATACTGTTTGGCAGAGGGGCTAGGGATCTGCTGTAAATGGGAGGTGCATGGCAGGCAAAGTGAGGGAAGGGAGGGGGGCAATGTCAGAAAGTTTATGACTCTATATCAACTTTTCTTTTCACTTCATCCAAATAAGCTTCACATACTCTATTTGAGATAAAAGCACTCTTCCTAGACTTAATACCTTAACCCCAGTTTTACTGAGGTACAGACTATGTCCACCATCCTATTCAAGTGCCAATTGATGGCCTCTAGGCAAGTGTTTATTCAAGCCCATGATGCCCCCATGGAGTAGAGTATAAAAGGCAAATATAAAGTCTTAAAGGAATTTCACCTAAATCATATACTAATCACTCCCATCATATGGTAATCACTAGCCCTCTAATCGCGACCAATGAAAGCATGGCACTGTCATGCCAAGAGAATAAGGTACCTATCCCCGTTCATGAAGCACGTGATCGGCTGACAGCGCCTGCTCGATTCCGGCCGCTCGCTGCCCAGGTGCGCGCCTCAAACAGCCTGAGTTGCATACCAGTGTACAAGATACTGCCAGATATTAATGGACGAGCTGGTCCACGCCAGTCTACAACTTCTGCATGTGCTGTGCTTACCCCCTATACCAACCCACTCAGATATTTCATGCAAGTTCACGAAATATATAGTTCGTCTCTGCGTCAGGAAGCAGCTTGAGCGGCTTGAAACTCGGGGTAGACTAGATGCCTTAGGAGCTGAAGAAGTAGGGAAGTATACTTGGATAGTCGCGAAACCTTGTAAGTTGTATGCTACACTCTTTGAGATGGCGCCAGCGGCTGGTGGTGCCTTCGCACTCGATGGCGGGTGTTCTCTCCGCAGTTCCGTTGGAGCTGGCGATAAGAGCAGCGGCTTATCGCACGCTAGGCTACAACAGGGATAGTGGCAGGAACGCCGGCTATTGACTTTGCGGAGTTCGAGTCGAGTGTTTCGCTCCCGCTTGGAGTCTCCTCGATCTTTCCGCTCTCAGCTCGATTCCGCCTGGTCACGAAAATGGTGGTGGTGTTTCCTTGTCATGGAGCACTCTACCCCCCAGAGACGACGTAGCTTTAAGATCAAGACCAAGTTCGGATCCGCCCGACAATGGAGAAGCCGCAAGAACCCTCCCTGCGACGCGTGCCGGCGGCGAAAGACAGCTTGTATCATCGAGACTTCTCCGCCTTGTGAGTGTGATCGAATCATCCCTGTCAGGGGACTACTCGCTCACAATGTCTAGGTCGATTTTGTCGTTCTAAAGGCCAAGTTTGCACGTCGACCGACATCGAGACCGGACCCTCGCGCCAAGGGCCCCGAGACACCGTTGTTGAATCGGATCAGGATACCACTGACAGCACCGTCGACGCAAGTTACCTTAGTATACCGCCGCTCACATCGCCCGGAATCGAATCGGAATCCTTCGGAATACCTCTGATTGCACAAACAACTTCCCCAAGCTATCGTAGCGCCTCGGTGGCCGCTTCCCTGACCTCTCCTGGAGCACACCTACCGAACTCTACTCCGCGCAGCGACAACGGACCTGTAGTTGACACCCTTGAAGATAATGAGAACCGGACTGCTCACTCTGTCGGCCTTTCTGGAGAACAAGACACGGATCTGCTGGCTTCCTTTCGATCATTCATCACCAACGAGAGAGATGGTGTGAGCGCGGACGTCATCCAGGCTTTTGCTGGCGACCTGGAAGTTACTGCGTTTCCAATACACTTCAATCTCCTGACCGATGAGTTTCAACCCGCCGACGATGTCGCGAAAAGCAGGATATCAGATGCGATTGAATCCATGGTGTCGCCGCACGCTTCGACACTCGTCCGACTATTCTTCAAGCACGTTCATCCCGTCTATTGCGTCGTTTCGAAAGGCCGGTTTCTAAAGGCGTACTCACAGGACAAGACCAAAATTCCAGCTTCACTTCGGGGCGCCATTTACGGGCTGG
Source organism: Aspergillus pseudodeflectus (assembly GCF_044049435.1). Taxonomy (NCBI): domain Eukaryota; kingdom Fungi; phylum Ascomycota; class Eurotiomycetes; order Eurotiales; family Aspergillaceae; genus Aspergillus; species Aspergillus pseudodeflectus. The sequence continues at coordinate 270,777 of NW_027263798.1, read as the reverse complement.
GCTCCACGTTTTGGCAGCACGACTCGGATGTGGAGGGCACTTTGCACTTTGACTTGCATACTTTGTTTGAGGAGGCTCAATCGTCTCTTCAGCGAGAGTTCCACGCTCCAGATTTATGGACTATACAGGCGTGTTTACTTTTACTGTACGAGCGTGCCGCCGATAACGCGACAATCGAGACACCACGGACCTGGGTCTTCTCTTCGCATACCGTCTCTTGCGCGCACATGGCCGGACTGCATCGAGACTGCTCGACATGGCACCTCGTACCGGGAGAAAAGAAACTACGGAGAAAGCTATGGTGGGCGACCTACATGAGCGACATTTGGTCCTCTGTGTGCCATGGAAACCCTCCGCTTGTGTATCCAGGCTCGTTCACCACCGCGCCGCCGTCAATAGACGATCTCGCCTTTGACGAAGATGTGCCAGCAGACCTTCAGCACATGGTAGACCTCTCGAGCCGAACCGCTGATATCTCTACCAGTGCCCGGTTCCTGGAAATGGTGAAACTGAGTCAGATTCTGCACGAACTGATCGACTCGTATTTGTAAGTTCCCCCACCCGTGGACTTTCACTTCCTACCTAACTCCAGTAGTCTTGATTCTACTTACCAACAAACGATCGTTCAGCCTCAGCTGAGAGAGGCTAAGCTACTTAACATCCGACAGGACTTGGAGAATTGGTCGTCCATGGTTCCGAATTGCGTGACAATGGCGTATAATGGAGAGCGACATGCGTTTCGCAATAATGGTAAGTGAACCGACCACGATCTCATGCCAAAGGCTCATAGAAATAGGACCACTCAATCTCGCATATTTCGCCGTACAAGCTCTCCTCTTCCGCGCACTCATGAGCCCCGCTAGGATGTCTGCAAAGACCGATCCAACTTCATCTCTGTGCCGGTACTTTGACTCTGCAGTCGCCGAATTCCGAAGCTTCACCCTATTCATGGACAGAATCACACGAGTGACCTTGCACGCTTTCTGGGGTGGCCGTATGTTACATTAATGCCTACCCGATTCTCTGCTGACATATCTATAGACGCCCGGTCGCAGCTCACTCTATGTGGGAACTTCCTAATCTACCTCTTTCTCCTTGCCCCAAGTCCGGAGCAAGTCCACCCTGCATTTGAACTTCTCGGAAGCTTCCATGAGTCACTCCAGCGGCTACGTGAATGGGCGGATGATGATCCATCCCTTGCACTTTTACGGCCGGTTGCTCTTCGGATTGACTCTTTTTTTCTACATGCTGCTCGAATTATGCGAAACGGAATGGCGGGCCAGGGCATCGTCTCATAATTTCCGCTAGCCCCTGGAGCAATTACACAATCTAATAACATATGCATTGAGCCATTGTTTTATTCAGATCCATGTGCTCTATCGAGTGCAAACCCTCCAACAGCTATTCGTATATACTGTCATTGTTCCGCGAACGCATCGATGACACTTCGAGGCTCACTGTATTTCCCAATCGGAACGTATTCAATCTCTTCAAAACCCATGGACCCTGGCCCTCCAAGAGCCATACCTCTCGCGGTATCCGTCCAGCGTGGCGAGGCAGCAATGGCAATGATCATTACCTTTAAGCCATACCTGTACTCTGGAGTACCAAGTCCTGACCCTGTCTCTGCGTCTAGGACAGCGATTAAATCGGGCACCGAAGCGAGGATCCTCGACTCGCCGTTTGGGAGAACTGCTTCGACAAAGGCGTTCTCGTTCTTAAAGGGCACTTTCAGAACAGCCTTGGTGCCGTCTATGAGTGCCCCATCTACTTCCAATATTCCATACGTATGGCCCGTCTTGAGGACACGTTCCACGCTAGTGATCTTTCCCTCTCCGAGGATGGCTGCGCTCTCAGGGCCTCCCACCTCTTCGATGATCCGACTTGCTCGGTCGGCAATGTTTCTTTCTAGAGCTATGGCCCGGCCGATCCACCATGCAAGAGAGACGGTGTTGGTAACGGCTTGCTCGCGGACAGTCTTGGCGGTTTTGGGCGCACCAGCGCTTCCAGCGCGGCAGCCCATCTCAACACAGGAGGCTCGCAGAATCTTATCCACAAGCTTATCTGTTCGCGACGATGTCATAGTCACGAAAGATCCGTCTCCGCTTGCGATAGTCATCGGCACCAACGCTTCGCCTTTCGCGGTACCATAGACATTCGGAGTAATCTGCCACGCTGTTGGGTACGCACGGCCCATGTAATCAGCGTCGATGCAAAAAGCGCCAAAGCTGGCCGCAACGCCGAGGTTAACAACTCCGTTTCCACCACCAATCTCCAATGCCACAAACCCAGATGCTGCAGGCAGGCCAGTGACGCGAATGAGCTCCTCTTGCGCTTTGCGACATTCGTCGTTTTCGAGGCGCTCCATACTCACCTCGGGACTGCCCATGCATCCCGTCCATCCGACAGTGGCCTCGTCGGGAAGGTAATCTGGAGATACAACCTTGACCGAGCCGGGTTTCTCTCGTATGATGGCGCTGACCTTGAGGTACTCCTGGTATGGATCGCCCCCACCACCGCAGCCCAGTACTTTGCAGCCCTCTGCGATAAGATCGAGATCCGTGGGGCTGATGATCCATTGCCTGTCTTTGATTACCGGACGGTATGTCTGGATATCAATGGAAGCATCGGGGACTGCCTCTGGTCTAGAAGAGCTCCCTTTGTTTGGGTCTTCATGCTCTTCTAATAGGTCCAATGGCTGTGCCACTCTTTGTCCCTGGGCGACGATTGATAACTCCCCGACGGCGCGAACAACAATGCGAGCTTTGGCGTCGACGTACTGGATTGGAAGCATGGTGACCTCGGCGATTTGAATGGTCTCAGGCTTGGCTCCGTTATCAACTGCTTGCTCAATCGCCAACTTCGAGACGACTTCTTGGGCTTGTTTGATTGTTTGGTTCGATGTATCGGCGACAGTGTCGATGACGCCTGATACGCGTGAAATGGCAGCTCCAACAGCGTTTGCAACCTCTGCTCCCTTGACCGTCCTCAAATTTCGGACCCCGGCCAGTGGTTCATCTGTCCTAATAATGGGAGCGCCGCCACCGACGATCAAAACGTCCACATCTCCCTTTTGTGTTTTGGTTCGGTCCACCAGCTCCGCGATCATCCGTCGCATGACCTTGCGTGCTCGAGACACTATCTCCGGTGTGACGTCTGATAGATGTCCCGGGTCGCCCATACCGCGGAAGGGATTAGGCTCCGTAGGTGTGTGGATAGCGGATGCAGCAACGATATCGGTTGATGTCAAGTATGCTCCTCCGAACAGCTTCGCCTTCTGCAGAAGTTCCAACGCAACGCTATCCGGGCCAACGGTAAGCTCACCGGATCCAGTCTCCCGAATGATGCTGCCGCCTCCTAACCCGATACTTTCAACTGCGGGAAGGGCAAAATTCGTGCGGACACCTCCAACGAGACCGGTGATAGAGCTCATTTGCGGAAGACCATTAGGCAGCAAAAGTCCACTATCCGATGTTGTTCCGCCGATGTCAATAACGACTAGCGGCTCCGTCCGAGCTTGTTGCCCCTCGCCACTCGCCTTCGCAGCGGCTCTCCAAAGGAACTCTCCACCGCGGATGGAATTGGTGGGACCCGAGTTGAAAGTGCGTATGGGTCGGTCGACTGCTTCTTCAGCGCCAAGGACACTGCCGTCGTTCTGTGTGAGATACAGCGTACAAGGACTGCCCTTGAAAATGTCGTACATCGCTTTGCGAAAGCCGTAAATCGTCTTCTCGGCAAGTGGGCGAAGCGTCGCGTTGAGGATGGCAGCATTCTCCCGAGCCAGGAAGCCCAACCCGGAGACTTCGTTGGAGAGTGTAACCCGCGGCTTGAACCCGGGCGTTTTGTGAGGTAGCATTTCTCCGAGTAGAATATCGCGAACAACGATCTCCTGCGCGTGGTTGAGAGGTGCGTACATGCCCGAGATGACAACATTTTCGATACCGTCGGCGACTAACTCAGTCGCAATGCGTCGGATCTCATCCTTGTCCACAGAACTGATTTCCTCACCGGAGATTTGATACCCCCCGTGGCAAAAGTATTGTCGGTCGGATTCGATGCAAGATCGCAAGTCGGAAGGAAAATCGATGAATGGTGGAATACCGCGTCCAAACCCGTCATCCGGGCCCCCGCACAGTCGGATGACAGCAACGCGCCGAAGCGACGGGGATCGCTGTACGACCGCGTTGACGAAGTGTGTCGTCCCGATGATGACGCAGCCGATGGAGGAGAGGGAAACGTTCGCCGCATCGATAACCGTCCGGACGGCGTTCGTGATACCTGTTGTGACGTCGGGCGTTGTAGGTGATTTATGCGATGCGATAATGGTCATGGAATCGAGTGCGATCAGCACCGCGTCGGTGTTGGTGCCTGCTTCCTGTTAGCCTGTGCGCGAATGGTTTCGACCATGCCCAACGTACCACCCACATCGACCCCGATGCGATAATTGTGCTCCTCGAGACTACCCATCTTGATTCTGATGTTCTGCTGGATGACCTACCCTCACGGTCGGCTCTTAATCTGCATCGTACGGTCTGTGTGTTGGGGAAAGATCGGTAGGATTTATGAGCTCCAGCGGAGGGGAATGATGACGACGCTTTAGGGGAATAATGCAAGGTTGAAAGGTCTGGTTCATTAAATATCCGAGCGACCTCGGAGTGACTGGGCTAACCCGAAGGAGGAAGCAGAGGTGCGAGGTCAATAACTGCAGTTTCTGCAGATATCACTGTATGACGGCAGGTGGTCACATTAGCACAACATGATCTCCATGGGACGACCTCCACATGAGCTATTGGTATGGAACGATATCGACCAATTGCTGCGTGCAGTTCCTGGATGATATCGGAGGCATGCATCAATATTGGAGGTTGGATGTCTCCGAGCGCCTTGACAAGATCCCCAACTGCTTACGATAGCGGGGTAGATAGGCGAGTCGGTCGCCGAGTTATCCGATCAGCGATAGGCCAACTGCGTTCGCTTCTTGACCGACGCTGGTTCGGTTGTATCCCCTCACTTTACTCCACACTAGTGCGATGTCAAGCCAATGACACGCCGAGCGCATATCAAGCCGTCATTTCTGGAGCGAGGTAAACACCACGCGATGTGTCAACGTAACCGAGAATTGGAGTAACGCCTAGCCCACTTAAAGACCCTCACGAGCTATCTCGATAAGCTCAACGACACTGTTGAACAACGGGGTAAACAACATGGTCGGCCTCGCAGAGACACCGAGTATTCCCATCATTGACCTGGAGCCTGCGCGCAATGGAGGTCCAGAGGCAATTGCAAAGGTCGCGCACGAGGTCTACCAGGCTTTTAAACATGTCGGATTCGCATACATCAAGAACCACGGGGTGCCCCAGGAGCTGGTAGATGAGGCTTTTGGATGGGTATGTTTGCTTTCCCCGGAATATCCCTTCCCCAGCTAACTCGAGCGGTTCGCATTAGAGCGCACAATTCTTCGCCCTCCCCCAAGCCGACAAAGATAAAGCCCCTCACCCTCCAGAAGGCTGGTACCACCGCGGGTACAGTGGTGTTGGCCGCGAAAAAGTCGTACAAATGGTCTTCGACGGAGACGGCATCGCCGACTGCCGCAAGATCCCCGACGTCAAGGAGTCATTCGAGATCGGCAACGAGTCCGACAAGCACATGCTCAACATCTGGATACCCGAAGAAGTCCTCCCAGGCTTCCGGGGCTTCTTTGCCAAATTCTTCGATACCTGCTCCGACCTCGAGACGCTGATGCTCCGCCTCATCGCGCTGGGAATGGGTCTCGACGAACACTTCTTCCTGGATTACCACCAAGACCGCACGAACCAATGTCGTCTGCTACACTACCCGGCTGTCGAAGAGGAGCTCCTTAGGCTCGGCAAGGCAGAGCGAATCGCCGCACATACAGACTTTGGGACAATGACCATCCTCTTCCAGGACGAGGTCGGTGGCCTCGAGGTAGAGGATATCCACGAAAAGGGCAAATTCAACCCAGCCCCATATATCCCCGGGACAGCAGTCGTGAATATCGGAGATCTATTGATGCGCTGGAGTAACCACGAGCTGAAATCAACCATGCATCGTGTGCGTGCGCCGCCTCTCGTTGAAGCTCACAACGGGGAGGGTGGGAGTACAGGGAGGATGACAAGGCCACGATACTCGATCCCGTACTTTATCAGCCCGGACCGGGACCGGGTCATTGAATGTCTCCCGAATTGTCATGGACCCGACCGGCCAAAGATGTACGAGGGGATTACGAGCAGTGATTATATTGCGATGCGGATGAACGCGACGTACTAGGATCAGTGTTTGGGTTTGATGTTTTCGTCTTGAGTATTTTGATTTATGTTCGTCTGGTAGCCTTTAATGAGATATGATTATATTCTATGCTTTTACTCTTCGTTGATGAGGCAAGGGTGAAGTGTCAAAACACGCCCACTAGACTAGGGGGCAACTCGTTCCTGGCTATCTGGTTTTAGACGAGTACATTTGGTTGCTCCTTCCTCAACAGGATGCCTTTGGAGAGTGAGAAAGGAAGGAATGACCGGCACCATTCATGGGTCGTCCCTTCCTTGTTTGACACCCAACCATGTGTAATAGGAAGGCACGACGTGCCCAAGTTTCATAGCCAATGTTTACCCGGGGGCAGCCCAACCGAAACTATTATGGAACTCCTTGCAACTACCGGTAGTTCGTGGGAATAAATAAATGTGTCGAGTATTATGGTGAGGTGGATGCATAGAAAGCTTCCATTTTTCGCAATGTCCCTATTCTACAGAGTGAGTGGGAACCCTACTCATCATCGCCCAAAAACACCCGAATCGGCATCCAACTGTCACCAACGACCTTTGCGCGCGTCTTTATCGCAGTTATTCGCTCAAACTCGTCTTCCGTAAGATCCCACCCTTCGAGGTCGTAGTTGTTCTCGATCCGCGAGGGAGTGACGCTCTTGGGAATAACGCTCACGCCTCGGCGGAGGTTCCATTGCAGCCTGTATAGAATCTTGGTTAGGGCGCTTTGCAAAACAAAACAGTATAAAATGGAAGAGAGGAGCTTACAGGATCTGTGCGGGTGTCTTCTTCTTCGACTCTGCGACCTCGAGGATGACCGGGTCCTTTGTCAAGTTTGTTTGGCCGTTGATCGGCGAGTCGCTGTGCCCGCCCAGGCAGGAGTATGCAGTGCAGTGGATATTCTTCGACGCGCAGTAGGCAAGAAGCTTAGGACTATTATCGGATAAGATGTTGGAAAGTGTTGTCGCGTTCGAGGATAAAATAGGACTCACGAGGGATTGTACGGATGCAGCTGCGACATGTTAGCAAGGAGGGCTCTTTTAGGATAAAAGGATGGTTGAGGTGTACCTCAATTTGATTGACAGCTGGAACAACTTTGCAGGAGGGATCATTGAGAAGCTTCTCAAGATGGCTGATCTGGAAGTTTGACACGCCGATGTTTTTCACTTTGCCTGTGTCGAGGAGCTTCTGCATTTCCTGCCTGAACACCCCGTTAGTTAACCCTCTAGTGAAGTAGATGGATCAGAACACAAAGGACGCACGTACCAAGTCTTGATAAAGTCCCAATCTTCCAGGTGTTTACTTCGATCCTCCGGATCCGTCGAACAAGGAAAATGAACCAAATACAGGTCCAAATAATCCAAGCCTAGATCCCTCAAGGACGATTCTAATCCCTCGCGTACCCGATGATGCCAATGGTTATCCAGCTTCGTCGTCACCCAAATCTCCTCCCTGGGTACACCGGATGCTCTAATCCCCTCGCCTACCTCTTTCTCGTTCCCGTAGTTGAGCGCTGTATCGATGTGCCGGTAGCCATGTTGCAGGGCGTGTTTCACGGCGTCGCGTGTGGCGTTCTCGCTTGATTGCCAGGTTCCCAGGCCAATGGCGGGGATGGCCGCGCCGGTGTTGAGAGGAACTGTTTTGATCGAAGGCATCTTGTTATCAACGAAGAGAGGGTGGTATGAGGGATGAGTGGTATCGTGCCTTGATTGATTGATATTCTTATTGCGCTTCGCTTGGCGGTATACCCGTTCCCCTCGTTCTCCAATTCTGCTATCGTCGGCCAGCTCATTTCTTGTCAGCCGATCAGATAGGGGTGGGCTCCTATCGCAACCGGATGACTCCAAATCGCCTTATCTCGATCCATCCTGTTGGAGTAACCACCCATTGCAGTAAGGATTCACCTCCTAGGGCCAGGAAGGAGCAATTTGTGGGGAAAGATCGGCCAACAGCGATCGGGGAACAGGAAGGAGTCGCAAACAAGAATCCAGGTGGGGATACTCCAATAGCGAGTCTTGGAATGGTCTGTGTAACGATAAGCGGAGAAGCTCATAATGCCCACAACCGGTCCACCGTCGGTAGTGCTTCCCCAGTCTTCTGCAGTTGTCAACCACGTTCCACTTGCGTTGGTTTACAAAGCATACTCCATTTTGAGACTTGGTGTGAAGCATAGTCGATCAATATGCCTTCGTGGTCATGGCCTGAGATTAAGCAGCGGCTTCAATGGTATGTTATCCCTTCATGCTCTCGAAAATGGCGCGACCCAGAGTATAAATGACTGACTGATATGTGCAGCCCTGTCGACGAAGATGCCGACTATGAGAATACGACATGGTGCAATCGGGATCTGATTCCCATTCCGCCGGAGAGGAGAACATATGGTGTATGGTCATATTTTGGTAGGATTGCGCGACTATCTCTCCAGTTGGAGCGGCATGCTGACAGCGGCCAGGTTACTGGACTGTATCAGGATCATGTATCTCCGCATGGTCGACCGGGAGTACCTTGCTTTCTTTCGGACTCAGTCCGCAGCAGGCAATTGGCGCTGTGGTAAGTGGACGGGTTGGGCGCGCTGGACTGGGCAGAAGATGAGCTGACAATGCGAGCAGGTCCTCGGCGGTTTCCTATCCGGTCTGCTTGCAGTCTTTTGTGGATGGATGGGTGAGGTACACCATATTGGCTTCACCGTATCGAGTCGCTTCTCGTGGGGAATGAGAGGGTCATACTGTAGGAGACCCCGTCTCATGGACTCGGATAGAGTGCTAACGCCACAGTCCCCGTCATCCTTCGCACATTCGTTTCGTGCATGTGGTTTGGTATGCAAGCCTTCTGGGGCGGCCAAGCGACACGCGTCATGATCGGTGCCATTATTCCAGGTAAACACATCTTTCCTCCAGTTCGAAGGATCTTATGCTAAGGGTCAGGCTTTGCACACATGAAAAACTACTTCGCAGAAAGCTCTCACCTGCAGACGAACGATTTCATCGGCCTTGTCATCTGGATGTGCGGCTTTATCCCAGCCGTCCTTATCCGACCAGAGAAGCTCCAGATTCCCTTTGTCGGCTGCTTCGTTCTCTTTTGCGGTTCTTGCTTTGGAATGCTGATTTGGTCAGTCTGTCTCTATCTCTTAGGTTGGGTATTGTACTGACGGCAAGGTAAAAGGGCCGTGTCCCAAGCTGACGGCCCAGGAAACTTGTTTCACCAACCCGGTTCTGCGCCGAACACAGGGTGGGCGTTCATGTTCGGTATCACCGCCATCCTCGGCTCTTGGGGATCTGGCACACTAGGTCAATCGGACTGGGCGCGTTACTCAAAGCGTCGATATGCACCAACACTGTCGCAGCTCGTTGCCTGCCCTCTGACTATTGCGATCACCGCAACTATCGGAATCATTGTCACAAGTGCCTCGAATAAGATTATGGGCGGCGACATCCAATGGAACCCGATTTACCTTCTTGCAGATATCCAGGAGTATTATCATTCGTCTCCGAGGGTTAGGGCCGGTGTGTTCTTTGCGAGCTTGGGACTGGTCGCGTCTCAATTCTCGGTAAGTTCATTTGGGTATGACTGTGGAAGATGCTGACCGGTAATGTAGATCAGTGTCGTGCTCAACAGTGTCAGCTGTGGTATGGATCTAGCGGGTCTCTGGCCAAAGTACATAAACATCCGACGTGGAGGATATGTCATGGCTGTTATCGGAATCGCGACTCAGTACGCTTCCCTCGATGCTCCCTAGTATTGCTCCTGTCCGATCAGCCTTGCTAACAAACCCCAACCACAGACCCTGGCAACTCATCTCAACTGCCGATAAATTCCTCTCCGTGCTAAGTGGCTTTGGCGTCTTCATGGCACCTGCAACGTATGTCACTTCAACTGCCCTAAATCCCCTGTGATCCACATACCTAACACCTGCAAATGCAGCGGCCTCATGCTAGCAGACTACCACATCATCCGGCGACACAGACTCAAACTCAGCGACCTCTACCGCGGCGACAGTAGTTCGCTGTACTGGTTCCGCAGTGGTGTCAACTGGCGCGCGTTCGCGGCGTTCACGGCCGGGATGTGGCCTCTTCTTCGTATGTGCCCTTTCATATCCTTACAACCGTGTTTGCGAGCATTGGCAGCGAGTTGAACTAACTTCGATTGCGTAGCTGGTCTCGCTGGCAATGTAAACGGGTGGGATGACGGGCAGTGGGTTGGGTGGGTGAGGTTGTATAATCTGACGTTCCTTGTCGGGTTGGCGATCAGCTTTCTCGTCATGTGGGTGTTGAATTATTTCTTCCCAGTTGATGGTGTTGGCGTCGAGGGACCGTTCATCGAGGGGGTGATCGATGGAGTCTCGAATAAGTCCGACGAAGAAGCGGCGGAGGTGGGAGCGGTTGGGGATGAGAAGAAGCGCGAGGTTATCTCTGTCGCCTAGATTAGCTGTAGTGCTCACCGTTCACAATGCTATTGGTCTCGAGAATTGTGGCTCATCTTGCGATAATTCAAGTCCTATTCACTTAATGCTCTCATGATTACATCAATTCGAGGTATCTCCGCGTGCTAAAATAACTCCCATTACCTGCAAGCTGCATTTCCTACGCCCAGAACCAGTCAGAACACCATTTCCCAAGTGCCCATATTGTATTCGCAGCAGTCGCAACTAATGGGGAATCGTCTGTGCTTGATAAATTCCAGCCGTTCCACCACCTTACCCTCGAATGCTGCCTCAAGATCGGGAGGGATTTGAGGGGGAGGGATCCTAGCTGCTTCGTCCGGGTTCGCAAAAGTAAGCCTGGTAAAGTTCGGCAGCGAACCATCCAGGATCCATCGGCCCAGAGAAGAGACATAGTCGGCTTCCAATGACGGAAGAAACATGAGTCTCACATCGAAGAGCGTGAGATGCTCTAGACTGGTGGGGAAGGGATTGGACGTGAACGGCGTGAGATTGAAAAAGTCCTGACTGTTGCCCTGGAGGATTGCAGGTTGGATTGTCAAGGATTCTAGCGAAGAGAAGGATTGGAAATTCATAACGGGATTGTCCAAAACCTTTCGTTTCCAGAAGCTGACATTGAGGTACACGAGCGACGAGGCCTGTGGCTCCAGGGCTTCGAAGTAAAGCTTATGGTGGATACTGGTGTTCACTCCCGAGCCGCACATGCGTTGGTGTGGGGACCCGATGTATGTGAAACGGCGAAGGGCCCTGGGAACCGAACTGATCTTGCCAAGTGCTTTGGGACTGATGTCGCAGCACATCAGGGAGAGCTCCTCCAAAGGCGTGGTATGCCCGTGACTTTTTGTGAGGGATATCAAGTCTGGAATTATGGCACCGAGAATCGACAGGCGTTTGAGCCGAGGATGGAAAAAGATGCAGTCGCGTTGGGCAAGGTTCCATCCAGTCCCGTCGCTCAGATTGAGTTCACCTATGTGTCAAAGATCTAATTAGTCTCCAAAGGGCCAGAAAGTCGTCGAGTACAGCTGTAGGGAGCTTACAAGTCTGCAGATTGGCCAAACATGATGGCTGGAGGATTGGGACGAAATAGGTTTGGAATGGTTCTTCCTTCTCAGCAAGCGCGCGCATATTTACGTCATTCGAAAAAGCCATGGAACTGAGGGCGTCTCGGATATTGGGCGCTTTGATGGTAAGATTCCGGAGCTTTTCGCAAGTCGCAATAACACTTTCGAGTCTCTTAGTGTAAGCGGCATACTTGACCTGATGCTCTAGGGTGGCCATGTGATCTTCATGCAGTGTGATTGAATGCACATGCTTGGCTAACGAGGGATTCCCGTCAATTGAACGCATGAACTGGAATCCTCGAGCAAAGTCCAGTGTGACAGCCCGGAAGAGAAATGGGACCGCAATGGGATGGAGCTCGCGAGAGACGAGGCAGACGCTTTTCAGTGACGCCGGCTCTAGGTGGGAGAGAATCTCTTCGAGAAGCTCAACGGGGAGCTGCAGGAGTCTGGAATCATATTTCTTGCGGGAACGGAGGCTCAGCTTTCCAAGGAGGCGGCGGAGGTTCGGGGGACGGCGTTGAGAGGGCATCGCGGATCGGGATTCGAGACGCGAGTCGAGAGCTCGGTAGGAGAAAGGAACAGCAGTTTGCTTCAAAGACAAGATGATGAAACAGCTGATGGCAAGGCACCTGTGTGGGGTTGAGCTGGGATGGGAGGAAGGAGAAATGGATGTGTTGCTCTGGGAGGAAGAAAGGAAGAGCAACACAAGCTCGAGACTCGACTAGAAAAAAAACTCTCTCATTCACAGCAACACCAGGACCACTTCACTATTTGTCCTAACTCTAAAGATTTTTACTACGGCTGAAAGTTACAAGGCCCTATCATAAACAGAACTCCTTGATTATTGAACTCCTCAACTCTAGTCTACATACATTAATTCTGATCTGCTACGACCTTCGAAGAACAAAAACACCAGTGCTACACCAAACAACCGATGCAAATCACACTATGTGGACATCTGCCTGTGAGGACTACCGGGTTGGCGATAGCTCATCTGACCATTGAGACGCTTGCAGTACTGAATGCCCGGCCCATAAAACGCACATTCACAATCCAGACCCGGCAAAGTCTCCCAGGAAACCTGCCGACCGAAGCGCAGCTCGAATGTTTGCCCGAAACTGTTAGCCAGCCCCAAACTGGAGCTATGCGACGTGATTTCACCCAGTCGAACCAATTCGAAGGCGTTTAACGTGAAGACTCGCAAATGATCCAGCACTCCGAGGCTGAGTGCTTCATGTATTGCAAAGCCATAGGTGTTTACCAAATCGATTGTGGGAAATTTGGGCTCCTTCCTGAGCCAAATTGTGAGAAAGATTAGGCCGCGAGGAAGTAAGCTGAAGCTCACATAGAGGGTCTTGGAATCTCTCAGGTCCTCGAAGTGCAATGCGCCCGACCTGATGGTGAGTTCGCGAAGAGAGGTGAGGCGGGTGAGGTCGATGGGGTCGTTCGGACCATGATTGACGACTGGGAAATCGACGTCAAGGGCGACGAGCGAGTACGCCTGCTGATTTATGGCTGTCACGTACGCCGCATGATCAGTCGTGGTATGTACGGGCCCTTTCCCACCAGGGTATGATTCCCTTGGCCTCGACCCCTTGTACGTCAGGAAGCGAAGAGCTCTAGGAAGGCCGAGAAGCTGACTTATTGCCCAAGGAGAGAGATCGCAGCAGTAGAGCGAAAGCTCTTCGAGGGCAGTACAATATCTGGCCCCGGCGCTGAACTGGCCAAAAGTATCAGCGGATGCACCGACAAGAGTCAGTATTGTGAGATCGCAGAAACGAAACAGGAGACCGAGCTCTAAAGACAACTCCTCGGCGGATGGCCCATTATTTCTCGCGGGCTCGTGAAGATGGATAGTGAGAATCCGGAGAGTATCGTGCACTCGTGGCCTCTGCACGGTCTCTGTGAAGCTTTTGATTTGATTCTCATGAAGGACGACGATAGCACGGTAAAGAAATGGAACTGCAACGGCACTCAGGCGAGGCGACACGGCTGCTAGCTGAGCGATCGAGTTGATATCGGGCTCAAGATACCGGATGATACACTCCAGAATCTCTAACGAAAGGCCGCAGAGGGTCGGAGACTGGGCAACCAACGCCATTTTGGGCCATTAAATACGGCGAAAGCAGCTAAAACAAGATGGTAGGACAAACAGAAACATAGGAAAAGAACCAGTGTGGAAGACAAAACAAGTGAAGAGATGGAAGAAAGAAGAAATCTATGGCCCAGGACGAACATCATAAGCGAGATGGAATGTTCAGAATTAGATTCTGCAGTGAAGCTTGAGGGTGAATGCGCGCATATTCCCAAGGCCAGGCTGGCATTCACAACACGCACAGCAAAACAAGAACGTTGCGGAATACAGAAGAATCAAAGAGAGCGTGCATCCTCTGCGGCGACTCCAGGCACTGGCTTCCCAGCAATCTCCCGCGGAAGAAGTGGCCCATTCGAATGACCTCTCCGTCCACAGCACCCACCTCAGGTCCTCAATATCCAGGCACTTGATGACGCTGAGTTCCCCTCGTCGCCCAAAACCTCAAAAGGACGATTCCACCAAGCGCACCCGCAGCAGCAAAATACGTCGCACCAACGAACATCTGCACAGGCAGATACCCGCCTCGCAATGTCCACTTTCCCTCCTTTTCCCTCAGCTGCAACGCGATGACCTCCGCGACCGTCCCCGGCGGCACAAGAACCAACCAGAGAACCGTCAACGCGCCCGGAACCTGCGGCAGCTCAATCAGGTCCGCTGCAACAGCCGGTGCAGCCGCCCATATTGTGCCCGCGCCAAGCCCTGCCAGGATGGAGAATGCATAAAGAGCCCCGGAGCTTGTCGCAAACGGCCAGAAGACCATACAAAGCAGTCCACATAGCCCGAGTGAGATTGCGGGCACTTTGATTCGGCCGAAGCGATCGCTGAGCGCACCGACCAAGGGCCGTCCGAATGCCTGGCCCAGGTTCAGGAGCGCACTCGCCAGGCTCCCTGTGTTCGATCCCAGCCCGACAGCTTGCGCGTAACTGGCGATACTGAACAACAGCGAGATATAGCTGAGCAGGCCGAAGAAACCGAAGATCAGAAACAAGATGAAGGTCGGCTGCCGGAGGGTGGACGAGGAGATTAGACCGGTGCCTTTCTTGGGTGGAAGACCCGGGCGCTCTCGAACAAGCAGACCAGCGACGAGATTCACAGCCAGTGCGACGATTCCAAGAATGCGAAATGCCCAGCGAAACCCAAACTGCTTGATCATATGGTTCGTGGCAAGGGAGTATATCAGGCCGCCAGTACCCGACCCTGCAGCAACAATACCATTCGCGATTCCACGGCGCCGTTTGAACCACCCGTTCGCAATCGCAACTGTGCTCGTGAACAGGCATCCCATACCGAGCCCATAACAGATGCCCTGACTGAGCCATAGTTGCCAGCTTTGTGTGGTGAAGGATGCGCCGATAAGAGCAGCAGCAATGAGGATGGCTCCGAGGACGATTACGGTGCGCTTAGGGAGGAAAGGGTTGAGGTATGTCACGAGCGGTGAGATCAGGAGTGCGAAAGAGACACCGACGCCGCTAACGGCTGCGTAGACGAGAGATGAAGTGCCTGGGAATTGGTTCTCTGAGAGGTAGAATGAAAGGATGACTCCGAATGCCTATTGAAGTAAGCTACCATTCAAGAGACTCTATCAGCAGTGCTCGCCAATAGTTACATACCCCGTTGATGCCCCAGGTATGAGCGTTGATCAGGAATATAGAGACCACGCATACCCAGCCATATCCCCCCTCTGGAAACTCGTCAGTTGGCTGGAGCGATAGGGCTTGTATTGAGGACGGCATGACTTTCGGCTCCATGGTAAAACTAACGATCTCAGAAGAATTCTGCAGTTTCCGGACCTGAATATATAGCAAAGGAGATGGGTCGTATAGTAGTCGGGGTTAGGGCAGCCCTCCGACCGGATCCACTCCGATGCTGACGTAAAAGGGTTGAAGGATGACCCCACCTAGACACATTAAAAGAAACGCTCCATCCTGCACACCCGATCGAACTGTCTATTCCAGAGCCTATCTCCGACTCCGAGAACTGAAGATGGCCGCTTTGAGTGCTGTGTCGACGCACGCCTGCATCGCCTGCCGAGCGTCAAAGCTCGACTGTGACAAATCCCGGCCGCAGTGCATGCGCTGCCTTCGGATGGATCGGCAATGCAGTTATACGCAGCAGCAAAAAGGTCCTCATAATGACCTCGCAGTGATCAAAAGGACGCGCAGAATGACGAGTCTTGATGAAACCAAGCCCGCCAGGGATCCAAAAAGAGGTGCCATACCAACACCACAGGTAAAACCAGAAGCCGCCATGGTGGTTTCTGCGGCTAATTGACCAGAGGCGAAATCGTATACCAAATGCATGCTCACGATGTCGGCAGTCCAAGCTCAAATGTGACCGGGACCAGCCCTGTGGTCGCTGCCTGAAAGCTAATAGAGGACACGACTGTCATTATGTGGCTGATCCTTTCCCGTCAAACGCGCAAAGTGAGACGAAACTCATCCCTCTATACAAGCAATCATACCACAGCGGATTCCATTGGTCTGTTCTGGTCGAGAATGTATGTTTATCTAGATTTTTATGATGAGTACATGCTCATGCTTGCTCTAGATCGAGAGTCTTTTGAAACATCATCGCTGGGCCGGTAGTCACCACGCACATCCGGAACAAGAGAAACTCTTCTCGTCAATGGAAAACTTCTTGGGCAATAGTCCATTGTCTCATGCCACGCGACGAACATTGTTGTCCTATGTTCCTCCTCGCGATATGGCAGAGACGTTTATTCAGCATTATCTTGATGTGATCGAACCGTCGCATCAAATTCTCCATCTACCCTCTTTTAGAAACGAGCTCGACGCCTTTTGGGACAGGCCAGGCAGTATGGATGATGGGTGGCTAGCGCTATTCTTTGCCATACTTGCACTAGGTTGTCAATTACACAACCCAGCCCAAGCGGCCAAACAACGTGGCGATTTTGAGGCCCTCCCCGCTCGTTTATTTGATGCAGCACAGGCCTTCCTACAACGCACGCCTTTCATGATCCGACCGAATCTTACTAGCATCCGAATTCTCTGTCTCCTCGTGATCTACAGGCAGACAAGAGGCGCCGTTTGTATCGAGTTCACTGCACTTTGGCCTGTCACTGGCTTGATCGTCCGACTTGCTATCACTCTGGGATTACACCTGACTGATCCTACCCAATACACACATAGAGGCGCGGACGACACCACATCACGCAACCGGCTATGGGCGGCGGTCATCCTTCTTGATTTACGACAGGCTCTTGCAGCGGGTATGCCGGTGATTCCTCCGGCTGGAAATCTACTCACAGAGCCACTTCTCACAATGGGACCGGAACTTGTCGGTGGGTCACAGCAAACCGAGTTCCTCTTCCCACTAGTCATCTACAATTACCTCCCTCAGATCTTCAAAATCCTCGAACTAGCGACGTCGCCTCAAATCACCTTATCCTACAGTCTCGTCGTCAAATACGACCAGCAGATCAAGGCACTCCTCAACCATTTCCACAACGCGTTCCTCTCCGCCTGCGCCGAGAACCCGAATACTGACCCCTTCCAATGGACAATGACGAACATCTTCATTCGCCGCATCCTCCTCGCCCTCCACAGCCAACTTTACCAAGAACCTAACGTTATCAGCCGCTACCCGGTCTCCTACTGGTCGTCTCTCGAATGCAGCCTCGCTATTCTCTCCGCGCAGCGTGATCTCTGGGACGCCGACGGGGACCCGGGTTCCGAATCATCATCAAAATACCCACCCGGGCGCACTCCTATCATAGCCCGCCTCTTGCAACAAGATTTCTTCCTTTCAGCGATCACCGTTTGCTTCCACCTTGTACAGGCTGAATCCCCACTGAGCTCTCCAGAGAGCAGTCAAGGGTGCCAAGTGCGGGCGCGAAAGACAATCCTCGAGTTATTGGGGTCGTGTCGTGATATCTGGGAACGGGAGCAGGATGTTTCGGTCTGCCATGGGACGGCGTTTTCAATGATCGATTCATTGTTGGGGATTGTACGGAGTACTGAGGTGGAAGACGAGATGGAGAGTAAGGGCTTGCTTGCTTCTGGATGTACCGTTGATGGCGAGGGATGTGAGGGTTTCTGCCGTGGGGATTTGGGGAAGACACATGATTCCATCAATCCATTACAGCTACAGGCCTAAGCTTGAGAGCCTCTAGCACATGGATTAATGATACCCTTCTTGTCTGGCTCTACATATTTGTCACAGGGTCTGCTTGTTCTACGTACAGATTCACGCAGTGAGGGTTCGGTGTCTCGTCATATGGAGATGACAGGCAAATTGTGTAATTATTAGGATTGAACGGGACAGCGCGCGGAGCAGCATGAGGAAACGAAAAGAATGGACAGTTTCATCGCCCATACGGAATAGCAATGTCATATAGTAACCTCAGCTGCCTCCTCCATCCCCTTCTCAAATCCGGCCCTGAAAAGCGCCTCCGCATTCGACATATCGACCTTGGCCGCATCATGTTGAAGTCGCTGGGATCTAGTTTTCATTTCCTCGCGTAACGCCTCCCAGTCCACGCCAACAAGCCGTCCATCCCGCTTCACGATCTTCCCATTGACAATAACAGTATTGATATTCTTCGGCGACGCATGGAAAACGACTGTCCCAACAGGATCCACAACGGGCACGGTATCAATATCATCACAGCGGAAGATGACCAAGTCCGCTTTTTTCCCTGGGCTGATCGACCCAATAACCGACTCCATCTGCATGACTTCCGCTCCACCCATCGTCGCCAGTCGCAACGCGTCGGCCGTTTTGCGGGGTAGGAGCTGATCAACCCGCCGATCAAGCTCCCGCGCCCGCTGAACCTGCAATGCCAACCGCATCTGCGCCATGAAGTCATTCCCTTGGTTTGAGGTTATATCGAGCCCCAGGCACGCGCGACAGCCGTAGTCCATCGCCTTCCAGGCAATGGGGTACCCCATTCCCATTTGGAGCTCTGTATCCGGCGTGCTGACAACGCCCGCACCAGATTTCTTCAGTGCGGCCATTTCATCTTGTGTCATGTATGCGCCGTGGCTGAAGACGAGATCCGGCCCCATTCGGCCTGCAGTTGAGAAATTCTGGATAACCTCTCCGTTCACGACAGCGCCGGGCATAACTGAGGTGTGGACGGTGATGAGTCGCGCTCCGAGCTTCCTGGATGCGTCGAGCTCCGCGACGTTTTCTTCGCGCGACTGGAGAGGGGGCTCGTTGAGTGCGACACCGAACGTGATAAGCGAGCTGTCGATGTCGTTATCCGCAAAATGCTCTCGTCGCACGCGGGTCGCATCCTCTAATCGCGCCGCGGGAGTGAACGTATCATTTGCGGCGCTTGCCAGATCCCCCGGGACAGGTGGATTCGTATAAAACCCGTAGCAGAATGTTCCTCGAATACATGCATCCTTTAGACCCCTGACTGCGGCGTCGGCGTGCGCGGGCGAATTGATAACGTGGCAGTGGTCGAGGACGGTTGTGACACCGTTGTTGAGGAGACTTAGGGCTGCTGCGTAATTGGCAAAATAGACATCCTCCGGTGTATATAGACTCCCGTAGACGCTGCGGAGGTGGCAGCAGTAGCCGTACAGCGACCAGTCGACCGTCAGGCCTCGTAGGAGGTGCTGCCACATGTGGTGGTGGCCGTCGACGAAGCCGGGCGTGACTATGCAATCGGTTCCATCGATTATCGTGCCGGCTCCATCGTTTGGTTCACGAATGCCTTCTGCAACAGCTTTGATCCGATCGTTTTCGATCAGAATATCGCATTTGTCGACGACATTGTGCCCCGCACCCTCCATCGAAATCACCGTCGCGTTCTTGATCAGTATGAATGAGGTCGCCATAGTTGCATACCGAAAGGAAAAGGTGACATCAGCGCGGGGAGCGGTTTCTCCATGTCTTTATAGCCCTCGTCAGCGCCGCGTCTGCCCGCTTACGGCCATGAAGCCCCGGCTCAGCTGCGATGGGGAAGCGTGCTGGTGCAACGTCAGCAGCATGAGGCCCGTGTATCAAGATGACGTCACAAAAGTGTGTTTTCATCTCAGCTCGGGGGCCTGACGCGCTGCATTGGCGCTCGGCGGTTCCTTTCGCTCTCTGATGTGGTCGCCAAGTTCCTGGCCGCAACCCGGAGTATCGCATCCTAAGTTAGCATGTTTGCAGTGTTTGCCCATAAAAGCTGCCTTGTTATGCAGGCAGAAGCTCCGCGACTTGCAAGCAACACAACAACAGAACTCTCCCCTCTCCCCAAACAAAGCCTTCGCCAACACGGATGCATCTCTCCCTCTTCTCATGTGGAACAGGACCCTTTCCCCTCTCATACCGCGTAATTGAGCCTCAAATGTCGCCAGAATGCCTCCGACGGCTGCTTGTCGACCTCCTTTTTAGCCTTTAGGGGACCCGCGCGGTTCGCGCCGCGAAAACCAGCCAGCCATTCTTTTCCCACAATTTCCTACGAAGACGAGAACGACAATTTTCTCCCTTCCTCCCTCCGATCCTCGGACATGTCTTTCGATTACGCACCCTACGGCGCCTTCCCTCCCTCCCGCTGATACCTCAATTCCCGCCGGGGACCTAATGCTCGACGGCGCGTTCGATAAGCTCCGGCTCAGCTCCGCTAGCTAGCGCCTCCGCCACCATCCCCACAACGTCGATATTGCGGGGAACCACGACATTTTGCTCCACGGGCGAGGAACGGCAAGGCACACCCACAGAAGGAAAGTGATAGTGCCAATGCTGAGTATGCGACGAGGCTGGATTGCGGTTCACATTCAGTACTTGCTGGATAAGATGGTTAGGCCGGAAGTTGTCGCGGCCACTGGCGCGGAGCCATCATTGTTTACCTGACCACGACAGAGAATCCTCAATATAGCAGAGGATTGATTGTGCTTTGGTGCCGCCTACCAGGAGCTGTCTATAAATTGCCAGGGCTTGCCTTCCTTGACTGACTCTAATTAATTACTCACGAGTTGCAAGCATATTTCAGATCTACAGAATTCCTCAAAATGGTTTGCGAAACCATCAACACTATGTGTGAGGAGTGCAAGGCACTCATTCTCGAGATGCAGAACTTTGTCAAGCTGATCAACTGCCTGTCTGTGGAGCGGTCCGCAAACACAACGCCAATTGCCTTCACACGCTCATATAACCGCGTCGAGTTGCAAAAGGTGGACTGGATGGATGAGGTCTGCTGTGCTCTTGAAAAGGCCCTTCACGACTGTATCCTGGTGGATGAGGGTGTCATCGCCTTCCATATCAGGGGGTCCTATACGGATTTGCAGGTCCGGTTCCTAGATGATCGTGTACTAGACTTCAGTCTCTTGGTTAATCTACCCGCTAGCTTCGAAGTGAACAGTGAAACGGTCGCCAACATCATCGATGCACTCAAATCGCCGACTCAACCATCATCGGGGGAGCATCAATCGCATCCAGGCGATAGACACGTCGAAGACGGATCCCTCGCACAGCAGGATAAAGCAAGACGCCTCAGGACAACCACCCTAACCGACACCTGGGTCTGTCAGCGCTGCCCGGATCCCGCGCATGCCAATCTGTGGCGGCTGCGATTGTTCGCCGAGCTACTTCGGAAGAGGAGGCCGCCGACGAGGGTGTGGAGCAACCTTCTGGTGGAGCAACCTTCTGCTGTATGGGAAGCGGGTTGGTCGCCCACATAGTTCTAATAGGAAGCCATCCGGACCTTTCATGGTTGCCATTACCGATTGTCGGCCCAAGGTAAAAGGACCACTTTGATGCTCTTTCCAGAAACAAAGCCGAGTCAGTTTGTCCGTAGTAGTGCCGTTGCACTGTCCCAGGGCTTAACCTACAGCTACGTGGCCCGCCTTCTGGAAAATCGATATAGTTACTAGAATGCCAGACTGACTTTTATCTTGAACCTCGTTTCTTCTTCGCTTGTAAAACTGATCCCTCACCAGTGGGACTGGCCTCTTTAATGCATCCTTGGTCACCAAAGCCATAACAAAGGGAGGGTGAGAATATATAGTTCCGTCTAGGCACTATATCAAAGATGCCACATTAATTCGGCATGGCCCCATAGTTTTGTTTCCGTTAGTATAGAGATTCAGAATCATGTAGAGCACTATCAATATAACCCTGCTGGTTGAGTTGCTTAGAGGCGATTCTTGACATGGTGCCTGAGGCTACAGATCACGTGCCAGCCTCCTGAGGAGCCAGCTGCGCTTGTTTTGCTTTTCATCCGGATACACAACCATCTTCACAGCCAATGGCCTGGCTGATGGCTCAACAATCTAGAGTGAAAAGAGATATTGAAGCACAAAGCTGACTAATTACCAGTAGAAATTGAGGTGACATGTGATTTATCTGCTCTGCTTGCGAGTTGCGGCTGGGGCACGCCAACAAACAGCTGCAACCAAGACAGCTTCGGTGGCGCGACCACTGAGGCGAAAGCTACAAGAAAGTGACTTTACTAGTGTCTCTCATGTATCGACGATGACGATCCCCTTCTGTCGGTCCTTGGTCAAGCCGTTCCATCATGCATCACATCTTCGAGCTCCCTTGGATGCTGGTAGAGTCCCAAGGCCAATTTTGTACCACACTGGTTTCCGCCGCTTCTTTTTCGCATCCATGGCCAGTTCTAGTTCACCAACCGGCGGATTGACGTCCCCTCATCTGTACGTTCCGATTGAGGATGCAGAGAAGCTGGAACGTTACAGATCAGGCGGCTATCACCCTGTACGCATTGGGGATCACCTTGATAATCGATATGAAATCGTCCAGAAACTCGGATACGGCTCGTACTCGACGATATGGCTTGCAAGGGACAGGACTTTGAATCAATTTGTCGCAGTCAAAGTGTGTACTGCGGATACAAACCCCCACGAACTGAATGTTCTTACTCGCCTTTCAGCAGCGCGAAAGAACTCGGCTGCAGACCCAGAGAAGATCATGCTACTCAAATATCTTAGATAGTTTTACAGTCAAAGGGCCTAATGGTACCCACTCATGCTACGTGATCACGCCAGCGCAAATGAGCTTTGCTGACGCAAAAGACCCTTCTTATCATCGCCTGTTTACTCTAGAGGTTGCAAGGGCGTTATCAGCACAGCTTGCGATCGCAGTCCACTGCCTGAATTCACAAGGATTTGTCCACGGGGACCTCCATGACGGCAACATTCTTATTCAGCTGCCATCTGGTTTTGATTACAACCATCTTGCCCAGCCACAGTTGATGCCTATTACTCGCTTTGACGGCAAAGACCTGTCCAGCTGCATCCCATCGCATGCCACCCTCCCGATCTGGCTTGAAAAGGCAAGCGAAGACCTGGCCCTTCCTGAAGCCAAGCTTTTACTTTCTGACCACGGGCAAACTTTCTCTCCCCTGGAAGGGAACATGTTCGAGTCCCGCACACCGCTGGTAAATTGAGCTCCGGAGGCCCGCTTCGAAGCCGGGGTGACGGCACTATCATCCCCATCGGACATCTGGTCTCTTGCGTGCACGATCTGGGACCTTGTCGGCCAACGTTCATTGTTTGAAGGCTTCCTCGCGAGCGAGGACGACATTACCCGTGAGCACGTCGAAGCACTTGATTTTGCCACCGAAGTGGTGGAATAAATGGGATTCTCGGCGATCCAAGTTTAACGAAAATGGTACACCTCTAAACGGAAGATCGTACCGATCATGGGAACACCGCTTTGAAGACTGTGTACAGCAGCCTCGGCGGCCAGAGCGTATGCTAGAGTTCGACCCAGCGGAGCGTGATGCACCCTTTGCGATGCTCCGGTCTATGCTTTTTTTTAGACCTGAATGTCGCCCCTCGGCGAAGGATGTTCTGGCCTCTGAGTGGATGGTCAATGGGCACTGCCAGAATGTCAAAAGGTGTGGAAATCATAATTTAGCCGTGGTTTTCGTGAATCTGAGAATGGACCGATCAAATGCATGGTATGCACTGTTACCGTCGGCCTATCTATCTTGTTAACCGTGGACTCGAGTTCAGCCTCTCGGCAAGAACGCGGGCCAACCGCGGTTAGCCTGGTTCGGGTTGGTCCCCGGCTCATTGATTGTGGTGAAATACCTGGTTGCAGCTGAAATGTTGTCGTCCTATGTCTTGGACTGAAGGATCGCTGCGACTTTCACACGGGTTCCCCACCAAGAGAACGCAGACAGCAAGAAAATGACTATAGAAAAGCTGGATTGACCTTTATTCGCTTCAATACCCGACTCTTACATTCAAAACCTAATAAGTCCCACCGCGTCTGGTGATTATTTATCTCACCGCATATGCAATGTGCCAGCTGCACCATCCAGCGCCACCAAGTGCCTGGCTGATTTGTAGTCGTCCATCATTCACTGAGGATGGCGAATTCCACTTCCCTAGGCAGGCATACACTGGCCGCGCAGGTACCTAACCCCCTGCCTATACCCATAAAACGACCGCTAACCAACTCTAATAGCGATACGAGCTCAGCGCGAGGCATTCTGGGGTGCCTTTCCCGGCCTTGTACATACTCCACTTCGCGTGTATCCCTCGCCGACCTTGCCGCTCCAATTTGTCGTCGTAACCAGTTCGATTTCACCACGAAGGATGGCCCGCGCTCTGCTCATACAGCCGCGGAGTATACACTCGTCGAAACTGAAGGAGCCTATTTGGTGCGGAAGCTTATTTTGTACATGGTAAGTTGAACGGATCTCCTCCGCGCAGTTAGCTGGATACCGTTTAATGACCCTCTCTCTATACAGGACCCAGCTGCCCTGAGCCAGTGAATCCGCTCGCCTTTTCTCGATCGGGTGGCTATCCTAGTTCTCATAACATTCAGACGGTTCCTCGTCTGCAATATACTACATATTCCGTTAACAATCGCATTTTATTTCGTTGGGCTGCTATATGGCGGCGATTGGATTTGCGAAGCGTATATTCTTACTTCAGTAAACATAACGTCGTCGCGCTGGCGCGATAAAAGTGGACAGTTCCCTAGTCCCTCACAAGAAGATCTTGAACCTATCAGCTAGATCTGCCCGGCCAAGTGTGACGAACTCACATCGATCCCCCGCCACCCACCATCGGCTTGTCACGCTGCCTGATTGTGGTAGTCCTCAACCTTAGGAGTGCTCGACCTCAGATCCATCCAACCTATTGCCTCGCAGGCAAGAAAACGAATCTGCAACATTCAGTTGTAAGCCCTAGTCTTAGATTAAATAAAAATTATAAAAAAAGCTTCTCTATTACTAAAAGAAACTCTATATTCTAGGTTATTATTAGCTAATGATAGATTTTTTTTAAAAAAACTATATAATAATCTAATAGTAGATTACTTTATAAAGGAATAAATCTATAAGCTAGTCTTATAAAGATTTTTCTGGCTAAATATATAGAGATTTATAGTAAACTACTATAAGACTTATAGTATCTACTAGAGCTTATATATTATTTATAGTAAGTAGTAGGGCCTACTCTAACCTCTATCTATCTTTTATAAGCTATAGGAATAGATTAGTATAGATTTTATTATTAATATACCTATAAATATTAAATTTAAGAATTTAAGTAGCTTATAAGAGGTATATAATACTATTCTTATTATTATAAATAAAATAAATAAAATAATATACTTTATTTTTATATAAAAGATTATTAATAGTAAGGAATTTATGTTTCTAGTTATTTATAAAATATTTTATCTTTATAGGGTATCTATAAATATAGTTATTAATTAAGGAAGTATCTTTATAAAAAGCGTTAGGGGTAGCGTATCAATTGACGAACTAGCTACGCCTGTTGGTACAAAAGGAATAGTTAAGGAACAGTAATTCGGGTGGCCGCAGCGAGACGTAAGAATGTGTGGATCACGTGCTTGGTAGGAACGTTCCGGAGCCACGAGGCTAAAGGCCGAGTTCTCCCGCAGGCTTCATCACACGTAAGCCATCTTGACCGTGGCTAGTCTCCATACTAGTTGGACGTTGAGCAAACCTGTGTAAGTCAATCCATTGTCAGGGCTTAGGTCAAGACGATCCCAAGGTTTAGGAAGGCTTGAGAGGTCAACCTTCCGTAACACCTATACTATTTCCTAGTTTAGACTAGATATATAAGTATATAAGATTAAGGGTTAAGTAGCTTATTATTTATATATTATTCTAGAAACTTATCTAGCCCTAAGATAAGAATCTTAATAACTATTAGATACTTACCTAGTCTAATAGGTAGCTGTTACCCGCACCTCTGTCACGGGCCTCGCCATGCTTATGTCCCGCTTAGGTCATTGCCACGTGACAATCCTCTGTATATAGTCGGTCCCACTTCGTGGAACCTCCATTAGTTCTCCATGCTTCGTATTTTAGTTTAATACAACCTTGTTCATTAAGAGACGTTCCTTATATAATACAAAGTATTAAACTAAGCTCTCTATTCATCTCTCTATATCTTAGTTTCATCGTTCCACGACCCCTGTATAGTTATTATTAATGATCCCTATTACTTCGCCCCTAGTATTACCCCACTATATTAGAATTCATCCCTAGACTAATAATATCTATTAAACCCATGCTAAGCTTTTAATTATATTCTCTATGGGTAAATCCTCCTAAAAATATTCCTATATGAGCTCTATTACTAGTAATAGCCTAGTCTCCTGTACGCGGAGCTGAAGCTATTTAATTAGCTCCTATATATCTAGCGCCTCTAGGCCTGGTGTGTTCCTAGCTTTATCTCCCCTAGAACGACTACTAGAGGCTAAAGCCTCTAGTGGTGTTATAACGCCTCCCTAGGATCCCTTTAAGGACCCCTCTAAGGGTGATCCTAAGGGCAAGGCCCCTGAGCTCCTAATACTAATGCTAACTATCCCTACCATTATTTATAGGAAATCCGCGATAACCCTACTAATAAGACCTCTAGTTACCTTCCCTATGATTAAGCCTACCACTATATATAATCCCTGTATTAAGAATCTTACCTACTAGCTTATAACTCTCTAGTACAGCTATAAGGGCGAATATACCTATATAGAGAGATATAAAGCTACTATAGAGGAGGTGCTTGACAAGGTCCTCTTACTATAGGAGGAGCTTAAATACTAGTATACTATATTTAGAGAGCTCTCCAGGCGCCTTAGTACCTATAAGCCTTATAATCTATTCCTAGAACAACTAGTTCTCCTAGGGATGGCAGCTAATACCTCTAGCGCCCTGCTAAGTTAGGCTCTAGTACATGCCTAACCATCCCTAGAACCACGAACCTCTGAACCTCCACAGCCCCTAAGTCAGGCCCCATATAGTACGCCTCTTAGGGCTTACCAGGCCTATAATACCTCTTTCCTAGGCCTTAAGCCTCTATCAGTTCCACCTCATCCTTAACCCTTTAATTAGACTACCACGCCGCCCCTACACGCTATAGCCTCTAGGGGCGCCCTCCCGTTCAAGCCCCTAAGGTATCCCTTTACTTACTATCCTCTAGGGGCCTACGCCCTGAACTAACTACTAAACTAGCCCTTTACTGGCTATACCGCACCACAGCCTCTAATATACAACGCCTATGTAAACTAGCGCCCCTAAGGCACGCACCTAAACAAGCCACTAAAGGGGGAGAGTTACAGTAAATATAACCTATAGAGGTATACTATTAATTATAAGTTTAAGATTAATTAGCCCCTGTATCCTAGTAATTACTCACGCATCTAGTACGCCCTCTTATAGATAGAGGAGCCTATCTTTAGTATTATATAGACACTTATCTAGTATGCCCTAGAGAAGACTCTAGTAGACTTCCTTAGTAATATTAAATACTATATAGGCGTGCACCTCCACGCTAATACTATGAACCATGAGCTCTAGATAGTGGCCTAATAGTAGAATAAGTTAGTAACTTAGTACTTTTACTGGCTACTTATCCTCTAGGACTAAGCTAACATGCCTAAGTATAACTATATAAAGAAGCTTAAGTTAATCCTAATCCCTAGTATGAGAACCACCCTATATATTAAAGACTACCTTACTATATATACTATACTTAATAATACCTAGAAGATGGAAGAAGACTACCTAGAGACTTTCTACTACCACCCCTAGGGCCCCTATAACACGACTACTATAAAGCCTACCTCTACTAGTATAGCCCCTAAAGCTGGTGGTACTACCCTAAAGACCACTACTATAACGCCCCCTAGAGTAGTAACCACCCTAGGGGCAGGTAACCCTAATACTTGCTTTAGCCTAGTGGCTACCAAGCCTAAAGACTGGGTGGGTACCTAGTTCAACCCCTAGACCAGCCCAAAGCAGCTTACTAATAAAGAGTGAACTCTACTCTACTAGTAGGGTTGCTACTAGATATACCAGGGCTCTAGGTATTACTTAGTATATAAGGTCTACCTAAAGTAGAGTAGCTACTCTAAGTAACTTAATAAGATTACTATAGAAACTATCATAGAGGACCTTAAATAGGTGGAAAATATATAGTCCCTAGTTATTATTATAATTAGGGACTAGAAGAGCTAGAGATAGTAGTTAAAACTAAAAGTTCTTATTCTTATTACTTATCTTTATTAGCTATTAACCCCTCTGTAGAGGCCTATCTATAAAAGGAGTAGTATCTTATCCTAAATTATTATATAGCTAATAAGAAGACCCCTATATTAGTTAATAATAGTAGTAAAGTTGATATTTTAGATCTATCTCTAGCCCGTGTACTCTAGCTTACTATATTTAAGCTATCCTCCCCTATTTCCTTATATCTTATAAATAACTCCCCCTATTAGACTATTACTAAAGCCGCCCTAGCCCTATTACGCTTTAGTAAGTACACTAAATAATACCTGATCTACCTTATCTCTCTCCTAACCTACAAGCTTATTCTTAGAGACCTATAGCTTAGTAACTATAACCCCTAGGTTAACTTTACTAACTACTATATCTACTTTAATTCAGCCCAGTGCTTTAAGAAGGGATATTTTAACCATACCTATCTATATACTATATACACCCGGGGCTCCTCTATACAGCCTACCAAGCGTGAAACCCCCATGGCTAATATCTAGTTTATGAGTGCCTGCCTATTCTTTATACTAGTAAAGCGCTGTGACTACTATAGTTTTATTATAATATTATATTAATAGATGAAATAGCTCTATATAATAACTATAGGGGCTATACAGCCTAAAGACTATAATAAATTTATAATAGGAGCCCTAAAATACACGCTTAAGGAGCTTAAAAAATATATCCCCTATAAGTACTATAGCGTGATTAAGGTCTTTATAAAGGAGGAAGTAAACCAGCTCCCCCTATATCACCCTAAGGACTATAATATCCAGCTTATTAAAGGTACTAAACCCCTATTCTCCTATAACTACTAGCTAATAAATATCTAGGAATATAAGGTAATCCTAAAATATATAAAGGAGTACCTAGGCAAGGGTTTTATCTAGGCTAGCTTATCCCTAATAATAGCCCTAGTCCTTGTTATCTATAAGCCTGGTAGTGGCCTCTATATATATATTAACTACCACGTGTTAAATAAGCTTACTATTAAGAACTACTACCTAATCCTACTTATTACTAATACACTAGTAAAGCTCTCCTAAGTTAAGGTCTTTACTAAGCTTAATATTATTACTATATTTAACTAGATATATATAAAGGAGGGGAAGGAATAGCTTACTATATTTAATATATACTATAGGTAGTTTAAATACCTTATTATACTATTTAGCCTCTATAACGCCCCTAGGACCTTCTAGAGTTATATAAATAACTTAATCCTTAACTACCTTGATATCTTCTATACTACGTACCTTAATAACGTCCTAGTATATAGTAATACCCCTAAAGAATATACTAACCACGTACTAAAGGTCCTCTAATAGCTACTTAATCAAGGCCTATATATGGATATTAATAAATATAAATTCAGTGTTAAATAGGTTAAGTATCTAGGCCTGATTATAAGCATAGATAGCATCAAGATGGACCCTAAGAAGGTTAAAGTGATCCTTAACTAGGAGACCCCCTAGTCTATTAAGAATATACAGGCCTTCCTAGGGTTCTATAGCTTCTACTAGTACTTTATTAAGGCCTTCTTATAGCTAATACACCCCCTAAACGAAATCACAAAGGGCTCTAAGATATATATAATAAAGACTAGGAAACACCATGTACGCTACTAACTATTTAAGTAGAACCCTAAGTAGGAAGTAGCCTTCTAAGCCCTAAAATAGGCCTTTATTAATACCCCTATATTAGCGCATTTTAACCCTAATAAGGAGACCTAGGTTAAGATAGATACTTTAGACTTTATAACTACTAGCGTGCTATCCTAGATACATGATGGTAAGCTATACCTAGTGGCCTTCTTCTTAAAGAAGATGACCCCTATAGAGACTAACTATATAATCTATAATAAAGAGCTGCTCGTGATTATCTAAGTGTTTAAGATATAGCGCCTAGAGCTTACTAGCGTACCTCTAGAAGGCCTAGTAAAGGTGCTATCTAACTATTATAACCTAGAATACTTCATGACCACAAAGTAACTAAACTACTGTCAAGCCCACTAGGTAGAGTTTCTCTCTAAATTTAACTTTAAGATCTAGTATCACCCTAGGACGCAGGGGACTAAGCCTAATCTTCTTACCTATTAGTCCTAAGACCTCCCTAAAGGCTTTAATAACGAGTGTAAGTAATACTAGTTCTAAATAGTCCTCTAGAACGAACACCTTAATGAGGACGTATAGAAAGTAATCTGCATGACCTTCACTATCACCACCCACACCCGCGCTACTACGGTTGAAGAAGCCCCTGAAGTAGCCTCTAAAGCTCCTCCTAAAGCTGCCTCAGAGCCAGCCTAGCTAGTGGATGAATATAACGTCCTAGACCTCTTCTCTAATACTGACTCTAAGGTGAGCAAGCCTCCAGTCATAATACCTGACAAAGATATCCCTGGGGACGCCCATAGGGACGTCACCCCCAAAGTGACCCCTAAACTAGAGGCTAAAGCCCCTAAAGAGCCCCTGGAGAACCTTATCACGGAGGCCTACACGAACAACAAGCTTGTATAGGCCATGATCAAGGTAGTGAATAAAGGCCTACCATGGCTGCCCACGCCTATTAGGTCCCAAGGTGTTAAGCTCTCCATAGTAGACCTAATAGTACGTGATAACCAGCTCTAGGTTAATAAGAGGCTCTATATCCCTGAAAGTAATCATCTCTATTAAAGGATTATAGAGACTTACTACTAACTAACTACCACTGGCCACCCTAGGTGGAAGGGAATATACTAGAAGGTCATCCTCTACTATTACTAGCCGTGTATACGTGATGACTATAAGTACTATAGTAACTACTACTGTACCTACACGCGCTCAAGGGCCTGTAATATCTAGAAATAGGGCTTGCTTAAGCTACTACCTATCCTAGAGTGAAAGTGGCTTAACATCTCTATGGACCTTACTAAAGACCTTCCCCTATATATACTAAATAACCATACCTACTATTATATACTAATTGTGGTTAATCACCTAATAAAATAATATATCTTTGAGCCACTATAGACCAAAGAAACCAGCGAGCTTATAGAGGTTATATACCACCACATCTTCTATAAGTTTAGCCTCCCCTGTTTAATTATCTTAGATTATAGGAGCACCTTTATTAGCCACTTCTAGCACTGGTATTACGCCTGCTATAACGTCTTAATAAAACTCTCCTCTACTAACCACCTAGAGACTAATAGGCAGTCTAAAAATACTATTAAGGGCCTAAAAATTACCTCTATACCTATATTAACTATGCCTAAGATAACTAGGCCTAGTTCCTACCTAACGCCTAGTTTACTATGAATAATAATATCAGTAAGATAACTAGCATGATACTATTCTTTACCTACCACGCCTATCACCCCTATATAGGCGCCGAACCTCTAGGCCTATACAGGGAACCCCTAAACCACCCCTAGGCACTTACCGCGGACCAACTGGTTCAATATATACATGAGATTATGGAATTCCTTTAGGATAAGATCACCTGGGCCTAAGGCTCCTATGAATACTATACTAACTAGTAACACTAGCCCTATCTATGCTATAACATGGGAGACCTCATATATGTGGATGCCCGTTACTTTAATCTCTAGTAGAACAGTGAGTCGTTAGCCCTAAAGAACCTTAGGCCGTGGCTAATTAAGTATATAATTAATAGTAAGGCCTATAAGGTTAAACTACTAATTCACATGCTAAATACTAGTATTACCCCTATTTTTTACCTATAGAAGCTCTATCTTGCCTTTAATAACCCCCTCCCTGGCTAGGTAGCTAACCCTGAACCCCTAATTATTATCACTAACCCTGGTGATCCTAAAGGCCATAAGGAATAGGACGTGCGCGAGATTATTAACTACTGTATGTATCATAACCACCACTAATACAAGGCTATATTTAATGGCCCCTGGGATAAGTAGAATACTAATCCCCTATAACAGCCCTAGACGGATTTTAAGAACACACCTGATAAGATCCTTACCTATTACTAATAGTACCCTGAGAAGCCCCTACCACCTGATTTCTTTAACTAAACTTTATATACATATCCTTATTCTATCCTATATCTACGTCTCTGGCCGCGATATCCGCATCGTTGAGGGGGGGGGGTAGTATCACGGGCCTCGCCATGCTTATATCCCGCTTAGGTCATTGCCACGTGACAATCCTCTGTATATAGTTGGTCCCGCTTCGCGGAACCTCCATTAGTTCTCCATGCTTCGTATTTTAGTTTAATACGACCTTGTTCATCGAGAGACGTTCCTTACAACCTCTGAGTCACGTGCAAAAGGTAAACTTGGACCATTAGGCCACTATATCAAACCCTTTTAAAGGAGCCACCTTTACAGGTTTGATATGCCCAGAACCTATGTTCAATGTTCATCACTAGTATCGCTATATAAGGTTCCTAACAGTAGCTACTATATTAAATCATATTTATTCTTATTACCTATCTATTTAATCTTAATACTAGAAACCTCCTTAACTAAGGCCTTAATCTATACCAGCTCTTAATCTATATTTATAACTTCCTTATTACCCTTTTTAAACACCTCTTATAGTAGCGTGGCTTCTACTAGTAGTAGCCTATATACCTCCTTAAATAAACATATTTAATTATTAACTAGATTTAAACCTCTAGACCCCGCCTAGGTTAGTGTAGCGCCCACTAGGAGATGGAGTCTTATTAGTATAGTAAGGTTATTATTCCTCTACTTACTATTTAGCTAGTTACCTTTCTTCTCGTACTTTAAGAATGAAAGTAGCTTCCAAGCGTGTAGCGCATCATTGACGTTGATATGTCTGTATACACTGCGTTATTAGATCCCTACAGACTCGAGAATACTAGTAAGGGTACTTTTTCCGCACCAAGTAGCAAAGGTCCTTGTATTCATTGTTCGAAATACTCCTCCACACAACATGATAGATACAAAGCAGTTATCGACCGTTTGCCCGGGGGGCCATCACCAAGAGCGATTCTCTTGTTGTCACTAGCCCTACCTCACCAACGCCCAGTACTGAAAGCGTCGACATCGACATGATCGATGCATTCTCGGCCATACCAAAGGAGATATGTGATACTATCCACGAGATACACACCCAACTAACAACCTCTCTCTCCATCTCCACGACGAAGATCCTCGACCAAGAAAACCCATCCACTTTCTCCCGTATATACACAGCATCCCTCCCAGAACGCACAGGCAAACCCTTAAGTGATCAGCTTCCGCCACGTGGTGGTGCCGACCTCATTTGGTCGTGTCTGGCGGAATTTCCAGAGAATTATGGCCATTCTCCTGCTTTCTTCGCCTGTGGAGCCTGAGTATTGGTTCTGCAACCTGCGCAGACTAGGTGGGTCACTGGCACGGATCTCCTGCACTGCAGTCAGGGTATGAAAGTACCTCCGGTTACGCTCTTCAGCAGCGTGGTGATGCCCGGAGTTCTCAGCCTCTCGCTTGTCCTGTGTAAGCCTCGTGAAGCTCTTTGCCCACCATGACGACTCGAACGGCGGCTTGACCTTGGTTGTATGAGGCTTGGTGAGGTTGTGATATGCTTCCATTGTTCTTTGGCCATCCTCATAGATATAAGTACTGCACGTCCAGTTCTCCATCTGATTAATCATTGGCGCGCTTCCGGAAGTTGGATTGGCAATGTCGAGTTCTAGATGAATCCCCAAGCGTGAGCCCATAGGAGGAAAGTCGTCCATTAACTCGAGGTTCGCCTCAAGGAGGATGATTTCGCAATTTAGTGGATCAGTTATATCTGACAACAACGTGTTTAAGTATACAAAAGATGTTCGCCAATTCTTCACCTCCTCCAAGGGCATAGGTGCTTGTCGTTGGTCTCCCTGAAGGCGGGTGTAGACATGGAACGCATCATCAATTCGATCTGCTTTATTAGGCGCACTAGCCCACATGTCAAAGCTAAGCCCTTGGACCGCATTGACGTTTATATTTTGTTGAGTAGCTGTGGAAGTGTACTGCGGCAGGTGCAGCTCTGTAGAGTGATCTGTTGGTTGTTCCCGAACAAGTCTTTCCCCTGTAGCCATTGTTAGCTTGGACAAGCACTATATTAGGGCAATATGCGTCTTACAGTCTGGGTCACCCTTGAGGAACGAATCAAGAACCTGCAAGTGACTTGAAACCTGCTTCCTTGTCCTCCGCTTGCCGGTTAGCTTGTAAATGTATTCAGCAATCAGTTCGTTCCGGCTGTATGACTTTCCACGTTCGGACCACTTTCTCCTGCCCATAGGTGGGTTTGCTTCAAGAGCTGCAATGCTTGTTAGTAGCTTCTGGTATCTGCCATAGAATGCTGCTTACCTTGTTGAAACGCGTCTTCCAGCTCCTCTGACCACACTGGCTCCCCATCTTTGCCGGTATCCCGACGTGGCCTGGCCCTATACTTCAAGTACTTTTGTGACTTCAGGTAGCTATTCAAATCGTTGTCTGGGGTATTCGGTTCATAGCGACTACTACAGATGTCGCCTGCTTCCTCTCGCATAAAGAAAGATGATGTACGGTTGGTGGAAACCGGGTGATATTGTTGGTCGTCATTCAGGCGCTTAGACGCTCGGGGAGGCGAGGCGTTGGTCGTGTTGGTTCTCTGAGACATATTAGAGTCGGAATCTGAGCCGGCATCCTCTAGCTTCGGAAGACACGCTAAAGAGATTTCTTCCAAATGTCTTCCAACGTGGGTGGCATAAGCCTTCATTGTTTGCCAACCAGACGTCCAGCAGAGTGGGCAAGGGTAATTGGCGAAGTCAGATCGCAGAACGAGATTCTGTGCGGGTAATTCTTGTGCACGTGATAAATCCGAATCCATATGGGAAACACCATGGATGGACTGTAAATGGTCAACACGTTCTTCTAAAGAATCTAATGTTATTTTGCAGGGATAGCATTTCCACTGTTTGCGAGAAAGATGATTTGTGAATTCGTGACTTGCCCATAACTTTCGCGATGCAAAGCTCCTCATGGCGTCTTTGCAGTTGTCGTGGGTACAAACATAGGCTTGCAGATCCGCAAATACATGCATCCTATGATATGTTGAGTCACATTACCAGAAAAAGGGATCTATTGGTCACTTAATTCCACTCGATGCGACTTTTGCAAAAGATGAATTTGGCGCAAAATGGACACTGGAAAGTCTGACCATTTCTCCCCTCAACAGGCAATGGAGGAAGACGAGGTCTTCCCTCGCCCTCCTCTCCAGACACCGATAAAAAGGAGCTATGCGAAGCAACTGTTGCAGTGTATTGCGACCTAGCGGGAGCAGACGTTCCGAGTCCCGAGTCATGGAACATCGAGAATGGTTTGAAAAGCGTCATAGCAGGAGCCGTAATAGCCACAGACGAAGTGGCTTGTTCTCCTTCGCTGACCTCATCAGCATGGGTCATCATTCGGACTGATCTCTCCCAGCTCGCCTCTGCTAGTCTCTCAACCAGGGAAACTTTTGCGTCTTTGAACCTATACCAGCGTTAGCGGGGGACATCCTTTTGAATGCCGAAAGGGTCCGCATACCTATCTTTGATTCGAATGGCAAATGGCTGGGCATTTTCAGAGAGAGAAAAGTGACTCAGTTGAGGAAGAGCCTGCTGGTCAAGCTTGAATTGTATGTTGGCCATTTGCCGCTCAATGGCTGGACCTAACTCCATCAAGCAAGTGATATAACAATGGAGTCGGCCATGCTGATTGCATTCAGCTTCAGTTGAAGATGAACAGACAGAATCAGTATCGGAATCGGTCGATAACTCAGATGTTTCCTTTTCGGAAATAATACCCGCGGCCTTGTCTAGGAGGGTATTGAAATCATCAATGTTCTGGGGAAGCGCTGCTTGGTCGGATTGAAATTGTGCGGAGATCCTGTGGCAGTCTGTGCTTAAAGGTTAGCGAGGTGGGTCACTAATAGAGGTTGAACTAACACTGTACAAGAATCTTTCCGATTCTGTAGAGATTCTCTAACACTTCAATCCGGAGGTAATTCGAATAACTGAGGATTGTATCTAAGCGAGCAGAAGGAAAGTTCTCCTCCCAGAGGCTCAGTTGCGCAACGTCATTTCGTAGTACAATCTGTTGAGCGTCCGTGACAGACAAATAGGACTTCAACCTCCAGGTCTGTTGCAAAGTTGAGGAACAGGTGTGGTAAAGAGATTCGATGAAGCCAAAGTTGGGGTCGGTGTTGCTGTGACTCGAACCAAGCCAACTGTTGACCAACTCCGACGAGACATCCAAGTGATCACGTTTAGGCGCCATGCAGAAAAATCAAGGCTACAGCATGCGTTATAAAATGCTCGATGCTCTGCGATGATGAATATGATGCTGTCGATGGCAAGATGAGATCTGGGAGGAGGTGCAGGTATTAGGCTGAGGCTGAGCTCACGTGCCTCGCGGGGTTGCAGCTTCCCTCGCGCTCAGCCTCCGAGCCTTGCCCAACTTTGCCTTCTTCTTCTTCTTCTTCTTCCACCAGGTCATCGCTTTATCTTAAATTAAAGGCCTCTTAATGCGGTTATTCGGCTACATGATCCTCAAAGACACGTCATTCGCAGATATCGACCGCGGTTTTCGATGACCGGCTTACCACATGATAGCACGGCAAGGCCGCCAGAGCCTCGAGGCCGACGTGACTTTGAGATCGCAATTATTTGTGCTCTCGGACTAGAATCGGATGCTGTCGAAATCCTGTTCGATCATCACCATCGCGACTTCGGAAAAGCCCCTGGTGACCCGAACTCATACCGAACTGGGCGTGTCGCTAACCACAATGTGGTGCTTGTGTATATGCCCCAGATGGGAAAAGGCCCGGCAGCAGCAGTGTCGGCTCATTTACTATCTAGCTTCGAAAGAATCAAGCTGGCGCTGATAGTTGGAGTTTGCGGAGGAGTTCCAGAGGGAAGCCACGGCGATATTTTCCTGGGCGACGTCGTGATCAGCGACAAGATCGCAAATTACGACTATGGCAGGAGACTACCAGACGGCTTTATGAGCAAAGAGTCGGCATGGACGCCGAATTTTCAAGTTACCAGTTTTCTTCGGCGCTTGCGAGGGTGGAAAGGCCGTCAAGATCTGAAGAAACGAACCAATCATCATCATGGTGTATTGCGAGCAATGGATAGTACGTATCATCATCCTACGTCCCACGGAGACCGACTCTTCGAAAGGTCGTACCGCCATAAGCATCATGCACTTCAGTCCTGTATGGCCTGCAATGCCGACCAGGCATGCAAAGCAGCCCAGGATGCGACGTGTGATGAGTTGCAATGCAACCTAAAGCACTGCATCATGCGGTCCCGACCGGACTTGAGAATAACTGGCACCACGCAGGACCCGACGACCGCGATCCACTTCGGATGTGTGGCGTCTGGAGACACGATAATGAAGTCCGGCGAAGATCGAGATGCAATCGCGAGACAACATGCAGCTATTGGTTTCGAAATGGAAGGAGCAGGTGTGTGTTCCAGCCTTCAATGTATTGTTGTCAAGGGAGTCTGCGACTATGCCGATAGTCACAAGGATAAGTTGTGGCAACCATTCGCCGCTGGGATCGCGGCGGCTTGCATGAAAGCCATACTCGAAGAATGGATCCCCAACTCTGGATGTCCCACTCAAGGTAAAACTCATCAATCTATCTTTCGTTGTGTACATTTGTTGGTCTAGGTTGATCCCATCATGAACCGAACAACGCGCAAAAGCTGACAATGGCCTCAAATCTAGAAGCGCTACCTTCAGAAGCTTTTCAAGCCCCGTCCTGCCCACCACCAATCAATATCGACACAGACTTGTTATCAGGTAACCGACATGTTCCCACTAGCTGTGGCGGTTTCTCTGGCCGAGAGCCCCCCGAGCAGGGGAAATCGAGAGACGTTAGCGAGGCCGAGGATGATTCATGGCTGAGTGATGCTTGTGCCCTCTTGCAAGGTAGAGGAGCCAACTAGTACTTTACCAAAGCCGATCCTATTGCTGATTTCTTCAGAACTTCATGGAACGGACGGTTGCTTTAAACAGACGTCATTAGTCTTCAGACAGTGCAGAAAATCTCTCCCTCGTGACACCGACGTGAGACGGATATTGAAGACTCAGCGGGCAAAGTTCCGAACTACCATTGAGACTCTACTTTCTCAGGCTACAGGCTCCCCGGACGATGCGCAGAGCATGGTAGTAGATTCTCAACACAAAGGCTGGCAAAGCAAAGATATAAGAAACAGTATCTACAGCCATCTTGGTTCGGGGTGCGAACTTGGCTTGAAAATTATTATGGATATACAACAAAAGTTGTCCATCGCTGAAGGCTCTGCAAAGCGACTGTACAAGGGAAAGGAGATTAATAAGGCGAGTGTATTATCATGCACCGTGTACATTCCAACTCTAATGAGCCGAGCAGCAGGACACAGGTGCGATGAATAATTCGGACATACTTAAGGTAAGCCTGTATCGAGCAGAACTCCTCCATCAGCTAAGAATTCTAGGCTTCGCTTGAAGACCTCGGCTCGCTCATTCGAGTATTTTCTTCCGCTGTTCCAAGCCACGAACAGCCCAACTTACGAAACGAGCCGACAAAGCCAACTTCCAAAATCCTAGCGCGTACGGTCGAGCACTTTGGAATTGTTCAGCAAGCGGCAAACAGCCTATACAACGCGCTAGGCAAGTCATGCAGTGAGCATACTCTCCACAATGTTCATTTGTCCCTCCAGCCTCGGCTCAACGGAGCTTTCACCCAGGTGGAGTTCAGCGTCGGATTCAGTGGTCCGGATATGGGGAGTTCGCGCGCGAGGTCAGAGTCTATATGGATTAACGTGGAGTCGGTCATCAAGTCGACTGCCTCGAACACTGAAGTTTCGTCGCGGTCGTATCTCGTATCCGAAACGGCAGCAGTCAAACATACCAACACGGAAGCCCGAAACAGCCGTCCAAACAAGCGGAAACGAGTCACGTTCAAACCTATATCTGAGCCAATATCATCCTCCCTCCTAGGAATGGCTGAATTGAACGTGCCAAACCT
Source organism: Aspergillus pseudodeflectus (assembly GCF_044049435.1). NCBI lineage: Eukaryota > Fungi > Ascomycota > Eurotiomycetes > Eurotiales > Aspergillaceae > Aspergillus > Aspergillus pseudodeflectus. The sequence continues at coordinate 231,459 of NW_027263798.1, read as the reverse complement.
TTTCCTTCAGCAGAACCTTTGCACCGTTGTTCAACGGCAGCTGTACAAGCAGATTTCCATTTATAACAACTGCATCGGCATTTTAGGGGATGGAACCATGTGCAGACATCTCGTTTACATGAAGCAACACGCCGAGAAGGAAGCTGCATCATCGTCTTTATCAGAGTTAATATTACTGTCAAAACGACATTCTGCAAAGTCACTGGGACAATATGATCGTGTGCGGTTAGCAAGATACCTCGCCACGGCTGTTTTATATTACCATACTACGCCATGGCTAAATGGAACCTGGAAAAGTGAAGATGTTTATTTTTTTGGAAACGCAGATGGTGGCTCTCTCTTCCGCAGCTCTGATGCACTACCATACATAAGCGCATGTGTTCAAGCCACCAGTCCAGTTGCGAAAAGGCCACCACTGTCAGTATATGACCTGATCATCCGCAACCCTGTCGTCTTCAGCCTTGGGGTCATTCTCTTGGAGCTAGCTTATCAGACCCCATTCGACGACCTCAAGCATGAAGTTGATATCACGAGAGGCACACTCCCATTGGCGAACTACTTTGCGGCCAAGCGGCTAGCGGAGGATGTCAACGTCCATATCAGTGCGAGCTTTAAGAGAATTGTCAAGCAGTGTATTGACTGTGACTTTGGTCATGATACAGACTTTCAGAGTCCGGCGCTCCAGAATGTGTTCAACTCTCAGGTCATTGGTGGTCTTGAGGAACTCGAGAAGAAGTTGCAGCGGCTTCAGCTTGATGATTGAGACTAGCAGCCTATATTACGCTCCTGTCGACATCAGTATACCTCGGATGCAATGGCCAAAGTGCTCTTGCTTCATATTCGGACTTTATCATAAACGAGGTTAGGCACAGGAGCACCATGGCAAAATCGTTCGTTGATCCTCAATGAAAATCTCCTGAATCCAAGAACGAGATTTCTCAAGACGGAATAATGACAAGTGTTCTCAAAAATCGACCCTGGTCTGTTTGTTGGTCGTACGCATCATCTGATTGCCCGTCTCTCCGCCAAATTCCCTGGGCCCCGTCTTGGCCGAGTTGATTAGGGGAGATCGGGGCCATTGGATTGAGTAAAGCATAGTTTGGCCCCAAGCCGGTCAACAAGGTAGATTGCGGTAGACTCAAAAAGGGATGTTGCCCGGTACGTTTGTTCTTTTTGAGTAGTCGCGTGCTTGGCTACTTTCATTCTCGTAGAGGCATTATAATAGGCTTATTATGGAATACTAAAAGCATGGTAGGTTAGTGCATGCCACGAGATTCTTAAAATCTTAATCTCTAACCCAGGGGGGGATGTCCAAGCTTGCCCGCCCAGGGTAGGGTTAGCCCGCCCATCCACCCAACCCGCAGGCGCCGCAGCAGGATCAGTTACGATGAGTGGTCCATGGTACGAACCAGTCGCGGCCCGAGCGGCTCTAAATCCATAACAGGCGATAATCATCGCCTCAATCCTCGATTCAGGCCAGATTGGATCCACGTGTTCGTCCCATCTTTGTCCCCTCAGGTTTTGGTTCGCAAAGGATTGCCCCACTAGATCTGAAGAAACCAGGTTGCTTCACGCTATTTCCTGCGTGCTGCATCTCATCGCACAAAAACAAATACTGGAGGCTGACTGATTGGCGGGGAAGACAAGGCACCCAAGAGCGACGGTATTTCCCTTTCGTGACCAGCAACATTCCTCGGTGGATACCTAATCACTATCCGACTACTCTGCCTTCTGGCCCTCGCCACAACTATACATAATAGCTATCACCGAGGACCTGAAAGATCACACTTGTGGCGACAAGTTCCGCATTCAAGTCGTCGTCGTCGCGGGCGGCGCCACTGGCATTTGCCGCGAAATCGCACACTGCTTGTACGTGCCGCGGCGACCGAGTGGGGGCGAATGTTGTTGTATATGTTGTGATGCCTGGTCCCAAACAGACGGATAGTGTACTGGCAATGAATGGACATGGGAGCTGTTTGCCATGGCCATGGTGCAGCAGGTTCCGAAGCGGAAGCTGCGAATGCGATCGTGTGTCTGGCCTCGAGAGAGCCGAGTTTTATTTCTAGGCAGGTGGTGAATTGTAGTGGTATACATCCAACATCTCATGTACATTCTTTTGCCTCGTATATACTGTTCATAAAATTTACTTCGGCACCTGAACCCCCCCAAAGGAGCCTCCACCCTCTCTCTCACCTCCACGAACTATCAACAACCTGCTTCGCCCCCTCACACCCTTCCTCCACCTTACCCGAGCGATTGGGGTCACTCTCCCAGACAATCGACCCACTCGCCAACTTCTTGACAAACTTGTACTCGAACGAGGTTCCCACCGGCAACTCAACCGTAACCGTCCACAACGGATCGGAAGAGGTATACTGCGCAGCAGAAAGCGCAACCCCCTTAGTCGTATCCCAGTTCCCAAGCTGCGAGATCGATCCCACCAGGAGGACACTATCGCCATACGCCGTGGTCACGCGCTCGTTGAATGTCACGCTGAGCGCAGTTGCAGTCGCCGACGCACACGCGCTCGTCGTGGTGCTCGTTACAGTCGTCAACGTAGTCGTGCTCGTCGGGGTACTTCCGCAGAGCCCGCTCCCGGAGACCCACGAGGAGGGAACGAGGACGCGCGGGAGGCCAGATGTCATGGGGACGGGGATCGCGCCGTTGGAGCCCACGGATACCGAGGTGCAGGTGTAGAGCTCGACGAGATTAGCCCCGTTGCTGTAGCCGTGGTTGTACAGGTCGAACGTGTATGCGGCCGTGTTGTCGAGGTAGTTTGTCAGTAGGGTCAGCACCTGCGAGCCTCCAGAGCCCTTGCGCATCGCGATGTGGTGGGCGTCGTTGTAGAAGGGGGTGTTCTACACCGAGGAACAAATCAGTCTCCTTGCACCATACTATATCCCCGTGAAAGAGCGGAAAGGTTCACATACCCGCGCAGTAAGCCAGTTCGAATCCTTGGCAATAGCCAGCCTGCGCACCGCATTTGTCGTCGCGATGAACTTGTACAGTTCCGCATTAGTGTTGTATCCAGACCACCAGACCGGCTCGCGGTTGTACGGGTCGTTTTGGCCACTGTAGTGCTGCTCTTGGCCCGCGTAGACGATGGGAATTCCGTCGGTCAGGAAGAGGAAGGCGAGAACGCTTTTCGCTTGGCTCATGTCGGATGTGTAGCTGACCATAGGTTTAGTATCGTGGTTTAACGGAATTGTCTGGAAAGGAGACAGGCAGGGGGTACCTCGGGAACCGAGCATTATCATGGTTCTCAATGATGTTTCCAAGCAGTGTTGGATCCTTGCAGCTGGAGGAGACGGTGTTGATCATGTTGTAGAGGGTGCTCATGCTGCCGCTGGAGGACTTGAAGGCTTCGAGGAGGGGATAGTATCTGCACCTGTTAGCACGTATGCGTTATGCGATGTGGCCAACTTACACGGGGTAGTTCATTACTCCAGGGATATAATTCTGGTAAGGGCAGGTGTACGCGGGGTCACCATGCCAGACCTCACCAACACTATACACGCCCGCAGCACTGACGAAGCCAGGCCAGAAATCTTTCTCGACGTGCTTGGCTGTATCAATGCGAAGACCGTCGACTGCAAACCATTAGTACCATCCTAAACACGACCGCCACAAAGTTGCGTAATGGCAACACGTACCAGAATAATTCGCAACTATATCCTCAATCCACTCATACCAAATACTGCGCACCTCCGAACTCTGCGTGTTGACATCCGTCAACGAAACCACATCACTCCCCAAGTAGCAGTTCTCAACCTGCCACTGGTCGTCGTAGTTGTTGATTGCGCAATACGAGTGGAAGTACGAGGCCGAGTTGAAGGGCGTGAACTGGCTGAAATCGGTTGAGGCGCCGGGGCCGGCGTAGCCCTGTAGGCTTGTCAGAGAGGAAGAGTAAGACATTAGAATAGGGAGTGGACGAACCATGTGGTTGGGGACTACGTCAAGCATGAGATACATGCCGCGGTCGTGCAGGGCGTCAGAGAGTGCCTTGAGGTCGTCGGCTGTGCCCAGGTGGGAGTCGACGCCGTAGCTATGACCCTGTTAGCCAGTACTCCTTGGTATATTACGTCAATGTAAAGGACTTGCATGTTCTTCTGCCAGTAGCCATGGAACGCTGTTCCCTCGCCGGTGGTTCCGGGAATCTGTTCCGTAATGGGCGTAATCCAGATCGCTGTAAAGCCCATGTCTTGGATGTAATCGAGCTGAATCAATTAGTATAAGTATACCAATTTCCACGCTATGATTTCACTCACCTGGTCGATAACGCCCTGCCAGGTACCGCCGCAGTACGCCTGAAAAGTCACGTCAGCATTGTTCGGGAACGCCGAAGAAGATCCATACCCTCGCTCCAAGATCGCAAGCAGCAGTCGTCGAGCCATCCGTTCGCGCAAATCGGTCCGTGAGCATGAAATAAATTGACTGGCCGCGCCATCCAGCAGCATCGAGTCCGAGGACTCCATTGCCGAAGAGGGCCAACGCTGTGGTTAAGCTAGACAACCGCATTGTGCGAAATGCTATCTAGATGGATATATAGAAGTATGTGCAATGTCTACGTAGAATAGAAAGGATCTACATCATGTCGTGCCAGGCCCCTTTTATATTCCTCACCGTGTCTGCGTCTGCTGGTCCAGGTGAGATGGCAATACCAAGCCGGAGTTCGCGGACTGCAGAATCACACGCGCCGGAGGCATAAACCTATCATTTCCTCCGAGAGGCAACGCATACCCTGGTCCGAAGCACCAATTCAACAACCTCCTTGCCTTATTTTCATCAAGCTCCGGCTGAAGAATCCCAAACCGGCATTCCCTCACTATATTCTCTAATCGCGATTGGTCCGCCGCCACACTTCAGCCACTAGGCGACGAATACGAGCGCTGAAGGATTGATGGAATCTCCGGCAGATACTCGCCCCATGTGGAGCCCCCGGATCACCCCAGATTAAAATTCCGTGTGTCAACTCCTCGTGTTTGGCCGGCTTTTGTCCGTGCCTTGCTGCTAGGCTGAACATGTCGGGCCGACATCATCTATCCCCTGCGTTTGTGGAGAAGTTCCCCCGCACCCCGGAGATACTAAGGAATTAGATTGCGCGCTGAAGAATTTTCCGGTCTTGTGAGGAGTGAGCTATCTACACTAGCTGTTGGAATCAAGGGTATTGTTTTCACGAGCTTTTGGGTCTCGCGATGGGTATAAGTATGGCATGACATCCCCTGTGGTCAAGGATACTCCAGCACCGAGAATAACCACTTTTTACCGCAGTTTTTTTGCATCCACAATGTCGACCATGAAAGGATTCCTATTTCTTGCGGCCACCCATCTACTTGGTACTGCCCATGGCCATGGATACTTGACCATCCCATCCAGCCGTACTCGTCTAGGGTTCGAGGTTAGATCGCTCAACCATGTCACTGTCAACACCCCAGCAGACTAACATATGCTCATTGTAGGCTGGAATCGACACATGCCCCGAATGCTCAATCCTCGAGCCCGTCTCAGCATGGCCTGACCTAACCGCGGCGCAGGTTGGTCGAAGTGGACCCTGCGGCTACAATGCCCGCGTCAGTGTCGACTACAACCAGCCCAGTGACTACTGGGGCAACGAGCCCGTCGTCACGTATTCAGCCGGCGACATTGTTGAGGTGCAGTGGTGCGTGGACAACAACGGCGACCACGGCGGCATGTTCACGTATGGCATCTGCCAGGACCAGGCGCTGGTTGACCTCTTCCTCACGCCGGGGTATATCCCAACAAACGAGGAGAAACAGGCTGCCGAGGATTGTTTCCTCGAGGGCGAGCTGAGCTGCACGGATGTGCCCGGACAGAACTGCGGGTACAACCCCGACTGCACTGCAGGACAAGCCTGCTATCGGAATGACTGGTTCACCTGCAATGCTTTCCAAGCGAGCAGCAACCGGGGATGCCAGGGCGTGGATGCGGCGCCGCTGGGTTCCTGCGCGACGACTATTGCGGGGGGATATACTGTGACCAAGAAGATCAAGATCCCGGATTACAACTCCGCTCACACGCTTCTGCGGTTCAGGTGGAACTCATTCCAGACTGCGCAGGTGTATTTGGGCTGTGCGGATATCGCCATCTCGGGCTCTGGTGGCTCGCCCACTTCATCAACTACTGCATCTTCTACCACCAGCACCACCTCGGCCTCATCCAGCTGCGCCGCGGCGACGTCTATCCCCGTCACATTCGACGCCAAGGTGACCACATCCTGGGGCGAGAATGTCTACCTCGTTGGCTCAATCAGTCAGTTAGGCTCGTGGTCAACTGGATCCGCCGTCGCGCTCAATGCTGATAAATACACCTCGTCGAACCCGCTCTGGAGCGTCACATTGGATATCCCGGTTGGAACCTCGTTTGAGTACAAGTACATCAAGAAGGAGTCGGATGGAAGTGTCGTGTGGGAGAGTGACCCGAACAGGAGCTACACCGTTCCAAGCGGATGTCAGGGCGCAACGGCGACTGCGAGTGCGTCCTGGCGGTAGACATTGTGATTGTGCAGAGATGGATTCGGGTGATGGTGATGGTGATATGAGTGATGATTATGCAACTCGTTGGTCATGGATGGATAATCATTTGAGCTTGCGTTGGTAGAATTTATCTTTGATCTGTACATATTGTCTGGCATGGAATTTGCGCAACAAGTTGATGCTGCCGTAGAGGCTCATGGTCAAAACACAGCCACAGCCGTCCTCGATCGTTCAAGTAATTGAGATCAGAGCAATCGGATGCCTCGGCTCACCCGACCCCGTTCCGGAACAGGACTAGCCCCATTTTACAACAGGCCTAGTGCCGTGCGGAGGCGGGTACAACCGGAGAGAGCGGGGCTCCAAGGCACACACCACCCCGCATCATACCTGACCACCCACGACAGGGAGGACGGACTCTTTCCTCTTCTTACAACGCACAGGCAACATGTCAGGACACATGCAATACTCAGTCACACGCTCCCTGGGGAGAGCTTCTCAGCGAGGTTTCCGTCGCCCTCCCTCGCGACGGTTTGCCTTTGTCGCATCGCTCCTTCCGAGTGCCGGTCGCTCGGAGCCCCGTCTTCCGGACTTGTGCATGGAGAGGCCCGACGGGTCCCGTAGGTTGCCCAACTTGCTCAACGAGGTCAACGACGCGATTTACTGATCATGTCGCAGAAACGAGGATTCCTGAAGATGCTTTGTATAAATACACGCGGCATCGATGGCTGTGAGTACATTATGTTCCCGAAGAAGAAACCTCCGTCGCTAATCCGGTATAGGGTCGACGAGCAAAACGAGCTATCGAAGCGATACTTGAAATTCAACTTACGAGGACTCATCGATGTAGCCGTTGGTGTCTGCGAAGGCGCTAGATATTGTCCGTCTTGACCCTGTGATGGTTTCACGTGATGATGCTGACATTCCACTCTAGGCACGAGGGTCATCAAATGCTCCGAGAGTCTAAGCAGCAAGGCATTTATCCTGCGAATGGATAACGGCATGCAAGTCGTGGCCAAGCTGCCGAATCCAGGTGCGGGGGCCCCTAAATACGCGACTGCGTCCGAAGTCGCGACGCACGAGCTGGTGAGTCTTTCCCCAGTCATAGAGGGAAGCTCACTTGGTCTTACTAAGCCCTGTATCTAGCTCCGCGACGTCTTCAAGCTCCCCGTTCCTCGCATCCTTGCATGGTCATATGATGCATCGAGTAACCCGGTCGGGGCAGAGTATATCATTTCGGAGAAAGCTCCGGGGGTCAGGTTGAGCACAGTGTGGCAGCAGTGGCCGCGCAAGTCCAAGGTCAAGATGGTGGAGCAGATCACGGATATGGAGAACACTCTCAGCTCTGTATCCTTTCCCAGCCATGGTTCCGTCTATCTCAAGGATGACCTACGCTCATTAACGGGCAACGCCGACGATATCAGTGCCAACGGCGTGCCTGATGAGGCTCTGAGTCGCTTTACAATAGGCCCGCTTACTTCGGCCGAGCTGTGGGAGGGGAACAGAGGGGAGATGGATTTAGATCGCGGTCCATGTATGCACACCACCAATACCCCCACCCGCAGCGGTTTACTGACATTTCCTCACTAGGGCGAAACGCAAGTGACTACACTCGGGCGATGGGATGGAATGAGATTGCTTGGATTCGAGAGCATGCCCTTCCACGACTAAACCAATACAGGTCGTCTGATCCGCACGAAACACCTGCGAATGGCATTGCACTTCTTACGCAATACATGAACACCGCAGCGTACCTGGTTCCTCCACCGACTGAAGGTGGCGACGATGCGGCCACCTCGAATGTACTTTGGCACCCCGACCTCAAACTCGATAATATCTTCGTCGACCCTCGGACGCACCAAATCACAAGTATTGTCGACTGGCAGTCCGCTCAGGTTGCCCCATTGTTTCACCAGTCCGACATTCCACCAATGTTCAAATATTCCGGACCAGTTAGCGAAGGCTGGGTCCTGCCCGGACGACCCTCTGATTTCAACTCCTTGAGTGCCGCAGAGAAAGCGAAGATCGACACTGACCTTGAGGCCGAGACCCTACATAAACTCTACGAATCCCATGTCTACAAGCGTTCCCCACGCCACTGGTCTGTCCTCTCCAACCGAAACCTCGAAACCCTCCGCGCACCCACCAGCCTCGTGATCAAAGTCTGGGAAACGCACAACCTCTTCTCCCTCCGTGACTCTCTCATCACACTATCCACGCAATGGGAGACCCTCTTCCCGGAAAGCCCCCTCCCCTGCCCAATCCGGTTCACAGCAAAGGAACTGGAGCTGCACCGTAAGGAGAAGGAAAATATGCAAGGGGTCGGCGCCATCATGGCACTATTGCGGGATGGAGGGGCCCTTCCCGCGGATGGAATGACTGAGACTGAGGACTTTGAGATGGCGCGCAGCGCGAATCGGAAGTTCAAGGAAGTTTTTATTCGTGGCGCGGAGGGGGAGGAAGAGAAGGAGCTTTTCAACAGGCTTTGGCCATATCAAGAGACGGCTTAGTTATATGCGAGGCATTGGTTAGATATATCACGAGTAGTATGAGCATGGAGGGTATGGCGGCGTTTGGGGTTTTCGTTTTTTTTTTACTGACTTATACCAATTTGACTGGACGCATCGGTGGCGAATATGTTTTGATGATGATTAGAAACAATAAAACGCAACGCGAAACAACGAACCGCTTCCTGACTCCCACCGTAAGGTTATCTCCCCTGCGGTACAGCGGATCTTTCTTAACTGATGGAGGAACTGCTTGAGGACTTTAATTGGGTAGGCCTCCCCTAATTCCGGGTCTACGAAGTACGTCAAGACTTGGCTAGATCAATGTCGGATTCATCCATTATCCCCCAGCTCAAGATAGATGAGATAGGTGACAGGGGTGTTCAGGTACATTGCCTCCTCTGACAAACCTGGAAAGTATTCTCTCGAAGCTCCACCTTGCAAGGCAGCCTTAGTAGCCGGTCGTAGTATCCCGATTCCGAAATACGATGGATAGAAACAAGCCTATCCCCACAGCAAGTGAGGATAGAGCATAGCTACTGATACTAGCTGCATTCTCGCCGCCATAGTCAAGTCTATTCTATATCAAGTATATGCATCCCTTCCACATCTCATCGGATGCCTCAATGTTTCAAAGTATATATATCGAGATGCGGAACAAACAAGCAGATTCTCCCCGTCTCCTGCTTTTTACCTTGACCCGTCGCACCTGCCTGGGTGCAGATCTCCTCTGCCGTCCCCAGAGTAGCTGTGCCCAGCTTGTGGCCCCCTGGAGCCGTCGCCCCTGCGTCTAATTCCTGAGCCGGTACCGTCGCCCGCCCATCCAACTCTTGAACCGGCCACTCATAATGAAAAGACAAGTTCGCGCCCTTGGTTTGATGATTTTTCTTCAGCCCCCATTGCCTGGCGAGTCTTGACTTGACTGTCCGCTATTTCCGCTGGGTGGAGGTCTCTTAACTGAACCGGGCGAGAGACATCGGCAATAGTGGATTGTCGAGTCAGACTAACGACTTTTTGCACTCTGATATGCCAGGTCGGCTACACACTGATCAGGACCTCAGCTCTGTTGACTTCTACGGAGGATGCCCAGTATCACCCACGTGAGTCCACCAATACTCTTGTCCACATGTATGCACATGCATCTATCTTCTATCGACCTACTCTCCATCAGTCCCCTCTCAGATAGCGCTCGCGACAGAAGAGCCAGGCCTATCTTAGACACCGGGCGTACACGTCCAGTATCAACTGCTCTGGATGGACTCGGGATCCTCATCATGCTCATATGCAGAATATGCTTAATCGAGAGATATCGAACGAGGCGCATAAGCAATGTCTCCACATGTTCCGACAAGAAGCAACCGGACGTGGGTAAGAGATAGTCCATTTACTGCAATTTGAAGGGCTATACAGGGGCATGCGGAATGTCAGTGGGAAACCAACCCCCGGCCCCTTCTGGAGCGGAATGGGTTGTGGTCCTTTTCTTCACCTAGAGGTCGAGTGCATAAGCACGCCCAACCAGATATTGATCTACCTCTTACGTCTAGCTCGGTAAACAAGACGCGAGACAAGGGCCTTGTTTATTTCGTTACTGGTGCCCTTCGAGGCGTGGAGCACATGGACCAGGTCTCGACAATATAAGCATAGAATACCCAGGTACAAACGCTTGGTCATGTGTTTATTTGGTTGCGAGCAGTAGCTCATTACATAAAAAATTAGCCACTTAAAAAATCCCAGGCAAAATGTGTAAGAATAACAGCAGGTAGTAACAAGGCTTGCTCACGGCATGGCCCAAGTCAGCTGGCCGCTATGAATGGAGGGGGTACGAATCAAATCCCACTGCACTTGGTCAAGGTTGCTAGTATGCCGGTTTGCTACAAGCGGCGGGGCCCTTGGCTTATAGATATTGTCGGCCGGAGCCCCTGTCTCCGGACCCTGCGCAAGCATTCCTCTCACCATTCCATCGAACATTCCTCTCAGGACTCACGCGATACAGTGATTGGAGCAGTAATATTAGATAGCCCCTGTTTCCTTATTTAGCTTAGTCGATTCCTGTGTTTAAATAGTGTTGTTACCCTAGTTATTCAGAATGTCAGACCTCTTAACTTCTTTAGATCCTCCACCTAGATCGACGGCCTGGATAATAGTTATGAGCCTGGGTTGCTAGGAATATTCTTCTTTATTACCTAGAACCTACCTCTGGACCTTTATTACCTGAATAGGCTTATATGAAGCTATTCCAACCTTGCTAATTACGCGCGAAACTTTCCCTGAACTAGTGTAGTTCCGGTCTATTAATATAGAGGATATTTTACTTTATAGCCAAGCCGTCAAGGTCTCAGTTATCTTGAATAGTAAGGACGACTGGTGGTTGTGGTATAAAGCCATATAGACATCTACGATCCTCACAGGAATATAGGAATATATTAATCCTAATATCATACCAAAACCTAATATACCTTAATAGCCTGCTATCCCTGAGGCACCTACTTCAAATGAATTAATATAATGATATAATCATCAAGTAATAATATTTAATACAGAGAATAGTTGATATATCCTCTTCTAGAAAGGATAAGCTATTGTATACAACTAGATTATATTATTAATTAGTCGTCTACTCAAGGATTCACATAGTTTATATTCTTTAACCGACCTATACGACTTATTAAAGAAGCTTAAGGACGACTTTACTCTATTACTAGAAGAATAGAAGATTAGCGCGTTAATTTAATACAACACTATAAAGGATAGTAAGGTTGATACTGGACCTATAGATAATTAGATCACTGAGTTCAAAGTAGCTGTAGGTTTAATAATAAAGCTTTGTGGGGACTACTAGGATATTTAGCAAGCAGAGAAAGACTTCCTAGATAGAATAAAGTATTAGTTTCCTAGCTTTATAGATTATTATCTTGAAGATATAATAAATATAGGATACAGGGCTGACCTTTTTAAGCTTATGATAGGATTTTAATAATATCTAACCACCCAGAACACTCTAGAAGTATATAACGCTGTGTACGGGACCTTTAAGGGTTAATCTGATAGTTGACAACCTTCTAGAGGTCAACTAAATGGTTAAAACTCCCACTAGAAACCTCTAAAATGTGTATATAGTAAGAACCATTTCTATAAAGACTATTAGCATGTTAATAAGGATACTAAAGATTATCTAACAGACTACTAACCAGATCCTGAAGTTATTAATTATGTAATAAAGGAAATTAAGGTAAATAGCTTTAAAGGTTGAATCTTGAAGCGCTACCTTAGTAACTACTAGTCATCTAATAACTCCGTAAGTGTTAACTATAATAAGGTCACGTTCAGTATTCTTACTAATATAGTAATGTCGACCTCTGTAGTTAATATATGGAAGGAAGACTCCTAGATAGTTAATACAGGGGGCTAAATAAGTGTGTATAATAATCTTGACTAGTTTAATAACTATACGCCTCACGAGGAATATATCAAGTCAGGGAATACTAGTGTAGATGTTTAAGGTATTAGAACAGTTATGATTCAACCCACTAGCCCAAAGGGGAAGGAGATATTAATTAATAATATCTGCTATATCCCGGGTTTCCACACTAATATCATCTCTGCTGGTATAATATAGAAGGTGGGTATGTTCCTAGACCTCAAGCATGACGTTGTACATTAACGTGGAGGCGAGATATTCTATAACCTTTAATATATTAACCACCTCTGGTATATTAAAACTAACCGCCCACGCGACCTTGCCGTCTTCCCAGTCCAGCCATCCTTGAAACTAGTTGTTTTAAAAGGGGATATAAAGTGGTGGTATGACCACTACGGACATATAAGCTTTAAAGCTTTGGAGAAGCTCCCTATAGTGGTTCAAGGTATTAAAATAATAGATATTTCAACGTGAGAGTTATTTAGAGAGGCTAGCTACTATACATGTCGTATAGCTAAAGTAGATCACTAGATATCTTGATAAGATACGCGCAGGGCTATAGAGCTATTTAGAAGGGTCCATTTTAACCTTATTACTGTTGACCCCGGGCTGAATAGTCATCAATACATCACCTATCTATATAAGGAGGTCACTGGCATGTACTTTGCCTATACATATTATTAGAAGAATAAATATATAGTAAAGATTAAAGATTTCATCTAGCTAGTTAAACGCTAGTAGGAATAAAAAGTTAAGACTATTTTCTCTGATAATAAGGTATCCCTAGGGAGGGACTTTAAGACCTTTATAGCAGGTAAAGGAATCATATATAAGATAAGTATGCCGGGCACGCTGGAATAGAATGGTTTTATAGAATAATCTAGAGGCGTAATTATCACAAGAACTTAAAGAATCTAGATTACTACTTAATTACTATATAAACTATGACCGTGGCTTGTTAAAGCAGCAGTATACTAACTGAACAGGACCCTAATAAAGCGTTTAGGTTAGAAGACCCTGTACAAAGCACTTACAGCTTAAAAGCCCAACATCTTGAACTACTATATAGTAGGATCCGCCGCGTATATCCATAACAATATCAAGTACTTAATGAAATTCGAACCACGCGCTAAGCTAGGCTATCTAGTAGCCTATAACACGTTAAATATATAGGACATTTAGTTACTAACTTAGAAGAAGGTCGTACGGGCTAGAGATGTTATCTTTTAGGAGGAGTCTTAATATAATCCTCTATAACCTTTACTAACTAATTTCTCTAAAACTACGCTGCCTCGCATGGCTGTAGAAGTCGTCCTGTCATTTACTATTTAAGATACTTGGAATAAGCTACCTACGTCTGATCCAGGTGCCATATTAACGTTATATAAAAGGGCTGAAGCTGAGGGGGTGCCAGAGGCTACTAGAAGGACGTTAATTAATATTAGAAATAAGGTTACTAGAAGCAGGGAACAACGTTCTTCCACGTAAGAATGACCTTTAACCCCCCCCCTCCTTCCTAGTCTGGAAGCAACGCCAACTCCAGCATAGAATACTTTGGCGTAATAAACCACGCCTGGGGCGTTCCTAGAGGATGACTCTACTACAAGCACGTCACCCAGGGGGTCTTAGACCTCTATATAACCCCTGGTACAGGTCTGCTTGGATACCTCATTACCACCAGCGCCGCCAGCCCTAGATCCTCTATCACCAAGCCGGGCACTTCAGGAATCGCTCCAGCAAGCTGCTAATAAACCTATACAATAATTAACACGTCTAAATCCTTTTACTGCTACGGATTCTAGTTTAGGGGGTGAAGATATAGCAGATACGCCATGGTAGCCTGGCTCAGATGTCTCACAGAGTAATATTATTACGGGTAATTAAACTAGAACCCATAGAAATAACTAGAACCTTCAAGCTTAATATATTAAAGTGGATAGTAATAATAATTACTTCTAATTACTATATATTAATAATCCACAGATAAATGCTATTAAAACAATTAAATAATTTCATCAAACTTAGATACCTCTAGAGCCACGTAATTAGTTAGAAGTATAGAAGTATCTACTTAGTTAAGACTTTCTAGTAGCTATACAGAGCGAACTAGTAGAGATTAAGTAGAAGAAGTCATATATTATTATAGACGAAGTAGAGGCGTAGAACCATTAGATCCTTCTACTTATATAGGTTTTCATATATAAATTCGACAAGGATGGATACTATATTAAAGCTAAGACACGCCTAGTGGTCCACGGAGACCTATAACCACGTAGTGAAGAGGAGAATCATGCTATAACTACTTCAGCTAGAGTTCTTTGAATAATTATGGTCCTAATAACGATGTATGACCTCAATTCAAAGTAATAAGATGCCGTCAACGCCTTCCTTAATACTATACTATACGAGCTGGTATATACTAAGATGCCACCAGGGCACGGTATTCCCAGGAAGATTTAGAAGCTTCTTTAAGCCTTATATAGCCTATGGAAATCGCCACGACTCTGGTAGAAAGACCTATCTATAACTATCAAAGTACATAGCTTACGACCCGTTCTAGATAAAGAATACCTCTTTACTAATAAATTCATGTTAGTACTTATATATGTTAATAATATACTAATTATTAACCTTCTAACGTATAAAGGCCGCGCTGCAGCTACCCGATTCACCATAGCACTCAAAGAGAAATACGAACTAAAGGATATAGGGGAGTTAAAATAGTTCCTTAAGATGCGCGTGACCCGGGACCAACTATAGAAGAAGATCTGGCTCTCCCAGGATTCATATATTAAAGCTATTACCGTGAGATACCACCTGAATAACCTTACATGGTGGCCAATGATACCACTCCCTACTCAGAAGCTAGTTCCTAATAAGGAAATAGCATCTCCCAGCTAAATACATGAATATTAGTTAAAAGTCGGTTTAATTAGCTACGCCGCGACCTGCACCCAGCCGGATATAGCCTACGCACATGGCGTACTATTATGATTTCTCGTTAATCTATCTACTACACATATTGGTGCTGCTAATCAGGTTATTACTTACCTCTATAACACGAGGTTCCTTGCTTTAGAGTACGGAGGAAGCTTAATACAAGCTAGTAAGGTGTTTCTTACTACTACTAATACTACATTTGCTAATACCCACGATTGAAAGAGCACTAGAGGATTCATCTGCTTACTATATGGAGGACTAATTAACTAGAGATCCTAGAAATAACATATTATATCTCTATCAACTACTAAAGCCAAATATATATCCTTAATTAAAGCCACCAAGTCCTTGTACTGGTAGAAGAGGATTTTTAGAGATATTAATTTCAACCCTGAGGAGGACCTTGAAATATATTATGATAATAGCTCTATAGTCAATTTACTAAGTAAAGAGATGATAATGATACACACTAAGCTACGACACGTTAATGTACACCGCGCCTGGCTACGTCAAGAGGTTTAATAACGTTGCTTACAAGTTACCTGGGTTCCTTCACAATCTATACCTGTGGATGGACTTACCAAGGCTCTCCCAAAACCACTATACCAAGAATTTATCAAGATGCTGAATATGGTTAATATCTCGAGCCTTATCACATCCTAATTAGGAACCTCCAACCGCTGAGGGGGTGTGTCAGCCGGAGCCCCTGTCTCCAGACCCTGCGCAAGCATTCCTCTCACCATTCCATTAAACATTCCTCTCAGGACTCACGCGATACAGCGATTAGAGCAGTAATATTGGATAGCCCCTGTTTCCTTATTTAGCTTAGTCGATTCCTGTGTTTAAATAGTGTCGTTGCCCCAGTTATTCAGAATGTCAGACCTCTCAACTTCTTCAGATCCTCCACCTAGATCGACGGCCCGGACGACAGATATTATGGTGACTGCGCCTGAGACACTAATCTACATCTCCCTAACTCCATCCCATCTTTTCGGAGCCTTTGTTTCTAGATTTACCTTGTAAGCTCATTGCCCCGTGCGCTGCGCATTCCAGCCCCGCGATACCGACAGCCATGGGCTTTCCAGGGAACAGGGGCCTATTATTTACCAGAATATGGGGTTCCATTCAACGTTCTAAATCCCTACAGGCCTAACCCACTTGAAGCTCGCCTCCGCACTAACAACAACACGTTCCCCATTGAAATCTCCGGCGAGATCGGCATCGGTCCCTAACAGCTCAATCCACCCATCAACCTTGGCACCATCCTCATCTGCATCATGCAGATTGGCCCGGAGTGCATAAACCTCCCCAGTAGGTGCCGCCTTGCGGTATCGGATATTTAGATCCACCGTCAGCGGCACCTTCGTGGGGTCCGCCTTCAACAGGGCCGTGGCGAATCCCTCGTCGAGCAGAGTGGCCAAGACGCCACCGTGAACCAGGCCCGGGTACCCGGATAATGAAGGGCCAAGGTGAAAGATCATTGTCGATGATTTGCTGGATGGGTCCCAGAAGATGAGGGGGAGAGAGGCGATCTTGTCCGGGTCGAGCAGGGTGTACCGATCTTTGCTGTGGCGGATTGTGGGTGGAAGGTCGGAGTAGAGAGTCGTCTCGGTCATTGCAGGGTTTGAGCGGAGGCATCTCGTCAGGGGGTGATTGGCAACCGGGGAGATGGACATGGCGATGGGCCGAGTGCGGTGGGACTGGGTTTGCTGGTAGCAGGAAATGCGATTTAGGCGGATGAGCATTTGCCCTGGGTGATCGATCGTTGGAGATGGTGTGACGCAGGTGGAATATTTATGCATGCGCTCTGCTCACGGAAAAGCGCCGAGGGCGAGATCAGCGAGGTGGCAACCTTGTGAATCGTGCGCGGATAGTTCGCACTAATGTAAGAAGGAAAATTCGTAGTTCATCCCAGATGTCGTGTAACGTGTCAATTGGCGCCAAGACGGGCGATCTTCTTCAGCGGGCGATGAGTGGGGGTTCTGCACGATACGTGGCCGATGCGAGATCGTGGCGAGATCGTGGTTAGGTGAGGTCATGGCGCTGGGACCCGTTCTATACACTTCGTGGGTCCATGGAGGGGTACTTGCGGTGGGAGATAAATACCCCTTTCTTGTTGAAGCAGGTAGAGAGAGAAACAAGCATAACAAAAGACATTCAACATGGCACCACATCAGGCAAGCAATGTGGAGCCCATTGCGCTGGTCGGCATGGCCTGCCGATTCCCAGGCGACGCCACCGACACCACCAAATTCTGGCAAATGCTGTACAAGGGCGAGTCGGCCTGGTCGGAGGTGCCCGAGTCTCGTTTCAACGCAAATGCATTCCATCATCCAGACAGTAACAGGAATGGAACGGTACGTTCTGCGATATCACGTCCAACCGGAAGTGCTGACGACAACTAGTTCCATACGCATGGAGGGCACTTCCTCAAGCAGGATGTATCCGTGTTCGATGCCCCGTTCTTTGGCATCACTCCGTCAGAAGCCCGAGCGATGGATCCCCAGCTGCGTCTCCTGCTCGAGGTTGCCTTTGAAAGCGTGGAAAATGGTCAGTCGGCCACCAGTCGCTCGAGGCAGCAACAGCGTGGTCGCTCTTGCTGAACTGGGGCCTCACTCGTCACTCAAGGGCCCAATCCAGCAGGTGCTCACCGAGGTCGCGCCGTCCTTCCTAACCACCAAGTTCGTCTATGCCTCCCCGCTCATCCGGAACAAGGCTGCTACAACAACCGCGCTTTCGTTTGCAGGCGAGCTCTTCTGCAACGGCATCGCCCTCGACTTGAGAGCAGTCAACTTTCCCAGCCCAAGGCCCCGCCCGCATGTTTGACCTCGCTACCCTCTTATCCATGGGACCACTCAACCTCTTACTGGCACGAAAGCCAGCTCAGTCGGAGCTACCGACACCGTGAGCACCCTCCTCATCCGCTGTTGGGTGTCCTCACGCCGGATTCTTCTGTTTCGACCTGCGCTGGAGGAAATATATTCGCCTCTCTGAGATGCCGTGGCTGGCCGGCCACAAGGTTGAGGGGCGCATTGTGTATCCGGCTGCTGGGTATCTGTGCATGGCGCTGGATGCGGCGATCCAGTATGCCGAGTCCACGAATGCACAGTGGACGGCTGTAGATCTGAGCGATGTCGAATTCATAAACCCGTTGATTGTTTCACCTGACACAGAGGCTATTGAGATGAGCTTCTCGCTTAGACCCTCCTCCACAACGAAGGGGAGGGATCTGGCCGGTCGTCATGAGTTTTTGATCGCCTCGAGACCTGGCGACAACGTTGTGCTCGAACATTGTCGCGGATTTGTAGCAATTCTATTGCCGGACAGAGCAGCCTCGTCTCCTCCCAATTGCACTGTGCCAGGGGATGTCCAAGACAAGGCTGCATTGCAGTCTATGGATCCCCTTCTAATGTACGATCGACTATCAGAAATTGGCAACCAATACTCTGATCCGTTCTGTGCGGTCTCAAGTGTGTCGTTCAAGTCCGACTACTGTCATGCGACAGTCGACATTGCAAAGACCAACACCGAAGAGCATTCTTTGTTCTCTTGGGTACATCCAGCAACATTGGACGCGTGCCTACATGCTCTTTTCCCCGCGGCGGCTGGACCAATCCACGGGTCGAATTCCGTGATGCCGGCCAGCGTGAAGCGGGTTACTTTTTCGGCCGCTTGTGCAAGACCAGGGGCGCACGCAGGAGCGCTTGACGTCTTTTGTCGCACCCGGAAGACAGGAGGCTTCGCGTTGACAGCATCATTTGATGTTCAACTCGGTGGAGAGCCGTTGCTGTCTTTAGCTTCTGTTGCTGTGAAAGAGCTGGAGAGAAGGAGCTCAGAGACAACCATCATAAGTCACTCAGATAGGTGCCAACAGCTTGTCACCTATCTTGATACAGTAGTCTCCCAACTGGAGGAGGTGAAGAGACTTTGTCTGGAGCGGTTGACAGAGGCGTCTCGGCCACGGCATATTGCTTTATTGGCGAAGGCTTGTCGGTATTTCGCACTGTGTGCACTGTCAAAAGACCTAGAGCTAGGTGCTCAAGACATGCCCCGACACTGAAAGGAGTACTACGAGTGGCTAAAGCGTCTGTCATCTGTGGAGGGGGTAGAGGATGTATCCCCGGCCGACGCTAAGCAGTTTCTTCAGGGAGTACAGGACACAGGCTATGAGGGGCAGATAGTCTGCCAGATCGGGCGCAATCTAGACGCCATCCTTCATGGACTTGCTGAGCCGCTGTCATTCATGACGGAGAACAACCTGCTACACAATGTGTACCGCCACGACGAGGGAATGCAGCGGTGCGCTATCCCAACAGCCGAGCATATACGCCTCCAGGCCCTCAAGAACCCCCGACTCCGCATTCTTGAGATTGGCGCCGGAACAGGTGGAACGACGCTCCCTGTTTTGCAAGCATTAAGCAGGGACCATGTGCGACCCTTGATCGACAGCTACACCTTTACGGACATTTCGTCTGGATTCTTTGTAAAGGCAGAGGAGACATTCAAAGCGTGGAAGACCCTGGTGCAGTTCAAGACACTAGATATAGAAAGAAATCCAGCCGAGCAGGGCTTTGAGGCTGCCACATATGATGTTATGGTGGCGGCCAATGTACTCCACGCGACGACATACATTGAACAAACCATGCACCATGTGCGGAGTCTGCTCAAACCAGGTGGAACCCTGTATCTGCTGGAGAGCACGAAGCCCACCGTCCACCGATCATTTGTTTTTGGGGCACTGCCTGGCTGGTGGTTGGGCTCAGTCCAGCGTGGGAAGGACCATCCCCTGCTGACCGTCGCAGAGTGGGACTCGACACTTAGAGAAACGGGCTTCAGTGGAACTGACTTGTGTATCGATCCCCATGACATTTCCGAAGAACAGACTGACAACCTGCTAATATCGACGGCGCTTCCGGACTACTCGGATGATGGTGAGGTGCAAATTCAGCTTGTTCTCTCTGATCAGCAGCTCTGTTCAACCGGGAGCCCCGCTTACCACCTAGCTTTGGCATTGTCTCAGGCGCACGGTAAGGTGGCTGATGATTTCGTGTCACTGGGTGATGCGAAGACTGAGAACAAGAACTGTCTATGTCTCGCGGGGCTCGACGACGCATTCCTATCAACCATGGACCAACCTGCGTTCGAAGCGTTCAAGCGCACCTTTAACTCAGCAAAGGAAATCGTTTGGGTAACTCGTGGTGCGATGGGTGACTGCGCGAGTCCTCGCAGCGCCCTGGCCCTGGGTCTTATTCGTGCCTTGCGCAAGGAAATCCCTGGGGTGAAGATGTTCATCGTGGACCTCGACCCGGACCAATCTATCTCCCAGCAGACGTTATGCGGATTGTTGGGCCATTTCATCAGACGCCTTGCCCTTGTACGGGCAGGTGACGATAACGAGTTCTTACAGCGCAATGGACTGTGGCATGTGCCCCGGTTGATCACTGCCCCCGAGCCTTCCAGGGCCATTCAGGCAACTCTTTCCCCCAACGTGCCTACCAGGCAAACACAACCTCTCCACAAGGCTGACCAGCCATGCCGTCTTAGCCGTAACGGATCTGGTTCTCTTCAGAACCTCTCTTTCACCGAGGTGCCATTCGAAGACCCCATTGCACAAGACGAAGTCGAAATCGAGGTCCACGCCACGGGGATCAATTTCCGCGACAGCATGATCCTTCTCGGCGAGCTGGACGACGATCTTATGGGTGAGTGTAGCGGCATAGTGAGAAATGTTGGTGAATCCTTCAAGGGCAGGTTCTCCATAGGAGACAGGGTGTACACCTGGTTTGTTCCCGCTCATTCGACCATCGTCCGAGCAAAGGGCTGTCTAGTCCATCGCATACCGTCGGCCATGTCCTTTGAACAGGCTGCGTCTCTGCCTATCGTCTATGGAACCGTGTACTACTGTCTGTCTACGGTCTCTCAGCTTCAAAGGGGAGAAACGGTCCTCATTCATGCTGGCGCTGGGGGTGTTGGACAGGCTGCAATCCTGTTTGCGCAATACATCGGCGCCACTGTGTTCACGACCGTGGGATCAGACGACAAACGGACACTCCTCATGGACAAGTATGGCATATCCCAAGAACACATCTTCTCCACTCGAACGGGCGATTTCCGGCACAAGGTCAAGACCCTCACGAATGGCACAGGTGTGGACGTCGTGCTCAACTCGCTTTCCGGCTCATTTCTGCAGGACTCCCTGGATTCACTTGCTCCGTTTGGACGGTTCCTAGAGATCGGGAAGCGTGACATCCTGTCGGGGGCTCGCATGGACATGGCTGCGCTGGAGCAAAATATCACAATTGCGGCAGTCGACCTCCTGCAGCTTGCACGCCATCGACTGCCCAAGATAGTCGAGATATGTTCGCGTGTCCATGAGTTGGTTGTATCAGGCACCTTTCCGCCGCCGACGCCCCTTCATGTCTTTCCTGTATCGCGCATCGAAGACGCCTTTCGCCACTTCCAAGCTCGGCCCTCTGGTAAGACTATACTGTCGTTTACGCCGGACGATCAAATTCAGGTTTGCTTGACCACTTCCGGCTGTATACCCTGTCTTACTGACATTGCATAAGGTCCTGGAGAGTCGGGCGGAGGGCGTGTCCTTCAAGCCGGACGCGACGTACCTTCTCGCTGGTGGCCAAGGTGGACTTGGTCGCGCCATTTGTTCGTGGATGGCTCAGCATGGGGCGAGGAACATCGCCATCCTTTCCCCTTCTGGAGATCAGAAACAGACCACCCAGGATTTGATACGCGACCTCGCCAGTAGGGGGTCAAGTTGGTTGCACTCCCTGTTGACATCAGCAACGACTCCCAGGTATTTGCGGCAATGGAGACCATCAAGACAGCTCTGCCCCCAGTTAGGGGCGTTATCCAAGCAGCCCTCCGGCTCAAAGACACGATTTTTGATAGACTCACATACACGGAGCACCAAAGCATTCTATCTCCAAAAGTGGCAGGGACATATAACCTCCACAATGCCACAGTGCACGAACACTTGGACTTTTTCACTATACTTTCATCCTACGCCGGGCTAATCGGAAACGCTGGGCAAGCGAGTTACGCAGGTGCTTCGACATTCCAAGACGCCTTTGCACGCTGGCGCACGGGCCAGGGGTATCCAACCCGGTCGTTGAACCTGGGTCCTATTGTAGGCGCGGGATACCTCCATGACCACCCAGAGGAATTGGAGTGGCTTCAGCGCGCAGGGCTAGAAGTCGTCGCGCTGGATACCTTCCTCGCGCTGCTAGGGTACGCAGTCTCGAGGCCTGTGAGGACGATAGAGGACAGTCAGATTGGTATTGGCTGGGCTGCTTCCTCTGGGTTACACGGCTCTTCAGCACTTTTCAGCCACCTGGCGCACAAGGAAACAGCCGGGGACTCTGATCAACCAAATGAAGCTACCTCAGATCAGTCTGCAGCTCAGCAGGCCAGTCCAGAGGCGATACTATCCAATGTCCTGGCTAAAGGGCTCACTCCGGCCCTGACGGCGGGTGTCACACTAGCAGTTTCGCGGAGTGTATCCGCTTTGACCGGAGTTTCACTTGAGGACATTGACTCCACAAAGTCCATTTCGTTTCACGGCGGAGATTCGCTTGTGGTGGTGGAGTTCCGCAACTGGCTCAGGAAGACGATCGACCCGGGCTTTGGGGCTGGAAGGGACGTCGCGAAGCTGTCGCTGCAAGAGATTGCTGAAATGGCAGCGGAATATGCGAAGAAATAGACACTATCTCGTGTCAATTCAAGATGTTTTCTTCCATAGACACGTTTTTTCCACGTAGCGTGACACATGGATTCGGACTTTCGGCCTCAAAATCCCCGTCAAGGGTCCCCAGTCGGAAGGACTTGGCTGCAGGCGATACCAGATGAGCTGCATCCCACCTGAGGCGCATGACACTCAGCACAGACATTTCTTTATCCCGCCCCTGGAGCTCTCTGTGCCGACAAATGAGATGCCATCCAGTTCCTGGATACCACAATGGATTTTCAACCCAGTTTCCATGCGTCACTGCTGCTGTAGCTCGGGTGTCCGAGACTCATTGGTAGATTGAGCTCTGTTTGCTCGACCTCCGCGGACGTCCGAGGTCACACTGCAGTCAAGCATGTTCGAGCACAGCACTTAAAGACTGACGGCCCAGGTAGCCGTCGTTTCTCAACAAGCAATTTGACCTTTTGTGATAATGCAGAGGCTCTTGCACTGGAATCCGCAGTGGACTGCGTTCATATCTGGGGTTGTCGTCCACCATGGACTGTTCCGACACGGCGAGTGGCATCGCTCAGCCAGCAGCATCATCCTCGCATACTCGACCGTGTTTGCTTCTGCACTCCTCTTGGCTACTCTCACGTCAGATCTTTTCGTCGGCAACCATCCCCTCACCCGTACTGTTGTGACCAAACTGCACGTCTATCATTTCACTGGCCTCTTCTCCAGTATCCTCGTCTACCGCGCACTCTTCCACCGATTACGACGCTTCCCCGGCCCACGACTAGCGCGCCTCGGCAGTTTACACGCGGTCGTTCTGGCGCGGGATTTCGGGATCTTTCGCAGATACCGCAGGCTTCATCAGAAATATGGGGATATTGTCCGGGTCGGACCCTGTGAGCTCTCCATCGCAGATCCAGACGCCGTCAAGGCGGTTCACCCCCTTCACGGGCCGCATGCAGCCCCAAAGAAAGGGCCCTGGTACGACCAGCCCTATCCGCGGTTTTCGCTGCAAACGACGCGCGACGACCACGAACATGCCCGCCTTCGCAAGATCTGGGATCGGGCTTTTAATACAAAAGGTGTGCTAGCTCTCCCTCCACAACGCCCTGCGTGTTGGTAACAATTCCAGCCCTCCGCGAATACTCCCCCCGAGTCCGCCACCACGCCGTCCGCCTCCACGATGTCATCGAACAATCCATCCGCACCGCACAACCTCTCAACCTCGCCCAATGGTTCAATTACTACAGCTTTGACGTCATGGGTGACCTGGCCTTTGGCAAGTCCTTCAATATGCTGGCCGACGGCCGCGATCACTCCTTTGTTTCCATGATTCACGACAACATGCGATATGTTGGACACCTGGGCCCGCTTGTTTGGCTGTTCCCGCTGTTTACGAGGATCCCGGTGCTCAATTGGGGGAATTTGAGGTATTGGAGGTTTGTTGCTGGGCAGATTAGCGAGCGGAGGAAGGTATGTTCTGGCGGCGAGGGCGAGGATAATTTCTGGGGTTTTGCTCTTGCGCATGCTGATGGGTCTTGGATCGTTTAGAAAGCGCCAACCTCGCCGGACGTCTTTCATTGGATTCTAGAGGGATACGGAGACTCTATCAATACACCCAAGGGCATGTTCGCCCTAGAAGCCGAAGCCGAGCTCGTCATCGTCGCGGGAAGGTAACCAACCACCCTATGTCCCCTCCACCTATCATGGATCCAACAAAGCCTGACCAAGAAACCAGCGACACCACCGCCGCAACCCTAACAAACGCCACCTTTGAACTAATCCGCAACCCGGACCAAGTCACAAAACTCCGAACAGAATTCGCCAGCCTAGACAAAGACCTAGCCGCCCTCACCCCCGAAGACCTCGTCAAGCTCCCGCATCTCAACGCCATCATCAACGAGACCCTCCGCCTGTACCCGCCCGTCCCCTCTGGTGTGCAGCGCAAGACGGGTCCGCAGGGGTTGAGGATTGGGGAGACGGTTATTCCGCCGGAGACGGTTGTTCAGATTCCGTTTTATACGCTGTTTCGCGGTGAGTGATTTTCCCTCCTGTGCAGTGCAAGATGCTGATCGATTCGGGTCCATAGATGAGCGGTGCTTTGCGAACCCCGAGGAATTCATTCCGGAGCGGTGGACGAGTCGGCCGGAGCTTATCCATGACTCTTCTGTGTTTATTCCCTTCAGCGCTGGTACGTACATCTCCGTCATCTAGCAGTGGAATACAACTCAGAGGCCTCCTTGCACGCTGCGCGCAGAGATACGAGCCCGCTAACTCATTCCACAACCAGGCGCCTACTCCTGTGTCGGAAAGCAACTCGCCCTCATGGAACTCCGCTGGGTGTTGACGACGGTGGTGAACCAGTTCGATATCGAGTTCCTGCCGGGCTTCAATGAGCAGGCGTTTATTGATGGGAGCGAGGATACATTCACGCTGGTTTGCGCGCCTCTGCCGGTGCAGTTCTCGAAGAGGAAGGTCTAGATCATTCCATCTGCCATCCCCGGGAATATTTTGGTTGGATCTGAATTCCGGAACCGCTGGTTCTATTTGCATGTCGTGTTCGTGAGATTGGATTATGTAGAGACTATAAACAACTTTACCACACCCTCTAAGCCCAGCACCGCACTGCAAAGCCAACCTACTCCGCAGACGCCGCAGTAACCCCTGTGATCTTACCCGTCAACTTCATCACCCACTCCCCGACATCCCGCGTATACTCCTCGCCCATCCCCTCCGGCTCCGCATGCAGCTGGTGATATCCGCCCTCAAACGACTTCCACGTCTTTGCATCGGCGTCACTCTCATCGTACGGCTCGAGCGTGTCGTAGAGCTGCTTCGAAATGGTGGGTGACGTAATCATGTCTTTCGACCCGTGGGCCCAGAAGACGGGACAGGGCAGTTTCGCCGTGAGGCCCGTGGGAACGGGTTCCGTTGCCGAGGAGAGGGCGGTGAGGTCTGCTTCGCGTTGGAGCCTACCAACGAGGACGGATCACGATCACTAATCAGCCCCTGCCTCCTGCCTGGCGCAGACTAGGTAACTCAAGAAGAAAAGGTGGGAGAGACGTACAGATCCTTCAAGCCCTCCAATGTCCCCGTATTATGGCACAGCGGATCCGTGCGGTACTTTTCCTGCACCGCGACGTCGCGACTCACAAACTTGACATTCAGCTCCTGCGTGTGCTTGAGCTTCGGGAGGAACCGCGACACAAACGTGAGCACCGAGACAATCAGCCAATGCGGCCGACTCGCGGGATCGAGGCCGATATACGGCGCGTTGAGGATCCACCCCGCGATCGGCGGCCGCTCCTTGGATAGCTTCGGGTCTGTGGAGAGGAGGTAATGTGCGGACTCTTGGCCGCCCATGCTATGCCCCATGACGAAGAGCGGAGTGGATTTGGTATCGGGGATCGTAGATGCGATGTGCGTGAGGGCTTCGTTGATCTCGCCGAGGACCTGAGGTGTCAGACCGATATCGCCGCGCTGGGATTTGGTGGTTGCGGTCTTGCCCCACCCGCGTCTGTCCCATGCATGGACTTTGATGGGGTATTGGCTTGTGAGCAGGGTGAAGAAGGGGTCGTAGTGGTCGCAGCGGTCGCTGAAGCCGTGCAGGAAGGCGATGTGGGCTTTGGGCGGGGTGGAGGGCTGCAAGATGGGGTGCGGGTTAGCTGTGACTTGACTTGGGGGATGAGGGCGATAAGATTCAGGGACCAGGAACGGGAACACAAGCTAGTTGCACAGCACAGGGTCAACTCACCTCCCACACCCGCGAGTACACCTCGAGGCCACTGGCAAGCTTGAAGTTTCCGGTAGTGCTTGTCGCCATGATGAACTGTTGCCGGTTTGAGGAGAGGTGAGAAAGACAAAGAGGAAGATGGGGAATGTCGCGAAATTTGGGGAAATCGCGCGGATCACGTCGGGCTGCGCAACTCGGGGAGCTGAAGCAGAGAAGCGATGTGATTGGTTGCAAGGAGCCTCGGCAGTTGGTGCCAAGTGTCAGATCAAACTAGGCCAAATAGGGAAATCATGTGAAACCGGCCCTGAAGACTCGGGAAACCCGGGGGGATTTGTACAATTCTTGTACTCGAAGTTGGTCTATTGATAAATATATGTTCGAATTTGCAGTAGCAGGAGCAATTCTTCCATGTTTCTACAACACCTCGGTTAGAGACATACTGCAGATGGAAACATCCATAACTCTCTTCAGTCTTATCTACAATATATACCAGATAACGGCAGGGCTCACCCGACATTACGCGGGTGAGCCAATCAGAGAATCTCAACCTCAGTCCGGCAGACACGGCCATAAGCCAGCGGCTGATATTGACCTGAAGCCAAGCATTTTGCATTTCCATGTCACAGAGTGGCACACAATACTACCTAGTACTACCAGTGTAGGAGGTTCGGGCACATGAATCCCGGGCCCTCGAAGCCGGGCGAGTGGCAAGCCCGGAGTCTCCGAGGTCCGGAAAACGGTGCCCTAAAGTTATATATATCGCTCGCAGGATCGGCAACCCCTGTTTGTATATATTCGACATTGTGCTGAGCCTCAAGGAGAGAATTCTGTCATGATTATGCATGTATCCTCAAGAAGTGACGCAGCAGGCACCTACGAGATATAGCCAAATTGCATGAAAGAAGAACAACCCGCATGTGCGCTAGAAGCTTCTCCATGTCTTAATAAAGGTCTCTACGTTTTTTTTTTCGGGCTTCGTTAACAAGCATGAGCTGTTGCCCGTGGGCCCATATCCGCTCCGGGCGTGTAAGGTATGGCGGGAGGGTTTGCCGAGGCAGCAATAGGGTCAAGGAACAGCATAACCAGTTTTGGGTATTAATATATATAGTAGATAAAGTCCCACGTATATTCTGGACCCAACATGCATCTCTTCGCAAAAAATCAATCTATCGTCTATGTCGGAGTATATGGCGCCTTGGATGATAGGTCTAGGCTGTCAACACCATGACTATATACAGAGTAGATCATAAGCCCCCACCTCAGAGCCAAAGGTAGATTAAACCGTGTTGTAGAGGATCTCAATCCACTCAATGTCGAGATACGCAGCAGCCCCGACATCCATCTCGCCCGTCCAAACGCCACCATTACCCCACTACCGAAGATTAGCAAGATAACCCCAATACCAGAGCCGTGGGAACTCACCATATTCAAAATCGCCAAACTCGGCTCACTCGGAACCCCATACGTCTTATTATGCACCAGCTCCCCATTCAGATACCACACACTGAGATCCTCCGTCCAATCCAGCCGATGGTCATTCCACTCGTTCCAAACCGCACCCCCAGCCATGACCGCATCAACCGACGCACCAGGAATCTCATTCCCGTCCTCGTCGAGCCCAGGCTGGTTCGTGTACCGGATATGGTTCGTCGGGTCGCGGGTGAGGATCTCAATGTCGGACTCGTTGTTGTCGTCGTAGTAGGTGAAGATGCCTGCGCAGACACCGGCGTCCCCGCGGACGCGCGCGCGCACGCGGATCGAGGCGTGGAACATGTTGTGCACTTTGGACTCGACTTCGGCGCTGGAGATGAAGTTTTCGTTACGGTAGGCGCGCAGGGTTAGGTGGGATGAGGGGCTGGATGCATCGCGGTCTGGAAACCATCATTAGTCGAGGGCCGGAAGGACATGGGTAAAGTGGACTCACGGATGTACACATTGGCATTGCTGTTCAGCTTCCTGATCGGGGCGTCCTTGCTGGCTGGGGATCCCCAAACTTGGATGCCAAAGTCGTTGATCCAGGCGTCGGAAGTGAGGTATCCAGACTGCACGGTGGCAGCGGCGGACTCGGCATCGGTTGTGATGTTGGCAGGCTCGCTGGCAAAGCCGCATTTATTCAACGAGCGAAAATCATGATAGATGCGATGAGCATAGGTCGCGTCCTGCGCGGCAGCGACACCCGCAAGGACGAGTGAGACTTTCAGGACAGACAACATGATCCAAGTTCCGTTTCTATTTTCCCTCCTGTTAAAATGTCCAGCCAAAGTCGGCGCGACCCGCTAGTATTTAACCTTTTCCCTTTGGGCCCCAAGTTTCCAATCTTCGAAATTCCTCAGCGGCTCAGCCTCAGGGCGCTAAGATGGCACGCCTGAGCCGGGCCCGTTTACATCGACCGTTGGGGTAAAGATGCCCCCACAATAAAGGGCCAAATCTCGCTGTCGGTCGCGATTCGCAGAGCCAAGGCAAATAAACTACGGCGTAGCCAGTTAGCCGCCCGAGTCAGGGCACCAGGGGGTGGCTGGAGTCTAGACTTTCGTTTTAAAGGGCGTGAAGAGTTTCGGCCCCCAACTTTGGGCGCCTACAGCGTATTTCCTCGAGGTGCGAGTTGCGATGGAAAATCGTTCCAGTGTGTCAAGAGCGCCGGCTTCAGACAAGCGATGTAACATGTTCGATCAGGCCTTGGATGCGGAGATTATATCGTAGCTATGATGTGGTGCATTCCTCGCAAGTGTCTCAGATTTTCCCCGTGTGGTGTCACGTTCCCGAAATCGCCGGACCATCATCAGTTTCAAGTCACGGCAAGTCGCCGCAATGCAAGGAATGTCAAGTTGTTGATCCGAGAAGTGCTCCGGCTGTTCCAGTCTGATGGCTTTCTCCCCAGGGCAAGGGGTAGTCGGCCTGTTGACCTCACCTGACTGGTGACTACTATAAATTCCGGCGCGACGTCATCTCACTCTACGTGCGAGAGACATCAGGCGGGAAGAGCTATGTGGCAGGGAAACCGTATTCGGTTCAGTCGAACGGAATCTATCATGTGTTGGAAAGTTGAGGGGTGGGGTTGACTAGTCAATGGGATTGCTGAGCCCTAATACACGTAGGCCATCTTTAGACAGCGATGGCTTTGGTGAAGAAAAATCCCCAAAACACTGATATCATCTCCCCCAAACTACTATCAAAAAGTCCCTACAATGACACAATAAACCAGACAGCCAACAGTAACGAAAACACCGACGCAGGAGCCACGCTCGCAGCCCCAGACTCGATATCCCAGCGTTCCAGACTCGTCATACAAACCTCCGACTCATTATTCCCGCGATACCAATCCTGCAAACAGTGGATCTGCTCCTGCGCCAGCTGCGCCTTACAAGGCTCAGGCTCCGCCTCAAAAGACGAGAGCTCCGGACACGTAGCCGTCCCATCGCCAGCCGTCCACTGGCCCGAATAAACCGGACACTCGTCGAGGGGAATCTCAAACGCCAACCCACTCCCATCGGATACTGCAGTGAAGACCACATTCCCCCCACTCGCAACGTACCCGTCGCCGCCGATGTGGTAGGTCGTTGTGGTATCGCTCACCCAGCAGGTCACCGTGTCGTACGTCCATTGCACGAGGTACGTCCCCGGGCGCAGGTAGTATCCATTCCGGTTCGAGACTTGGCCCACGGCGAGGACCGAGTCGTCGTGGGTGTATTTGAAATCGCTTAGATAGATGCTGTCGCTGATGTCGGGGCCGGTATAGGCGTCTAGGAACTTCTCGTCCTCGTCGCCGCCCAGCCAGACGAATTCCCAGTCGATCGTGTACCCGAATGCGAGCGCTGCGTCGGCGTTTTGCAGCGCGAAGACGATCGGGAAGCTGGTCATGTTGCTGTATGTTTCGTTGCGTGGGAAGATCAAGTCGACCTCGATCGTGGCAGGGTAGTCCACACCCAGAACTCGGGGTATGAGGGCCAGCCATGTGGCCGCCGTCAGAGCGAGGAGGCGCACCATGGTGGATGCCGTGCTGGTGCTGGTGGATGGGCACAGGGACAGGTGGTACGGTGCACCCGGGGCGCTCTCTTGCAATTTATCTTCCCTCTTCTTGCAGCGCGAGTCATTGGGACCTCCTTGGCAGTTGGCTTTAGCGCCGTGGCATCATCCGAGTATCGCGAGTTGACCACTCGCTGGTGATCGAAACTCGTATTCGTTTCCCCTCGTCCGAGTCGCGTCTTGGCCTTGCTCTCGCTTTTCTTGAATTACGAGTCCTCAGCTTGAGCCGTTCTTGAGAGCGGGCATTTGAGGGCAGAGTGCTCGATCAGAAACGCATCCGGCGGATCCATATCTGATTCGCGTATCTCCAGAGCGCGATTCATCCCACACGCTGGAGCCGCGACGCCACAAGCTGTTCGTTTGTTTGTCTGTAATTAGTGCCCTACGATCCGGCAGGTCTATCCTCGTCTGGCGATTTCTTTCTATACCTACACACATAGCGAATGCCAGCCGTAATCCCGCACTTCTCCCACCCGGATAAAACACCGAATGTGAGCAGCGTCTGGAGAATCAAGGACCTGGCAACCGTTAGCTGCCACGTCAAAGCAGGCAACGGACACCGGTATTGCGAGTCGGCAAGAGAATACGTTCTTCCGCGCCGTTTCCTTGCCACTACCACTTGACAGAGCGCGCTACGGCTCCAGAGAGAACTCAGCCATGGCCAGAGATGA
Organism: Aspergillus pseudodeflectus; assembly: GCF_044049435.1. Classification (NCBI taxonomy): domain Eukaryota; kingdom Fungi; phylum Ascomycota; class Eurotiomycetes; order Eurotiales; family Aspergillaceae; genus Aspergillus; species Aspergillus pseudodeflectus. The sequence goes on along the minus strand of NW_027263798.1, from coordinate 199,980 downwards.
CATGCATTCAGGAATGCTGAAGCTATCTAGCTAGGGGATCTCTAGATATAGCTAAATGGCATGAAAGGAGACATGTGTGCTAGGACCTTCCGTGGAAGACAAAGGAGCGGGGCACCCAACACCACTTCCATCGCGCGATCTCTAATGCATGTATCAAATCAACCCTTACTTCTACAGCAGGTGAGAGGAGAATGGCAGACACTGTTGGTAATACACAAGCATACGCCAAGCCGCCCGAGGTATACATATTAGGCGAGCTACCGAATGGGTAAGAGAGGCCCCATGCCATCTCAATGGAACGGGGGGCTGAAATGCTTACGCACTAGCTGGGATACATCCGACAGAGCTGACATTGCTATTTATACGATCACGCGGGGATGGTCTTTTGACGGGGCATCCAGCATCGCGTAGTTCTATTTATACCTTGACGCTACCCTAGAGCCAGAGAGTCTCGACATGGACCTTGTGGTATTACGACTGTAGATTATCTTCTAAAGTATCAAAACGCCGGTGATCAAGTACCTCATTGTCCACTAACCTTCTCTCCCAACTCCCCTGCCTCCAACATCCTGTACCCGCTCAGTGCGAGATATTGCTGACTTTGCAGGATGCTTGGTTCCAGAAGTACCAGACTTGGGCGGCCCGATATTAACCTCCAAACCCCCAGCGCTATCGGGTCTCCCGTCAATATCTTTAATTTCCCACTTTTGCATAACGAGATGGTCTTAGTTCCAACACAATACAATGCACTCTAGACCCCCTATCCACCGACCAACAAGTTGATTTAGCTTTCCACCCCCCAGCAAAACCGGGCTACAGATTGGCAGCACCTTGGGACCCGCAACGGCAACCTCAGCTCGGTACACCAGTTTCTAGTCTTGCAATGTGGTCCACTCCCGCACAAGGCTATCCACGTCTGGCCCATCCATCTGCAGGCTAGGGCTGGAAGGCACAGATGGAAAATGGGGCGACCAGGCAACGGGAGGATGGAATGGAGACGTGGGCTGTGTCTGCCCGTCCGGTGCGGGAAACCCGTGGCTGGGCCGGAGTTGAAGTCACTCGCGGGTTGTAGTGGGCCTACTGGGCCGCAAATGATGCTGGGATTGGTATTAACGCTCGAAGTCGTATTTAGGGATAAGTGGCTCCTGTGAGGAGCTCCGATGGCTGATGATGGGGGCTGAGACGCAGGCCTAGAAACCCGCATCAGCAGACAGCTCTCGCAGGAAGAGTGGGCGGTCTTCTAACTGGATGGGATGTTGTTGGAGTTTGATATCCGCGGCGCATTTCGCCTTTTCGCTTCGCCGCGCAAGGCATGGACAGCAGACGAGGTAGAGTGCTGTGCGGTAGGCGAGCTCGGAATTCGTAGATGTTTGTATAGCATTAGGAGGGCTTTTCCCCGTTGTTTCTTGAGTCTGGTAGGGCGGTGATCTCCTCTAGAGAGTGGGGCACTCGTATTGCCGGCTCGACATGTAGTCCTCGATATGCTCGATGTAGCACTGACGCGCAGTCTTGATTCGCTATTGCGATCGGCTGAGTTGTTCAGTGTTCATCGCAAGCACCTGGCTATTTAGGGCATTGGTTTCAGGAGGCGGAGAAGCGCTTGAAATAGTGGGTCAGCGCCTGGATATTCATGAGAGCATAGATACGAATGCATACACTTCACTGTCGTTTGCGGATACAGTCCGAGCGGTCGCCTGTTGGCACCGTTGAGCTGCCTTGAGGTGTCCCCGAATAAGCTCTTCAATCAAGGCTCGGTGCTGAGACTCATTGAATGCGCTCCTAGAACCAATGTGAGAAGAATCCCTAAATTACCTCAGGGAGGGCCGTTACTGCGACTGAGACTTCATCCTGGCATAGATGATAACTTGCATCATGCACTGCAGGTTGCTGCGCATTTCACCCAACCCAAGGTGAAGCACTTTGAGGCGCGATGTCTTGATGGTAAACCTGACGAGGCCAAAGGCACTATGCTGTGTATCTGAGAGGATGTTTTGCAGTCTTCCGAATGTGTCGGTGCATTTCTCGACAATTTCCTTTACCGTGGAGATCGCATTCTGCGAAATCAACTGTTGTCCAGTGTTCTTCTCCTCCTGAAATACTTTCCCTATCTCTTCAAGGACGGATGATGTGGACTTGACAGAAAAGGCCAGGTTCTCTACCTGGCTATTGCCGGATGATGTCTCGTCGCAGAGACCTATATAGCACTTGGGCGAGTGCGAGTCCCACCGTGGCGACCTGGAGCCCCGATGCGGCGACGGCGAAGGCTTCCATTGTTCTAAAGGGGATACGAGATGTCGCCTTACTGCATGGCAGACATAGGGAGGTCACTTTGGATTTCAGTCCAAGCAGGGGCGCCATCATTATGTCAGTTCGACAGATCTTGACAAGGCTGTAAATGGTGGGAGTGCAGCGATATACCTGCGAGGGAATCTGATTGGCTATTTGTTCTGTAGACCAGGCAGCTTGGTACCACTACCTAGTACGCAGGAATGTAGGTGGGAGAGGGTTGTGGACACAATCTGGAGTTACCCCGGTCGCTGGAACTACCAGGGGTGAGTGTCTGTGCCTTGCGTAAGGGTCGGGGTTATTTATGTCAATGTAGTAAATTCCGACAGACGGTCTGGGTCAGGATAGCTCCTAAAATCTGCAATGCGCCTCGCGTATCAAATCCAGCCGTCACTCGGACATGCAACCGCGGCCGAACCCACGCGAGTATCATATTCACCACCCATTCGTCATCGAACTCTGGACGCCTCCACGAAACAGAAAAGGAGAGACGCGAGTGAAGAGAGAAAGGACGATAGACCAGCAGTACAGAATGGGTAGGTCGGTCCTTCCCAAACGGGCAGCGAGCAACCACAACAAAACCTGCCGACGCCTGACGACCGACTGCATTGCCCCTTCATCACCCACAGCTCTTAGTTCATTTCTTACAGCATTTATTATCTCCATTTATACCTCCTTCGCCATGGAATGCCTTCTGCTGAAGCTTCCCCCCGAGCTGATTCGCTTGATCATCGAGCAGCTGGACACCGGCCCAAACCGCCGCGATCTCCTCACTCTCTCCCGTGTCTGCCACGCCCTCAACAACTACACGATGCCCGTTGTCTACCGCGACGTCACTCTTCGGCTTGGGCAAGCCCGGTTTCTGGAGGGCCTCCTTTCTCGGCGCCCGGGGTTGGCGTATCACATTCACACGCTGACGATCCATTACCATACCCCGGACGAGCCCGCGACTCGTCCCGTCCCCCCGCACCAGTTCCCACTGTACGCCGAGTCTTGTTCGATGATGATCCGGATAATGCGCGAGCTGCGGAGCCTCACCATCAAGGGATACGAGAGGGAGGGCGAATACAGGCTGCAGAGGATAGGTCTCGACGGGTTGAAGCGGTTTTGGTTCGCAACAAGGATGTTTCGAAGTATCTTCAACGAGGCGTTTTTGGGACACGCCTTGCAGAAGCTGGAATCATGTGTGCCGGCCAGTCCCCGGAGCAATGAATCTCTCCACTAACGTGCTGCAGGCAAACTGGATTTTAGTGACCGGATCTCGTGGTCACTGCATGATCGATCAGCGGTCTTCATCCATCCTAGGCTAAAGCACCTGACGATTCGCCACGCGACCATGGCCGACTTTCCCTATTTTGACCCGAGATATGCCAGATCTTCTGCTTTGGAGAATCTCGAGTTGCTGTTCTGCGATATTGGTCCTATCACGCTGGCCAAGGTCTTGACGGTCCCAAAGGCACTGCAGTCCTTTACCATGAAATGATACAGGACAAGATGGACGCAGGCATCGGCCAACTGGCAGCTCTATGTCGACGCACTCGCGTACCAGCAGGACTCTCTGTTGAAACTGGATCTCGACTTCTTCCTCCCCGACAGAGGCCAATACAAGGTTTTCTCACTGCGATATCTACCGCACCTGCAGGAGGTGAGAATGAGGCGCCAGGTGTTCTTCAACCGGTGGTCTGCCCGACCTACTGCAGCTCACGTCCTGCCCCACGAGATCCGCAGGATGACCCTTTACGACGACGAGGATGAAATTACCAGAGCACACGAGAACTTTTACCTTACCAATTTGAGGAACTGGATGAACCAAAAGCAGTTGCCCAAGCTAGAGTCAGTCCGCTTTGAAAGCGTCTTGACTACGTCGAAGACAAGAGGGCCGTGGTGGCCGGATGAACTCGGCGGCCAGGTGACATTTGAGCGAGCCGAATTGGTTGCAAGGGAAGAGTTTATACCGGGCTGCCGGTTCTGTGTGCATCCCTATGTTCCCCGTGGACCATCCGCTCAGTGAATGGCGCCATTTGGCGTGAATTAGTCACATCTCCACTATGGATATGCCCTCGACTCTAGTTATAATTTGTTAGATAGCTATTAACACCAACGAAATGGAAGATCTCATCTTAATTGAAGCCCTCTAGTACAGAGGTAATACACACTGTACCTGATAGACCGAGCCAACCATGGCCAAAGACCAAAGCGAAAGTGTAAAGCCTGCGAGTAATCCAGCAACCTTGAAAAACTCTCCTTGCGGCAGCGGGAATCTCGAGTTGGAATACGACCAAAAGCAGTGAGAAGGATGGTCGCTGTTATTGTGTAGAACAGTGAGGTTCAAATGACAATAATCATTCAGCCATTAGCGCGCTACTAGTACACCAGGAGACGGGCTGAGGTAGCACTGCTACTTTCTTACATGCACTAGTACCATGACTCACCCCACAAGTATAGAACTAACTATAAGTTACCCCAAGCCGCATCTCCCCGTCGCTCCATTCCATCTCGTCTCCAACAACCACATTCCCCCCCACACGCCCGCAAAATGCCCTTCGAAACCCACCCGCTCAAACTCGAAGACCTCAACGAAAGCTTCCTCGTCGGAGAAAAGGCCTTCCACGCACACAACCGCCTCGTCTACACAGGCATTCTCTCCGATGCCTCGCGCGCAGTCCTCGTCAAGTCCCGCGAGCCGGATTTCCCTGAGCCGGAGAATGTGAAAAACTTCAAAGTGGTCAATGAGAAGGGCGAGATCATCGCGGGGTCCCGCTGGTCGATTCAGAAACAGGACGAGGAAGTTACCATCTCCGTTGCGGATGCCGTGAACAAGCGCATAAAATCCGAGATCACCGAGATGCGGCACGAGCTGGCCAGGAGCCTGTATACGATTTTCGCACAGGGGAAGCGAGACATCCTCGGCGTTTACGCCGACTCGGAAGCCCCCTCTACCTCCGACTCCGCCGTGGAAACCAAGAAGATCCTCAAATTCCCGCCACGCATCGAGCTCGACGTCCTCTATGTGCATCCGGATTACCAGCGGAGAGGGATCGCATCGGATCTGCTGAAGTGGGGATTCGAGAAATCCGAGCAACTGGGCTTGCCGATCTATCTCGAGGCCACGGCGGAGGGGAGGCCGGTTTATGAACGGTACGGGTTCGAGACGGTCCGCGTGGAAAGGTTCGATGCGAGGCCGTTTGGGGTTGATGAGGAGGTCGAGTACGCGGTAGGGTTCATTCCAGTCCATATTTGTGGTAGACAGAAGACTGACAGGCCGCGTAGTTTATGATTCGGCCCGGGCCGAAGAAGGCTGGCGATGGTGAGAACTAAGAATGCAGCTGGGCGAGAAGAGGAGTTGGTGAGTGGAAGGGTAGGGTAGGATGCCGGGCTGGGTCGATGCGCAAGAATCGTGCCGTTTCATTTCCAACGGTTGTGGCTGAATTATGTGGGCTATTCTGAGTTGGCTTGCAATGCTAAGCAAGCAAGGTAATACACTTCACATACTAGGTATCTTCTATTAGAGTCTATGTGCTATAGCCTGCTTCTCCTCCTGCACTCCGAGGGGAATCCATGGCTCTTGTTCTACCAATGGGAGACAGCCTCGAATGCCACACGTCCGTCAGCATATTGTATAAACCTTCGGGGTGCGTCGCACCTGTGGTTGGTATGGTGATCCAGTTATCAGACTGGTGTGCACCTGGATCGAGCCTCGAATGAGTCACAGGGCGCATAGTATTGTCTCGCCAAGCGGGGCCTCTTTTATCGCCGGGGCTCTGGCTGCGGGTGGTATAGTGCTTTCAAGGTTCCTTGAGGGATCCCCGTGCGTATCATACCCGGAAGCCCATTGAGACCGGCCAGAAAAGGAAGCAACGACTGCGCCTGGCCTCGAGCATCCTTCGAGGATCAATTTTCTCACCAGCTCCACCAGACGATTCCAGGCCTACTCTCCACTTGGCGATTTCTTATCAGGCTCTCCCGTCATCTCGTGGATTTTGTCGCACAAGTCCTTCATCTTGTACGGCTTGTGCACAATGTCGTCCATTCCGGCCTCGAGCATCTCCGCCTGCTGGTCCTGTCGGACATTTGCTGTCACGCCGAGAATGAGGACATGGCCGCCCTTCTCTCTCTCCAGATTGCGAATCTCCTTGGTTGCAGTGTTCCCATCCATCACCGGCATCTCCTGGTCCATCAGAATGCAGTCGAAAGCCTCGCGTTTCCAAGTCTCCAGCGCTTCCCGCCCGTTGCTTGCCTCCGAGACGTCGAAGCCTGCCATTTTGAGCCTCCGCGACACTATCCGCTGGTTGATGATATTGTCTTCGACAAACAACACCCGTTTGCGCCCGGCGATTTTGGACTTTGCCATGATTTCGGGTGGACACTGCGCAGGTGCATGGGCATCAACGTTGGATTGTGTTACCTTGGGCTCTGCCGTTGCCTCGGAGGGCTCGTTCCCGACTTCTTCAATCAGCTTCTCGGTGTGTTTTTTCCGCTCGTCACTTTGAGAGGCGACCGCGACTTCGTTGACGTGCTCGACGGGAGGCTCCTGTGCAAAGTCCGCCCCGGATGTGTCCCTGCCCACGTCTGGTGTCTTGTAGTCGAGCTCTCCGATCTGGACGCACAGCTCGTCAATTGGTGATTGGGGGCCGATTTGGGTCCACGCCTCTGCTTCGACACATCGCCGGACGGTGAAAAAGAAGCCGAATGTGCTCCCAACGCCTTCCTTTGAACTGACACCAATCTCACCTCCGTGCATGTGACATAGTCGGCGGCTGATATTCAGGCCGAGGCCAAATCCGCCGTATATCCTGTCGGTTTTAGGGGTTGCCTGCTTGAAGCGCTCGAATAATCGCTTCTGATGTTGATCGCTAATTCCAATTCCCGTGTCCCTAACCGCGACCATGATAAACGCCTTCTCGCCGTCTCCCCATTCCGGCTGGTTAGTGGTGTCTAACCGTAGGGCCTCCTCACTAGGCTCGAAGAACACCACGTTGGGTGGATATGATGGAGGGCGCCGCTTACAAGCGCCCATGGAGACTCTTATTTGTCTCTCTTTTTGTGCTTCCGCTGTGAACTTGATGGCGTTGGAGACGATGTTGATCAGCACCTGTCCCATCCGGTCGAGATCCCCCATCACCCAGTCAAGGCCGGTCTCCGCGTACGACTCGTCGAGCTTGTACTCAAACTCGATTCTCGACTTTCGAAGTTCCGGTCGAAACATGGTTAGCAGTGTCGACAGGTGCGTTTTGGGCTGGACGGGTTGCGGCCTCAGTGTGAGCATGGATGCGTCCAACTTGGAGAAAATGAGGACATCGTCGATAATTTTCTTTTGGTGTGCGACGCAAAGATTGATTGTCTCGGCGGCCTCTGCGATTTCGGCCAGCTGCTCTTTTCCCTTCTTCCGCTGATCTTGAACCGCTTCCATGATATCTTCGGCGCAGTGGAGGATGGCCGACAGAGGATTTCGAACTTCGTGGCTGATCATGTCGATGAAGCGCTCCTGTTGCTGCTTTCGTTCCGACGCGTCTTCTGCGATCATCTTCTGCTTCATCTCTGCCACCTTTTCCGTGGATATGTCCGTCACCATGCTGATCATCCCCCCGTTGTCACTCAGCCCGAACTGCCGCAAGTGCCCTTCACTCAGCGGCTCCAGCGCCAGCGCGCGCCATTCCTCCTTTTCATCAACCGTCCGGTATTCTGTGCGGAGAGCCGTCCGTGTGCTCAATGCCGTTTGGTAGACGTCTTCGACCCGACCGCGGTCATTGGGGTGTATTGTTCGCGATAGACATGCCCAGCCCGTCGGCTCTTGTGGTCCTGTAAAGTCCTCGAAGCGTTTGTTGACAAAGGCCCTCGTATCTTCGTGGTTGACGATGCAGACTCCGACCGGTAAGATGTCTGCCAGCTGCTGCGCGGTCATGTGTTCTTGCTGGTCAGGGGCCATTGCCAGGGATCTGCAGCCTTAGCCGCGCGACAGTAAGTGAGAAACGAGGAAAACCTATCCTGATCAGCGACACTTTTGCACCGCTGCCTCTCAGTGCAAAGTAGAATGCGAAGATCTTTTTTTCGGATGCGGCTCGACTGGTGGCGGTTGTGACGTCAATGGAATGTGATGTCAACGCTTCCCCATCCGGCGAATGCAATCCGCCTCCAGGGCTGGAACCTCAGGCGTAGTCATTGGTTCTATCCATTGGATACTTTACCCGGCGAATGCGTGGGATGCATTGAAAGCGCCCCTGGTTGCGGCCACGGATACTCCAGGGTCACTCGTGATCTGCCTCGGACATGTAGAGTTTATGGTCGGATCCTTGAATCCGTGTAGGCATCAGTGTACAATGGATTCTCGGTCATCTTGCCGAGATGAAACATGTATTCCCTTGGGTGTTGGCAAAAGACCTTGGATCGCACTTGCCGACAATAGTGATATAGATGCACGGTGAGATGGTCGGCTCCTGGCTCCCAACCATCTTTATAGAGTCAATGGGCCCCAGATTTGAATCTCCACACCGCGGCTTTGGCAGGCAAGTTGCAGTACTAGCCCTGGCCGCCTGCATTGCGCAGCTTGAATGATCTGCCATGGTTGGGAAAGATCATTTGCCGCGGAGAAAACATCTTTCAAACTGAACTGGGCATGCTATGTTCTTGGAAGCTGCTGCCGAAAAGGTAGCTGGCGCTCCTCCTCTACAGTGTGGGCGTCGATTGCGATACCTATCGACTTCTGCTGGGGATAGTCATTGAAGAAATGTGTTGGTTATGTATGGGCAACGAAAATTAAGCTGTCTGTTTCGACGCCTCTCATTGTGGTAGTGCTGGCTTTATTCGTTATCTTCTCTGTTCAACCCTGACATCATGACCCATCGGACACGATCGAGAAACCAGTCCGACCTCGAAGCCTTCACCAATTAGACGATACGTCAGTGTCACCTCAAGGGGCGATGTCAATACCAGATAGGAATCAAGATTTTGCCCAATGTCGACCACCCAGATCGCCGTCTGCGCGCCGACTACTCCCACCTCGACCAAAGGTGGTGGTGCCAGGTTCGTTTTGTACGACGCGGCACGACTCGAAGTCTCGCGGTTTTATTCGTCGATTAATATCAGGCGATTCATTGATTGGAGAGCGGTGCTCACTTGAAGTTGTGTCACATTGCAGAGTGCAGATGAGCAATGGTGAGGTGAGCATGCTGCTTATCCGAGTTGGAGTAAGCAAATCGGAGGACCGAGCCGTCGCCGACCCAGACTTTTCTGTGCATCAGCTGCAGACATCCGAGTCGATTGAGCCATTGTCCAGTGGTTTATTGGAGTTTATAAGCAGTAGTGACACCCCGCTTCTTACCTACGCCGGAATTCGTCTCGCAGCCTTGGAGAGATAATCGCCGAACATGGACACTCTACTCGAGAAGCTCGACATAACAAACCGCCCTGATGAATGGAAGATCGAGCAGGGTCTCGCCGCTCACAAGCTTCCCATTCTGGATCAGAGTGGAGAGGAGGCGGTCCATATCTATCCGCCCAAGCAAGAACCGAGGGTGAAGGATGAGGAAGCCATCGCTTCCGTTGGGAACCGCGATGAGTTGTTCAAGAGGGAGCGAGAGGGATGGAAAGGGTGAGTACAACCAATTCCGCCTTCACTGCACTGCCCTCGTTCATAATCAATATTCGACGCTGACTCTGGTCTTCCAGATATGTCGAGTGGGAAAATTACCCCGAGAAGAAGGCGCAGGCGCACAAGATCCTCACCTCGCAGACCTTTGATCCCACTCCGGACTTCATGTTCGGCCCCATCCCGGATACTAACCCCGTCCTGACCGGCGAGGACTTCAAGCAGTGGCATTGGGCTCTAGGAGGAGAGCTGGCCAGTGTTCCCGATGATTCGTGGGAGATTGTGCTGAAAGAAAAACACCCCGACATGCTGCATCTGCTGCAATTCCCATACAATGCCGAGCCTCCAAAACGACTGGTCACGTCCAAGGCGATCACCCCGAACCCGCTGCACTTTGTACGCAACCACGGTGGAATCCCGCTTATCGACAAGGACAAGTGGAGTCTCAGCCTGGACGGTTTAGTCCACAACCCCAAGACGTACACGCTTGACGATCTCATGGACGAGTCCCGGTTTCCGCAGATCGAGAAGGAGGCTACCATTCAGTGCTCGGGAACCCGGCGCATTGAGCAGATCACTAAATACGGCGGACAGGGCGATGAGGTACCTCAGGCACCGTGGGCTGAAGGCGCGATCGGCACTGCGCGATACAGGGGAATCAGCTTGAAGAAGCTCATCAAGGATTGCGGCGGCCTCGTCAAACCTGCAAAGCACCTTGAATTCTACGGCGCAGAGACATACGTCAAGGATCTCGAGGTCATGAACTACCTTGTCAGCGTGCCGTGGACCAAGGTGAAAGCTAACGAAGTGATTCTCGCCTGGGAAATGAACGGCGAGCCACTCCCCAAGATCCACGGGTATCCTCTGCGCGTCGTCGTGCTCGGATACATTGGCGCCCGCAGCGTCAAGTGGCTCTACCGCATCAAGGCAATCGAGAACCCATCGCTCGCACCCGTTCAAAGCAGAGAATACCTCTACTTCAACCAACAAGTCGGCAAATACAACCAGCGCCCGACCGACGGAATCCAGATCCAAGAAATGCCCGTCAGTTCCGCAATAATGTCCCCCTGGAACAAACAAGCAATCATCCACAACGGCAAAATCCACTGCAAGGGCTGGGCCTATTCGGGCGGCGGCCGCTGGCCCGAGCGCGTCGAACTCTCGGCCGACGGCGGCTTCTCCTGGTACGCGGTGCCAGAAGAGAACCTGTCCAAAAAGGGCCGCTGGATCTGGCGCACCTGGGAAATCGACCTCCCCTGTGAGGTCGAGGGGTGGATTGAGATTGTCTGCCGGTGCTGGGATAACGCGATCAACACGCAGCCGCTGGAGGTGCGGGCGGCGTGGAATTGGGGGCTGCATGTCACGCACTCGGCGCATCGGATCAGTGTGTACAGTATCAATAAGAGCCGGGCGCTCACGAGGGAGCGCATTGAGACGATGAACAAGTTGGGCGTTCCGCTCGCGCCGCTGACGGAGTATCAGGCTGTGTCGAGTCAGTCGTGGGAGGAGTATAATGCGTACTGGAGGACGCATGAGCCGAGGGATGTGGATGATTGATCATGTCTTGATGTTGATGATGTTTTGATGAACTTTTGGAAGTTTAGCTATATCCCAATTATTCTTATTCCATCCCGCTCGATTCTTGAAGCAGTATCGGCTTAAGGACCGTTTCGCTTGACTATAAGCCAGTCCGCGTAGGTAGTCAAAAATGAATAAGTGCGCCATGGCGACTTGGTGACTTGGTGGTCCAGCTACACCTCGCTGATGCACAAGCGCGTAAACAGTTTCGATGCTTTACCTCGAGGTCTGGTGTATGGCTCTAGAAAAGAGCAGAGCGGACCGTTCTTGAAAGTGGGTACTTTGTATTTATAGGCCTTTGCCTACTTGGCCTCTAAATAGTGCAAATCCAGCATAAGAGCTGCGAATTAGCTTGGGTAGACCCACCGTGAAACTCCAATTGTCAATTGTCAACGGTCTCCGATGTGGACTCCAGGCCGGTGCACTACGCTCGGCCGCGGTAGGGGTTGTACCTCTGCCTGAGCTGAGCTCAAGAGTACCCTGAGTCGAAGTGAAGGCCTGGGGCAAGTCGTGCCTCTATTTATAGCTGATGCTCTGCTAATGGTAGCGCTTCATTAAGAAGGAGGTCCGTGGGAAAGAAGGGAAAAAAGATTCACATTCACTCAGTCCACTGTCCACGGCGGTAAAGTTCAAGGTAAGAAAGAGACTTGACTGCTGGGCGTCAGGAAACACTATCTGGCGACTAGAGACTGTCATCTGGCGCGATAATAATGGCTGCAATGGCTTGTGAGACACTCGAGACTGTGTCATAAGACTGGAATGGTGGGGAATTGTTGACTCTTGCGCTGCCTGAGGCTTCAAATTGGCCTGGTTGCCTGGAGTCACCTGACTCTGACAGACCGAAGCCGAATATCGAGGCCTCAGGCCGCTAGTGAACAGACTTCAGTGTATCCGGCCCGCCATTTCTCCGAGGCGGCACAATTCACTTGTGTCCCATGCTGAATACTAATGCAGGCTGTGACCCTGTGTTGCAACGGGGCAGTCACACCAGGTTCCTCGACGGAAAAGGACCTTGACGAAAATGCCATTCCCATTGGTTCCTTATCAAGGTATTAAAGGGTTTCTCCCTTCAAGGTTCGTACCAAAAGTTGTAGAGGTTACAAGGAATATTAATCTGGTGTTGCCTGGTGGACTACAAAGGGGGTCTGGAGGTTGCGAAAATATATTTTTGGTACGCAAAGGGAGCATTATACCACCACCGAGACAACCACACGACCACCAGTATCGATCTCCTCAGCCTGGAAAACGACTTTTGGGTACAAATGCTCCAGGCAGATTTTCTTTTCCTGCATCTCCAAGCATTGTCCACGACGCTGCTGAATCTGCTGGTGGTGTCGGATGCCCGGAAGTGCTGGTCATGTGATATGACGTCGTGGCTTATCGCCAAGGCCTCAAAGCCAAGTGGTGAACCCACCATCGCCGGAAATAGCAAGCAGTGAGACACAAGTCATGATTATTGGAAGATCAATTGGGCAATGTGGTGGGCTGGAGAAACCAGTGTCCATGGGACAGCGCACTCCGGATGCCCAATGGTGATGTGTACCTGCAGTGTTCCTGCGCCCTCGACAGCAGTCACAGTGTGGTACACCAGTAACGTTGTGCCCCTGTCAGCATTGTCATGTTGCTTTTTGTGGGTTGCCACTTGCCGTCGTTTGTACTCCTGAACACTGGTTAAGCACTGACAAGTCTTATGCTATGTTTAGAGTGGATCTTGCTTCTCAAGCCAACGCGGCCGACCCACCACATTCGAGTCCAGACCTGGCGGTGGTGCCCTCCCTGCTTGCTCTGCTGCTTTGCTGGTGCTGCCTACTTCAAAACCAGTCGCTCTCCCTCTGCTTTCTTCTGTACCTTTTCTTTCGCTCCTTCATCACTCACCCTCTTTTTTTTTTTGACCACACTCGCTATACAGAATGTTTTCCAAGACTCAGATTCTGGCCCTCGCTTTGGCCGTTGCCTCGGCCGAGGCCGCCTCCAAGGGCTTCAACTATGGAGCCACCAAGCCTGACGGCAGCGTCAAGGCCCAGGCTGATTTCCAGAAGGAATTCCAGACCGCAAAGAACCTCGAGACCACCTCGGGTTTCAACAGTGCCCGTCTTTACACCATGATCGTAAGTGTCTTTGGCTGAACAGATGCCCTGGATCATGCTAACACTCCCACAGCAAGGAGGATCTGCCAGCACCCCCATCTCTGCCATTCCTGCCGCCATCGCCGAAGAAACAACACTGCTGCTGGGTCTCTGGGCGTCGGGCGGAAACATGGCCAACGAGATTACCGCTCTCAAGGCTGCCATCCAGCAGTACGGTGACGACTTCACCAAGCTCGTTGTCGGTATCTCCGTCGGAAGCGAGGATCTCTACCGCAACTCGGAGATTGGCGTCCAGGCCCATGCTGGCATTGGTGTCGAGCCCGAGGAACTCGTCTCGTACATCAACCAGGTCCGCGAGGCCATCTCCGGAACCTCGCTCAGCGATGCGTCCATCGGCCACGTCGATACCTGGAACGCCTGGACCAACGGCTCCAACGCTGCCGTTATCGAGGCCGTCGACTGGCTCGGTTTTGACGGATACCCCTACTTCCAGAACACCATGGCCAACTCCATCTCCGACGCCAAGTCGCTCTTTGACGAGGCCGTCGGGAAGACCAAGGGCGTCGCCAACGGCAAGGAGGTCTGGATCACCGAGACCGGCTGGCCCATCAGCGGCGACCAGGAGAACCTGGCCACTGCCTCGGTTGAGAACGCCAAGAAGTTCTGGGACGAGGTTGGCTGCCCTCTGTTCGACAACGTCAACACCTGGTGGTACATCCTCCAGGACGGCGAGGGCTCCTCCGTCCCTAACCCCAGCTTCGGTCTCGTCGGCAACACGCTGAACACCAAGCCTCTGTTCGACCTCTCCTGCTCTGCTTCGCACTCCTCGTCCTCCGCCCGTGGCTCATCCAGCTCGACCTCCACTTCCACCGCTTCCTCTGCCGAGTCCGCCGGCTTCACATCCATCACTAGGACTGGAGTAGTTCTCCACCCGACCGGCAACGCTGGCGGCTCCGATCTTGGCTCGTCTGACTCGTTCCCCTCGTCCGGCTCTGGCCACTTCCCCAGCGGCGGCAGCATCAGCGTGACCCCATCCCCCTCCGGCTCCGCTACCCCTACTCCCTCTAGCGGCTCTGGCTCTGGCTCTGGCTCTGGCTCTGGCTCCGGATCTGGCTCCGGATCTGGTTCTGGTTCCGGATCTGGTTCCGGAACTGGCTCTGGCTCTGGCACTGGCACCTCGGACGAGTCCACCAGCACCACCTCTGCCAACCCTGCCGACTTCACCGGTGCTGGCACCCGTCTGTCTGGATCCATCTTCGGCGCTGCTATCGCTGTCGCCGCTCTTGCGATTGCTCTTTAATTGGTTGACCACATGACTGGTCTGGACTGGTACTGGCACTGGCGCATGGGCGCACTGGATTGAGCCGTGATTGCTGTACTTTAAAAATCTCACATTACCTTCGTTTGTATCATTTAGGATCATCTGACATAGATCGCGTCATTAATACAAAATATTTGACCACAACTCTTTGATTAAATGCCGAGCTGAAGAAACCAGCCAAGCCAACTTAGTCCATCCTGCGCCGATCCCCCTCTTGGCCCCCGTCGTCTGCCATCGCTTGGTGGACAAACTCCCCGCCGGAGATTTCCCCTTTCACTCGCCCACCAATGGCGATACAGTGTTGTTTGAATGTACCTTGACGAGTTGTTTATCCCCCGCGACGGAGATCGGGTCGTCTGCCGCGGACACCCGGAGCATCTCCAACTCGCTACGCAATACCCCGAGGAACAGCCGGATTGCGTCGAATTGTCCCTGAATTGTCCCGCGCACGTAACATGACGTGCCCGGAGCATGCGGGGGAACGGGTGAATTCTGCAGAGCATAAAAGGAGGCCAGGTTTTCTGGGGAATCGGGGTTGTTCAGCAATTGACTCGTCAGCTCTTTACTTGCCCAGTATCGAGTCCCGGCGAGGCGATCGTCATAGTCATTCTTTTTTTTTTTTCCTCCACGATGTGGTCTTCCACTCTCTTCCTCCTGGGCGCAATCGCCCCAGGTGTCCTGTCCTTACCCAGTTCGGGAAATAGCTCCTCTTCTTCGTCTTCATCTTCGTCCTCATCTGTCCCCATCCACTGGCTCGGCGAAACCCCCTCGTACACCTCCGGCGCAACCTTTGGCCTCCCCTGGCCCCAGGGAAAACACTTTTACAACAGCACTGCCTTTAGCATCTCCAGCGCTTCCGGCGGCGACGCCATCGCCCTCGACTCCTGGGTCACAGGCTACTGGCGCGACGGGTCGATCAAGTGGACTGGCCACGCGATCCCGCCGCTCGAGAGCGCTGCGGAGGGGTACACCGTGACTGCGAAGCGTGGCCGATCGCAATCGGGCAAGGATGGGATCAAGGTGAAGGAGTCGCGGCGCGAGGTCTCGATCGACACGGGGAGCATCGCCGTCACGTTCCCCCGATCCGGATCGGAGATTGTCTCTTCGATCAAGAAGGGCGGCAAGGTCGTTGGCGAGAGCGGGAAGCTCGTTCTGCACACGCAGTCGGCCGTTGCGGACGATGTCGCCGCGCGCGCGGATACAAAGATCAAATATGCGAATTTCGCGAGCAGGATCGCGAATGTCACTGTCGACGCCGAGGCCGGCGGCGTTCGGGCCCTCGTCACGGTTCGCGGGACACACGCCCCCGTGGGCAAGGGCAAGGGTGCGTGGCTGCAGTTCGTCGTGCGCTTCTACCTGTACGCCAACTCGGACGCCATCCGCATCGTGCATAGTATTGTCTTTGACGGCGACGCGGAGAGCGACTTTATCAGCGGCCTCGGGATCCAGTTCAATGTCCCCCTCAAGGGCGAGGAGCTGTATAACCGGCACTTGCGGATCCCCGGCGAGGAAGGCGGGTTCCTGCACGAGGCCGTGCAGGGGATTACGGGGCTGCGAAGGGATCCCGGGGAGGAGGTTCGGACTGCGCAGGTTGCTGGCCAGCTTCTTCCGAATATCAGCACCTGGGACACGCGCGTCTCCTCGCGCATGCAGTGGATCCCCGCCTGGAACGACTATAAGCTCTCGCAGCTCTCCCCCGACGGGTTCACCATCCACAAGCGCACCAAGGCGGGCCAGGGCTGGGTTACGGTCCCCGGCGGGAAGCGCTCGCATGGGCTGACGTATCTCGGCGGCGCGACCAAGGGCGGCCTCGCCGTCGGCCTGCGGGATTTCTGGAAGCGGTATCCCTCGGGTGTGGAGATTGCGAATGCGGGGGGTGACGAGGGGACCCTCACGGTTTGGCTGTATAGCCCTGATGCGCCGCCGTTGGATCTCCGGCCGTTCCATGATGGGATGGGGCAGGATACGTATGAGGAGCAGCTTGATGCGCTGGAGATCACGTATGAAGATTACGAGCCGGGATTCAATACCCCGTATGGAATCGCGCGCACGAGCGAGATCTACCTGTACGCATTCGACTCGACCCCCGACACCGACGGCCTCGCGACCCTGAGCGCAAACACAAACAACCCGCCCGTCCTCGTCCCCGAACCAGCCTACATCCGCGAGACAGAGGCGCTCGGCACATACTGGAACCTCCCCGACACGTCCAACGAAAAAGCCGCGACCATCGAGTCGAACCTCGACTTCCTCGTCGCCTTTTACGAGGGCCAGGTCGACTCCCGCAAGTGGTACGGCTTCCTCGACTACGGCGACTACATGCACACGTACGACGGGGACCGGCATATCTGGCGGTACGACGTTGGCGGATACGCGTGGGATAACTCGGAGCTCTCGCCCGACTTGTTCCTCTGGCAGCAGTTCCTGCGGACGGGCCGCGAGGACGTCTACAGACTCGCCGAGGCCCTGACAAGGCACACGGGCGAAGTCGACGTGTACCATATTGGCGACTGGAAGGGTCTCGGGACTCGACACGGCGTGCAGCACTGGGCCGATTCCGCGAAGCAGGTCCGCATCACGCAGCCGCAGTACCGGAAGTACTTCTTCTACCTGAGCGGCGGCGACGAGCGCGTCGGCGAGCTCCTTGAGGAGGCACTCGACACGGACAAGACGTACGGCGTCCTCGACCCGCAGCGCAAAGTCCGCGAGGACGGCTGGACCCCGACCCCGGGCCAACCAACCGCCATCTCCCTGGGCACCGACTGGGCCGGTCTCGCCGGCGGCTGGCTGCTAGAATGGGAGCGCCGCGGGCCCCGTTGGCAGGAAGCACGCGCGAAGCTCACAGGCACAGCGCGCGGAATCGCCAACTTGACCAACGGCTTCGTGACGGGCTCGGGCCTCTACGCCATCAACAACGGAACCCTCCTCCCACCCCCCGAGGACCCGAACAACGAGGGCATCGTCTCTGTCTCGCACCTCAGCGCCGTCTTTGGCATGCCCGAGGTCATCTCGGAGCTCTTGGAGTACTGGGGCGACGACGCCCCGCAGGGATTCCGGGACGACTGGCTCGATTACTGCTTCTACTACGGCGCGACCAAAGCGGAGCAGGCGGCGCGGTACGGCGAGAACTTTGGATCGCTGAATCTCGTGCAGGGCCACTCGCGGCTGACGGCGTACTGGGCGAACCACGAGGGGAATGCCACTGTTGCACTGCGCGCGTGGAATGCGTTTTATAATAACAATGATGGGTTCACGGCGGACGAGCCGTGGGCTGCCGAAGTGCTGAACGGGTCGGCTGTGCTGGTTGAGACGGAGGAGGCGAGTTGGGTGTCGACGAATGCGGTGGCGCAGTACGGGCTGGCGGCCATTCAGAACCTGGGGCTTGTTGGCGAGGAGCTGGCGGGGTCGCCGTACCCTTGAACTCGGACTTGATTCTGACGTTTACTTTTACTTTCAACTTCCCTTTTACTTTGTACATATGAAGTTCGGTAGTAGTGCGTTGAAAGAAGATTCGTTTGCTTTGAGGTGCATGTCGCCGGTTGGGAAAGTAAATGTAGCCGAGGTGAACCTGAGCCGCGGAGATGAATCCATATAGTCTACAAGAGATGATTGAAGAATATTAATTTCGACTGGCTCTACTTACCTTATCCCACCAATTTTGGGATAATGCCGGGTCCGTAGGGATGATCTGATCTGTCATTGTGGATTTCGTGCGTCGTGCCTCTGGGAGAAGTAGAATCCCAGACTGGGCCTGGTTTACCTCATAGGTAGATAGATAATGGTAGTCCCCGAGAGCATTTATATCAATCACGGATCTCAAGTGATAACTTGCATGCCCTGCAGGATCCAAAGGCCTCTGGTCTAGACTCGGCGGACGTGGTCGGAAGTAAGTTCCTAGAATACAGTGGTTGATCTCACCCCGCGCATACGGGATATAAAGTTCAAGGGTTCCGATATCAAGGCAAAAATTGCCGACTTGGTCTGCCATTGGTAGATGCTCATTCGTCCATTTGAAGAATGCAGCTGCTGAAGGGACCTCAAAAACGAGGCAAGCTGGTCATTCGACCACTCAGTCGAGCTGATGCCAGCCATAGTTGGGATTTGGGTTCCTCAGCTGTGAATCAAGCAAACGATGAAAATGAGGAGCTGAGATCTCGGCTGAGCGCTGAGATCGATCCCCTGGTCCGTGCTGGAGTAGGGCGAGGTATAAAGTTCCCCAGCTCACTGCTCCAATTGACCATCTCCATCTCCATCTCCATCTCCATCTCCATCGCCATTCCGCCCTCCAACCACCAAAGCATCAAACAGAACACGAAGACCAACCAAAATGGCCGAGATCCACTACCAAAACACCGTCCGCTTCCGCACCCAAGTCAACGGCACAACAAAATACGTCACCCTCGCCGTCGTCCCCGCCGAATCCGGCGGAACCTGCTGGCTCACCCTCACCGACGAACCCACCCCGGACAGCAACTTCCTCATCCGCGAGTGGAACTACAGCAACGACCACCGCCTGCACTTCAGCGGCAACGACCGCGCCGACACCCCCGACAGCGGCGGCAACTTTCGGCTCCTGCACATCGACACGCGGCCCGTGGGCAATGTCGGCAATGACTACTGCGTCTCGATGACCATGTATCAGCCCATGGTCACGATGGGGTATTGGGGCGTGAGCTGGGGGAGAGCGTATGACCTCGAGACGTTTGCGCTGTTTGCGACAAGGTGGCCGGACTCGGATGGCGGGGTTTGTGATGGGGATCCCGTCAAGATTCGGAATCTGATCGGTGCGAAGAATCCCGCGCCTGTCGGGAGTATTGGGCATTTCCTCACGGTGCGGGAGATCGATGGCGAGTGGAGGGTGATCGGCGAGTACGCGACGTATGATGCAGGCCAGGAGTTTGTTATTGAAAAGGTTGTGCAGGAGACTGCGTAACTGGGGATATATACCGAGAGAGATCATGGATTCATGCTATAACCTCGCCCGCTCATCCCCGTGTATACCCCTAACAAGTGCCTCTGCAAACTCCGTTTCCTTATAGACATACCCCATATGCCCGCCCGGAAGCCTCGCAACCGAAACCCCCAACCGCCTCGACAGCTCCACCATGGTATAACTCGGAACTTCCGGGGCACCCTCATCCTCGCCCACAACAAGGATAAGCTTCCCGCTCTCCCTCCCCAGCGCCTCAATATCCGGAACAAACGACCCAAACTCCCCAAACTCACGCTCAAAGTAAAGCGCGAAGAAATCCGTTTTGAGCGTTGCCAGCTCTCTGTATAGTGCTGTTCTGCCAAAGGCTTCTCTGTCAGATGCGCTGCCGATCAGGGGCATCATAAGACGGTTCGCGGCCGCCGTGCCCTTGTTGTGATATACGTGCAGGATTTCCGCGACTGTCGCGCGGAGCTGCATAGCCCTCTGTGATGGGAAGAGCGCGACGAGCGTGGGCTCGTGCAGGATCGCCTTGGTTACGAGCTCTGGGTACCTGGATACCAGGCTCATAGTGATAATAGCAGCCCAGGAAGATCCAAAAACAAGGGCGCCCTCTCCCTGCGAGAGGTGCGTGATTAGTGCAGCGAGGTCGTCCGCGTGTGCGGTAATCGCCTGTCCAACTGGAGGGACAATCAGCGACGAGCTGCGACGAAACCCGCGTCGGTCGTAGGTGACGACACTGAAATGCGTGGAGAGGGTGGTTGCTAGGCTGGTGAAGAGCATCGATGTCCCGTGGCCGCCGGGGACGAGGATGAGGAGGGGCCCCGAGCCTTGGATCTCATAGTAGAGTGTGGCGCCGTCGGGGTCGAGGGGGAGGGTGTGTGAGCAGAGTGCCATTTTGATAGCCGGAAAGAGGTAGACCTGGCATTTGTTTGAATATCTTTTTCGATCTATATCAAGCAAAGTGATCAGTGGCATTATGTATATCATCCGTCGGCCATGCGAACCAGTTGGATGCACGCCCCACTTTATCGTCTGAAACCCCGAGATGGGCGTTAGGGCCTCTGGGCACGGCGAACGAGTGGTCAGGGAGTGGAAGGATCGCGACAACGCGAACGATCGTATCGACGTGGACCCACCCCATTGGTATACGCAGCAATCCGACGGATCTGGATCCTGCAAGCTTGTGGCCTACAGCGGGAAGCCCGATGCTGTGGCGCCAAGGGTGAGACTGAATACTGGCGCAGCTGGACTCGTTAGAATGGCGATTTGGAGAAGTCTTGAGAGGGTAGAATTTGAAAACAATTGGTTCAGGTGCAAAATGTCTAACATGTACGCTCAGATAACCCCCCCGATCTAAATGATTTCTGTATCATCTCTATTATTTTTCCCATTTAAGCCTTTTCGATTCTCGCCTTGTGTCTATATTCCCAATCGCTGGCTGGAGCCCAGTATGTCGAGAACCACAAATGGAATGAGTTCCACGGGTAGACGAACCAGTTTTTGTCTGTGCTCTTGTCGATGAAGTACTGGAAATCAAGGTTAGGTCACAAGCCCAAATGGGGAGGACATTACACATACACTTCCGCACAGAGTACTATGTACTGTCTTATCAATCGCCTCATGCAATCGCGCATCGTATTCCCTTTCCTTATCAACTCGGACATCAACGGATGCAGCCTGATGGTGAAGAATGGGCTGCATTGCTTTGAGAACCATCTCCACCTCGCTTGGAATCATTAGCATTGCGTCACGGGGTACCAAGTACGAGAAATAAGAAATGGCAAACACACCTCTCGATAATCTGAATCGTAGACGTATACAGCCTCCCCGAGTTTGGGCCGAGGATGTAGAAGAAGTTCGGGAACCCGTGCATCGCAATAGATTTGAACGTCGCTTTGTGTCCGTACTCACTCCAGTGCTGCTCGCGGGTTTTCCCATTGCGGCCCTGGATCGGGACTTCGTAGTGTGTGAGGGCGAAGCCGTTGGCGAGAAGCTGAGTCGGTTAGTTTTGATTCTGGAGAGGAGAAATTGAGGAGGTGGGACGTACGATGGCGTCGACGTGGATCTCTTCGCCTGAGCGGGTGATTACGGAGTTGGATTTGATTTCGACGATGGAGTCGTCTGTTAGGCGCATATTTGGCTCGTTCAGTGAGGACAGGTAGCCGCGGTCAAAGATTCGTCGCTGCGGGGGTTAGCTACTGCGAAATAGTTTCGGTGACAAGAAGCCTTACTCTGCATCCGAACTCGTATTTCGGGATCAGGAGATCCCAATATGATGCTGCCCCCCGGTTAGGAAGAGATAACGGAGATGTAGTGGAAAGGGTCATACCAGGCGCCGTGTCTTGGACATACTTCCGGCTCTGGTTCTCAACCGACTTTCGTCCAATTTCTCCTAAGCGGTTGTTCTGGAATCGGAACCATGTGATTTCCATCCATAGAAACAGGAGGAAGCGGATGAGATAGAGTAGGAGAGGTATACGGCGGAAAGCATCTCTCCATTCGGGCGAGATCTGGTGATTTGTTGCGTCGACAATGTGGTGGGGTGACTGGTCGTCTAGGTTAGTCTGGTGACCTGAAAAAGGTGGAAAGGGTACTGACTCTCATAAACTGCGTGACGGACTTGGCTTGGTGGACGATTGCAGGGACCAGCTGTGCAGCAGAGGCTATGCTAATTAGCGGGGATGGTGATGCGAGCAGCAGAATGCATACCTCCATTCCCAATAACGGCAACATGTTTGTTCGTAAGATCAACTCCTTTCTTCCATCGAGCGGTATGAATAATTTCTCCCTGAAACGTCTCTGCACCGGGAATCTTCAACTCCTGAGGATTGACCAGACCCCCAACAGCGGAGATCAAAATCTGACATTCCTGCATAAAAGCCTGCTTGGTCTGAACATCCTGAAAGCTGACGGACCAGGTTTGTGACTTATCACTCCATGCGGCGCCGGTCCACTCCACATTCCCTGTAAAGTGCTGGTCCACGTGGTATTGTTTGACGACATTCGTGATATACCCGAGAATCTCCGCCTGCGGAGGAAACATCTGGGTAAAGTCGGGGTTCGGGGCAAAGGAGTAGCTATAGCAGAAGCCAGGGATGTCAACGGCACAGCCGGGGTCTAGAGGGACGTTGTCAGGGGTATCCTTGTCTGAAGAAATGTGCGTGTGTGAGACAAACATGTATTGGCCAACCATGTGCCGCCGAGTCCGGCCTGACGGTCGTAGATGTGATAGTTGTCGAGGTTGTAGTCTCGCTTCAGGCGGCAGGCCATGGCGATTCCAGATACTCCCCCGCCGATGATGATGACTCGGCAGGGTGGTCGGGATGGGAGAGCCATGGTGAGACGAGGTGGGTAGTGGAAGCACGACAGAGTAGAGTATGAGGTCGTAGGAAAAAGAAATCGTGTATCCAAGTGGAAAAACCAGCACTCTAAATATGGAGGCGAGCTGTCGAAGGAAACATCCGAACGGTAGGGCCTGAGACGCGGTTTAAAGGTCCGAAGAGAAGGATTTCGCTAGACCCGATGCCAAAACATCTTCTGTCGCACAACAACAAGATACCAGACAAGCTGAGTATATCGGGCATACCGAGTCCCGAGTCCCAAGACCTAACCAGCCTAAACAAACCGCACGTCAATTCCGAAACCGCCGAATGGGTTCGTTGGCTAAACGAGCAGGATCGTGGCGTTCGTAGTTCCTTAGCGGGGCCAATCACAACCCACCGCTTGTTTTTACTGACTATCACTTCCAGCATCGTGGTCTGCGCCCAGATTCAGTCAGCCACACAGCCATGACGAAAGGTTCTGCTGGTGTCTTCAGCCAGCCCGTTGGCTGCCAACTGAGCCGGACTGACAGCTGTTAGAGCCGGACGTGCGCCACGCCTGGAGTGTGGAGATCATGTCTCTGCAT
Organism: Aspergillus pseudodeflectus; assembly: GCF_044049435.1. NCBI lineage: Eukaryota > Fungi > Ascomycota > Eurotiomycetes > Eurotiales > Aspergillaceae > Aspergillus > Aspergillus pseudodeflectus. The sequence continues at coordinate 176,283 of NW_027263798.1, read as the reverse complement.
TCGCTGCCTGATTCATGCGTCTGCAGACGAGATGGAACACCTTTTCTGCATTGTCTGAAAATTCAGCTCGGACATGCCGGAGGCAGGCTCTGTTATGGATCTTGCGCGAGTTTTGTGAGATTGCCCATGGGTTAAATAGAATGTAGACGAGCCGTTCGATTTCGGGGCCATTGGTTGCGGCGAAACCTTACAAACACACCAAAACAACACCATGAATCCCACAGACGTGGTTCTTTTCCTGCTGTACCTGGGCCATCAGGCCCAAGTCCCAGCCTTCTGGACAAGAGCGTTCCTGGGCGGAGCCGGCCTCCTGTTCCTTCTCACCGTGCTTTCCCTCATGGTGATGCTCGCAAGAGCCGTTCTCACCTCTCGACAATTGGTTTCCCTCTCGGACAAACCCCTGGGCGTTATTGGTAAACCGCTCCTCTTCCCAGTCAACTTCATGCACACGCGCCTTTCTCCAGTGAAGGACAAATTCAGCAATCGCTTCCTGATCGTCGGCGTACCAGTTGGTCTGCGGTGCCGCATTGGAAACTTGGTAGCCATCGATGACAGCTCACTTGACGTTTCTCCAGCTCCGGGAGACGAAAAATGGTTCTGGAAGCGAATATGGTCGCACTTGTGTTGTTGGTGGACCATCGATGCCGCAAAACTGCTGCACCGCGGCGATCATGGCGTGAATTTGAGGAAGAAGTTGGATAACTTCCTCATGTCGCAGGTAGATACTAGATGTTCTATCCCAAATGAACGGATGACTGACCATACCTCACCTTCGCAGAATGAGGATCCGGCGCAGTGGCCGTACGCCTACATGATGAGCGTTCCTCAGTTTATGGGCTGGTACCGCAATGTTGTCAGCTGGTGGTATCTGTACAACGAACAGCGCGAGCTTGACGCGCTTATTCTCGAGATCAATAACTCCTACGAAGAGAAGCGGAACATCCTCATACGGGTCCGACCGACATCGGACAAGCTCAGCGCTCTGCCTTCCTCGCCAAACGCCGAGTTCATTGACGATCGTCAGCTCGTTCAGTCACTTCCTTCGGAAACAAGGGCAAGATTTTATGGCGGCGAGTGGTACAAGTACATCTTTGCGTCTCCGTTTGAGAAAGTCGATGGGGTCGTTTCGCAGCGGATGATGGATCCGTTGAAGCGTTCTGCGTGGACGTCGAAGGCGTCGTTTTCCAATATGACCACGCTCGATGAGACAGGACAGGTACGAATGGCGACTCGCTTGGTCTGTGACGGGCCGCCGATCGATCCAATGCAAATGAGCAATTGGGACGTGATCAAACTCGTCTTCCGCATGACCCTCCCAGGCATGCTCACCACAGCCGAGATTGTTATCAAGGCCTTGCGAATCCGCTTTTCTGGTGCAATGCAGATGAACAAAAAGACGCCTGTGCGAAGTGGCAGTGTCGGGCGGCATATCACCAAGATGGAATTGTATGTGTACCGCAACAATGTTTTTGACACCTTGCTGACCCCAACCGCCAGTGACCTAGAAACCATCTTTCGAGCATATTTAGCCCGCTGTATCGCCAAATGTCCGGAGCCAGTGAAACTCACATACCTCCCTTGTCGGTCATTTACCAACGATGTGGTCGTCATGCAGTCTCCCGCATCACTTGGAAAGCACGAGACCAGCGTGCGTCACGTCAGCGTGGAGCCAGCTGACCCCGCGTTTTATACCCGGTTCATCACCTACAAGGATGTCCGCTCAGCGATAGAACAAGAGACGAAGGAGACTGGGCTACCCGCTGATCCGACGTCCCGACACCTCATCGTCTCCGACGCTGACCTGCTATTGTCGGTACTGGAGTCGGGAGCATATGAAAAGGCAGATCTGTGTGAGTCTTCAACTGCCTCTCAGAAGCACAGCACAATGCTCTCCATCTGCCGAGGAACATCGGCGTTCATGGATGAGTTCGCCTTATCGATCCTGGACCCATCGTCTCGCACTGTGTACATGGCCGCTTCTTTCCGTCTGTCCATGGCGCGAAGACTGGCGTTTGGCTCACTCCGTTTGTTTCGAATTTTCAGTTCCGTTGCGGCTTTGGTTTCCCAATGGCTGCTCTTGGATGGTCTTTCGTTTGTCTGTGGTAAATTCGCTGTGGACAAACTGACTGGCTCACATCTGGACCCTTGGTGGACAGGGACTGCTGGTATGCTTCTCGGGTATGGCTCCGCCATCAGGGCGGTTAATGCGCTGAAAAAATGGGCCCTGCGATAATCGGCGATAATCCATACAAGGTATTCTTGTACCATTCGCCGAATGGGAGGAGAGATTTATTCGTGTGGAAGGAATGCCCAGTTTTGGAAAAGATTAGGCTTGCTCTGTGATTGTCGTGTCTTCAGACTAACACAACCGCCGTTCGTATTTGTGTAACACTTGCAACCATCCCCTCCCCGGCGCTTGAGCCTGGATAATCCCGACTGCATCCGGGGACTCGATTGGTGCGGACTATTTTGACCTCCGGCGAATTCGGGACACCGTCTCAAGATCGCAGTGCCAGAACACTAATCAGCCGCTCCGATCCTTGCAGGTGGTGCTGCTAGAGCCATCAATGGAAGAAAGACGGCCACGTGTTATTGGGCAAAGACGTGATATCTCGACCGTTCCAGGCTCAGCTGGACGGATTGCCTTGATTGGACGAGAGACGTTCAGACTGGCCCTAGGAAAAGTTAAGTGTCTGGCTGCTGGAGGGTGTAGACTACTCGGCATGTAGCTGTGTTGTCTTCAGGCAGCCACATGCAGGTAGCATGAAGTAGTTGTTGGCTGGAACGAGCTTCCGAGACGGATGTGATAGATCACTTTCTGATAATATTCGTCTTACCTGTTTAGGATATTAGCGACGAGGCTCAACGATGCTAAGGCTTGCTTTCAACTTCCCATACCAGCAGGAGCTGGGTCGTTCCATGCGTTTTCCCTACATCTTGCGTCAAGTGTCCGAGACCAAGGAGAGAGGCGCCTTTGCTTTAATAGCGGTATTGACTCGAACCCGGAATAATGGAAGTTATATTTATTAGAGCTGATTAGAACACAAGGAGCCCATTAAGGCACCGAATCATAACCCCATATGCAGCGACAAGTCCACATCGGATCCCCACAGTATGTGGAAACAAAAGACATCAGATGCAAGAAAACATTGGACTCGCCTTTCGAAGCCGAGGACACATACAGCAGTCTAGCTAACCCCAACACCGGCGGAAATCGCCTTACAGCCGCCCTAAGGTACCAGGTATCCGCCATCTCTGCGCAGCAAGAAATATGAAAATGTCATAGATGCCATCAGTCAACCCATTCACAACAAAGCTAGTGTTCGAAATCCCACACCGCGTCATCGGGTTAGCATCCGCTGAACATCTTCAAACCATCCTCGGGGTTTAAATCTCTAAAGGAAACAGGCCATGGTATGGGTAACCGTCTCGGAATGGGCTTCAATGCGCGTCTAGTCCGCAACAACCTCACTATGCTCGCGCCGTCCCATGAAACTGTACCACCAGGCCGAGTTACCGTGGGTAATGCGACAGTTCCGGTCATATTGTTCGATGACGTCCTTATACCAATACTCGTGATCAGGGTCGCGACCAGGGAGCCATCGTCGGCTGCAGCGAGGACCTTCCAACGCGGCTTAATTGCAGTATGGCGAATATCGCACAGGCTATCTCGAAGACCTTTCGGGATTCCCGATATGGGTTGAATCTCAAGGACGAACCTGGGAGAGCAGTGGGCTGTGTCCAAGTCAGCGCCACGCATATCGGCCTGCAGTGAAAGTGGATTGCCCTTCCAGTCCTGGTCTTGCTTTTGGGATGCCTTGTGCTTGCGGGGACGTTGTGGAAAGCTCGACGGACGTGTTTGCCCAGGTGGAAGAACGATCCGTTGCCGGGCGGTTGTTGTTCTTACGCGATGGGCAGCTACTTGAAACGACAATCTACTCAATATGCTGTCGCCTGCACGTTCTCATCAAATGCTAGAATTATTCAAGAATAGCCACCCGCGGGAGAAATCACTCTATAAGTTAAGCGAAGCAATTCCAATCTTGCTAAGCATGTCATAGGTGGAGCATTCACTAATTTTCACAGGCACATATACCCTATATAATGGGCATCAGCTCGCGGGGTGCTCATGTACGAAGTATCATCGCTGGGTCCTCTAAAGAATATTGCGACGAAGCAGCCTCATAAGCCAGGCAACAGTCTAGTCACCGCCCAGCATCGTTGAAGCAGGGTCAGCCGGTATGGAGGATGCGAGCTCGGCAGCCTCCTGGTAGGCTGCAAATAGGTTCTGAAGCTCTTTGTCCTTAACCAAACTGGCCGAGTTATAAGTTGTGCTCGTATTCTGCACAATCGTGTAGTTCCCCTCAACCAAGTCCCTCTTCTCGAAGCCACAACAAACGGGTGGGATAACGCAGGCAACAGGGGCAGTTTCCAGGTTTCCGTTGTACGCAGATATACAGAACTGGAAGTTCCAAGTCCCTGGGAACAGGAAGTAGATCTCGTGTGACGTTTGCGTCGTTGTACCACCTCGCTCGAGGGCTGTGTTGTCCCTTACGCTCCTGGTATAGATGCCATACCCTGAAGCGCCAGCCGCCGCATTCCACTCAAGCCGAACGGTGGTTGCATCAATGTTGGTCACCCGCAGTCCGGTAGGTGGTGCGGGTGCCCAGGATCCGGCAATGAATTCCCTTCCCTCTGCAGGTAACCCACCAGCTACGACGTATTGCCTAGTCAAGCTTCCAATCATGCCAACATAGGTCGCTACCCAGATGCCGTAACGTGAACCCGACTTCAAGCCCTTGACAAGCAAGCTCGTGTCCTTCGTGGGGTAAATTGTGATGAAAGCACCCTCTGTTGATTTATCCCAGGCAAGGACACCGTATCTATTCACGTTGTATCCCGTAACAGCGTCCCATCGCACGAGCACGTCGGTTCCCTGAGGCTCAACAATGATGTTCGATGGTCCCGGGGCGGTCTTGATATTTGCTGTGACCGAGCTCAATGCAGACCAGGAGGAGCGGGCATCGTTATCGCCCTTGGTACGGACCTGGTACTCCCACGTCTGTCCGTTAATCACCCATGGCGACCAGCTTCCGTGGGTAGATGGGTAAACGTCTCCCTCGGACCACCATCCCGTCGCACCCTGAACCCGCGCACGGATCTGGTATCCACGAGCATTCTCGACTGGGTCCCAAGTGGTAAACAGCCCCTCCGGATACGAGACTGACCTCACGTTACCCGGCGTGCTCACAGGCCTGGAATCAACTGCATCAGGGACCGAAAACTCAGTCCCGTCATAGTTGAAATCCCTCTGCAAGACTCGCGCAAACGCCTGCGCAATATGGTACTCCCCGCGAGCGTTAGGATGCAACCCGTCATATCCATCCGGGCAGCCGGAAGGCCGGCAATCATACTCGGTATTCACATCAACATACGCAATCGGAGACTCCCACCGAAACCAACTCGGCAGCGTGTCCCGGAGGAGTATGTTGTATCTGTTGGTATTATCAACGAGGTCCTGCCTTCCGCCTATGAAGCTGCGGTGGACCACGTTGCCCACGAGAAGCTTGATATCTGGTTTCGCTTCGCGTGCAGCCTGCACTAGGTTGCCCATGTCACCGACCAGACCCTCGGGTCCGCTCACAAACCAACCGAGGTCATTGAAGCCCAGCAAGATCAGGAGATAGTCGGGCTGGTGCTCGGAGACCCAGGCTTTGATCGTGTGCCGTGACTGTGCGGCTTGACGGCCCCACCATGCGGCATGGCCAGTGTTGCGGAAACTTTCAGGTACACCGGAGGCGTAGGAGCCTGTGCCTTCTTGGAAGGGCGCTGGCGGCTCTTCGCCTGGTAATAAAGGGGCAGTGGGTTGAGAGACGGCGATTGGTGAGTTGGCATGTGTTCCCTGCCAGGGTCCAACGAAGTGGTGGATGTACCCGTTCTTGTCCACTACAAAAGCACAGTTAGATTCGAATACAAGGGTGCAGAAGGAAATGCGACTTACACCATTGACTGAGTCGGTATCGCCAAGTCCAGTCGTCCTCCATTCCATGTGAAATCGAATCCCCGACCACCATGAACTTGGCCTCCTCGTTGGGTATAGTGACATAGTCATCCGGAATGTCATCGATGCAGGGAATTGCACAGCTCCCTCCCCATACAACGCCGCCTGTCGAAAATTGATCCAAGACGCCCGAGGAGCACAGTCCTAAGCAGTTATCTCCACCAGAATATTGGCAAGCCGAGACGCGGCCCTGGGATTCTTGAATGATGGCCATTAGATGACAGGCGCGAATCAGAGAAAACCAGTAGATGAAACTCACCCCAAGTATTAATGGCGATCCTATAACCCTTCCGATAGAAGATATACTGCGGGTTGCACAGGCCCTCGATATAGCATTTCTGGGTATTCGGGATACCGCCCCAGGCGACCGTATCAGTTGCCGTAAACTGGACACTGTAAAGCCCGATTGCCGGATCTCCCTCGAAGAAATGGACCGGTGGATCAGTGCTCCCGGGGTTATTCCATCCAGCGCTGTCACGATACAAAAAGGTACCAGTTAGTGCGCCGTTTCTCGCGTGACTACCTGCAGCCTTGCGGCTACTGAATCGCCAGGTCAGTCGGGAACTCACTTTATGGTATTTTCGGCCGTAGGATTCCCATGATCCTTAGCATATGTCCGCAGAATCTCATTCCCTCCCCCATGAGTGCTGAAGAACGCACGACACCTTTTCCTACTTTCCCAAACGATGTCGTCCGTCTTGAACAAGCCCAGTAGCGCATCGAGGACCTTTTCTAGATTCTTGAGACCGAGTGTGGTGAGAAGCTGGACGCCCAGGAGCCCAAAGACTTGATACACGCGTTTGTCGTGCGTGTGTAAGGACTCGTCATTGTGCTGGCTAAGATCCGTCGTTCGCTCCACGGGTATAACTTGCCCAGCGTTTATCCATTCGATAGCCTCAGCGTGCATCGCGGAAAGCACTGACAGGCGACTTGGGTCGGTGATTAGTTTGCCGCCCATGGGCCCAGCGTAACTCGGTTCCCATTGTGAAGGCTTAGACTCGTTACTTGGAGGAGCCGCGGAGCCTGGGGAAACTAGCGGCAAGAGAGCCAAAACGAAAGGGACAATGATTCTCCTCATCTTGCTATGGAATGGACCAGAGAAGAATTGCGTCTTGTCACTAGGTAGAGGGCAAGCGTACCGTCGCCTGCAATTTATAGGAGAACTCTCATTGTGACGAAAAGAAAAGCTCTCGGGCTTGGTCCTCCAAGCTTGGGCTTTTCAGCCCTCAACTAAAGCCAAAACTATCCATATTTTGTGTTTTATTCGCCCATATGAGATGGGTGCAGAGTAGCATGAGATGTAGCCAAGCCGCTAAGGACCCTGCCAGCCTCGTATTTTTAATATCAGGATATTAAGTTATTCAGCTCAGCCTGCAGAACCAATCAATGTCTGGTAGTAATTACTTCCCGTGCCTGGTAAGGCCTGGCCTAATCCTTCCTGGGACGCCAAGATCGTCTAGAATCTTCAAGCGAGACACGGTGACTATGGAGAATGACCTCTGGGAGCATCCGCCGTTCAGCTCCTACTAGTGACTGTGCCAACCTTGCGCGGCAAGTTGGGAGTTAATCTTACTGTCAAATAATAAGATTACGTTTCTTATTCTTACGGGTTTACTCGGGGTCTTCTCCGGGCTAAAAAGGAGAGTTCGCCGTCCTACTGAAATTACGCATTTCATCTCTGACAGTGCAAATGCCCCGCGTTATGTTGGATCAGAAAATCGTTGGCTCTGTACCTGTGTGCCTGGCAGTGTTTGGAGAGACCTGCTCGCAGGACTATCAGCGTTCCAAGTTGTCCATGTTGTGTTGTAAGTTGTTGAAAGTGGGGCTTTGAGCGGGTCCATGCATCCTCGAATCATTCCTGTGGATGGCACGGTGGGTATGGGCCATCGCCAACAGCTGGCTTGTATGATATACAAAGAGCACTGCCTTCTATGTATCAATGAAGGTTCAAAGGAAGGGGAGGAGAACTCTAATTATGACTATCCAGTAACTATACTATATGGGATATACATTATCATGGATGTTTCTTGTGCACAGGGCATATATCCATCTTATATTCTAGGTAACTGCCCCCACAGAGCTTCGCCCAGCGCCAAAATCTCGGCAAACTCCTGCGTAAGTAACGACTTCGTAAAAAATTAATAAAATAAAAATAAAAATAAATAAATAAACACATTCTGATCCGGGGAATCAAACCCCGAGCTGCCGCGTGAGAGACGGCGATGTTAACCATTACACCATATCGGACTGGATGATTGAAATGACTTTGCTTTTGCATCTATCTTACTTTGATTGCCGGACAATGAAAACACGCCGATGTAGCCAAACCCACCCGAGGTGAGTTTCTCGGATCCACGGGGTTTTAGGCCGAGAAATGTCTAAACGAATCTGACTTCCCCCTTCGGTTCATGTGGTGGCCTTGACTGTCTTATTCTAGGTGGCTGCGGAAGCACCCAGGGTTCCAATAGTGGTGAAAGTGGTAATAAATGCAAACCCCCTGCCATAGCACCTGCGTACATGTATCTTGTAATAATTTACAATGCCTGGTATCTGGCTTTTGTCCTTAATAAGAACAGAGCTAAGTAAACCTAGGCTGCCAAGGTAAAAGGAGAGTGCAAATCTAACTTAAGACAGACTAACTGCATGACAAGCACGGCATACGGCAGAGAGGGTACTAGAGTTACAACAACGTCCAGCAGCCACCAGTGCTCAGTAGATCCTGATCTCAGGCTAGCTTGAGAGGTCTTTGAAGGGTCTTATATTTTCAATTTCCAAAAAGATGTCTATCCAGGTGATTATATTTACAACGCATATTATTGAAAATCTGTGAAAGAAGTGGCATTTACTATGGAAATATACCCGTCTACCTACGCACAAGAACTAAAAGCCTCATGACATTCTGTCCTAGAATATGAGTTTGAATCTTCGCGATACCCGTACTTGGAGCAGCAGTCACTAAACGCCAACCCCTTGCACACCACACTAACAGGGTCGTTCCTCTGGCTGTATAACCCATCTATAGATACTGGCAGCCCCGGCGAAGCCTGCCGCGGAATAAAGCTCGTCCTCGACGTGGACCACAAAACCGCCTACGCACCCTCCCTCCCAGCACAAGCTTTGCTAGAGAGATGCGGGAAGAACCCCCTGGAAGCCGCGGGCGATTATCTACGACAACTAATCCGCCAAGTCGAGAAGCTCATCGAGTCCCGGCTGGGAGTCGCGATCGAGGACACTTCGTCTCTGCGGTTCATCCTGACTATTCCTGCCGTCTGGTCCGACAGGGTCAAGGAAGCGACTAGGCAGGCGCTCGTCCCTGAGCCCGAGGCTGCGGCGCTGTATTCGCTGCCCACTATGCAGCCCGGCGTGATCGTGGTCAGAACTCTAAAGTCTCAGGCTTAAGTTATTATTTCCCTCCCTTGCTAACGACAGCAGGAAGGTGATATGTTTTATTGTCTGCGCCGCCGGTGGCGGCGCGGTGGTACGTTGTGCTTAAATGAAGAGGCGTTTTGCTTGATTATGCTGACTAGGGCAGGATCTTATTCACTACATCGTGCATAGTCTGGAGCCTTTGCACCAGGTACACACAAGTAAAACCCTACCTCTTCCACTCAATCAACCTTAATCTTAACCTGACCAACCACTAGGACGCATCTGCGGCGTAAAGGCTCTTCAATACGCCGCCGGATGGGATCTGACAGATACGCCGCCCTGCCTCAGTAGTCGAAGGGGGCCGCTTTTCTCTACCAGTAGGACAGAGTCAAGCCCAGCTTCACGGGAAGACTCGATGAAGATTAGAGCGAGGTTCCGTACTACATTCCTATTCCGGGAGCCCTGGACGATGACGACGCGGGGGGCCGGACCTGCTTCCTCCTCTAATTCACAAATTCCAGCTTGCAAATGGAATTCCGGCCCCCTGGGAAACTGCTACACGCTCGTCAATATTTGGTCCGCAGGATCCGAGAGCAATCCGGACCTCGTCCCGGAAAGTATAGTACAAGGGATCCGCAGGCTTCTTCACGAGGTATGTACCACCGCCACCCACCGAAGCCGCAGTTTCTGACAATAGCAATACCCCACCTACAGCACCCCTGACCTCCTCGCAGCCCTACAATTCCTCCTAATCCTGCTCATAATCCTCTTCTTCTGCCTGGGCAACGACCCTGGCCTCGAAGACCCCACAGACGTCCAACTCTCATTGAAGTCTGGGAAGTCAAGAGCCGCCTCGCAGCAACGGACCTGTTCATCCAACCAACCCAACCACACGGCCTCCCCTCCTACAGGGACCGGGCCCTCGTTTCCGCAAAACTACGCGCAATCCACAGCCTGCACCACCTCGACTTCGTCTGGTCCGTCCTCCGCGGGTATCTCATTCTCATCTGCTGGGAGCTCGGTCCGCTCCCAGCTCCGCCGCCAAGATACCTTTGGGAGGTAGGGTATGAGGAGGCGTGGAAGCGGATGTTTGCAAGGTTCTTGCAGCAGTGGATGTACGGGCCGTGTCTCATGTCGGAGATGTTTGCGATGAATGGAGAGGCGCCCCTGGAGCCTAGGCCTGAGAGATGGCGGGCCAAGGCGGATGAGTTTGGGATGATGCTTATGGCGGAGGGGACTATTACCTTGTCGAACCGGGTGCCGGACGTGGGCAATCCGTATACATGCGGAAGAGTATAGACGATGCTGACGTTGCCTGTTTAAACTTGATCGCACACGATTACGATAGATGATGGATATACCCAATACATGAAATTATGTATCATCAAAATCAATTGCAGACCAACAACTTATGACCCCATCATAGTCACATTCAAGCAGACCCTCTCAACTCCAACTGCTGCTTCACCACTTCGCCAACCTGCACCTCCATCCCCTTGAACTGAATGCCCAACTCCCTCTCCGCCTTCGAGGCATCAACCTCATAGTTGGACCGATCAACAGGCTCCAGCTTAATTGGCAGAGACGGAAACTCTTTCTTGACAAAGTCGTAAACCTCTTTCCAAGACCTCTTCTCGCCCGCAAGCAAATACGCCTGCACGGGTTCCCCCTCATTCTTCTTGACTGTCAGTGCCCGCACATGCGCAACCGCAACATCATCAACGTGGACGCCGAGGAAGTGCCCAAAGGCATTCGTCTCGGTCATCAGTGCTTGGAAGAGCAGGCCGTTTGTGCCCGCGAGGTCGGCGGCGGATTCTTGGATTAGGCTGCGGCCAAAGACGTAGACGGGGTGGATGGTGATGATTTCAAAGTGCGGGTTTTGGGTCGCCTGGAAGTCGAGCACGGCTTTGTACGAGGCGAGTTTGCTGGCGTGGTATTGCGTAAAGGGGGACTGACTGGGCAGGGCTTCCTTGTCGATTGTGAAGTCGATTTCATTGTCCTCTGGTTGGTTGTTAGATTATTTATTCCAATGTCAGGTCGCAAGGAAGGTCAGAAGAAGTACCTCGGAGAACAGTCCCATCCGCAATCGGCCCCAGCGAGACCAGCGATACCACAGACGCAGTCACAACAACCCTCTTGACACTCGGAGCCTTCAACGCCGACTCCAGGACCGAGAGCGTGCCCTGCACCGCCGGTTGGAGCAGATCGCCGCCCGCGTTGGCTAAAGGCGAAGCGACGTGGATGACATATTCGATCCCCTGGAGGGCATCATCGAAACTTCCCGACACTGTGATGTCGGGGATCACGACGAAGCTGATTTTAGCGGCGTATGTGGAGAAGAGGGCCTGGATCTTGCTGGTTTGTGCTTCGCGACGCACGACGAAGCGGACCGTGTGGCCGGCCTCGAGGGTGCGGAGGGCGACTTGCGCGCCGATGAATCCGGTCGCGCCGGTGATGAGGACTGCAGACATTTTGGTATGAGCTGGATGGATTGGATTCTTGAATTTGATGATATTCTACACTGATCCGAGCTCCACCCACTGTTTATATAGCCCATGGCTGAGAAATCCGCCCACCGAGGAAGCAAACAGGCACATTTATCGATTAATGATATTATAAATCCGCCCGGTTTAAGCTTCTTCTGTTGGCGACCAATCGCGTGGATTTGCTGGTTCCGGCGATGCGAGTGGCACGCAATTCGCAGCCGCTGGTCCACTTGTAATCGGTGATTAATGATCCTGCCGAGCCGAGGGTCGCGGGCTTTGGAAGGCGATCGAAGGGTCATTGATGGATGAGATTTGTCACCAAACTATAAACTGCAGGAATTTCTATGATTAGAATTATAGACCTGCATGGGCCTTGGCTGTACTAGAGTGTAGTCTGGTCGGGGCTTCATAGTACAACAACTGCAGGATAACGTAATTCATGCGAGATTCCACGTAAGGACAGGATTATTAAATCGTCTCCAAGATCCCAAAAATCACTGGGCATCGCAGAAAAAAAAGTATTCGCAATCTGCTTCCCCAGCCCTCGCTGGGGTAACCAATTACCTCCCCCTCTGCCCCTTTGCCAGTCCCCTCGATAACCAAAGATACACTCAACAATTATAACTCAGCCTCAACCCCGCCGAAGCACTCTGCACAAACCCCACACTCGTCTTACCCGTATACCCCTTGGAAATACTCAGCCTATACGTCATAGTCGAAGCACACGCAAAGCTATTAACCACCCGCGACGTCCCCTGACTCGGGGAGCTCTCAAACTTGACCGTCCCCACCATCGAAATCGGCGCGGGGCAATACGCCCACGAGATATCGATCCCCCGTGGACTCCGGCTCAGCGGGCCGGACACAGAGAAGAATTCGACGGGGGCGAGGCCGACGGTGTTGATTGCGTAGCCTGCCGGGAAGTAGTAGGACAGCGTGCAGCCCCAGCTTCCGGGCGGGACGGTGAATTCGACGAAGGTATCTTGTTTCTTGGTTCCGCCCGCTTCTTGGCTGATGCGGAAGTCTGGGAGGTATGATTGCACGGGTTGCGCTTCGTCGACGCGGGCGTAGACGGGGGTTATGGTTGTGCAGGCAGAGGGGGCAGGGATTGCGGCAACCAGGGTGGTTAGCGCGGAGAGGAGGAGGGAGGCGGTTTTGAGGAGGTGCATTTTGGTAAATACAGATGCTGAACGAGTGGACTAGTTTGAGTATGAGCTGTATTGTTGTTGTTCTTGCTCCTTGCGCGATGGTCGTTGTGCCTTTTATAGATTCGAGGAAGGCGTAGACCAGCGATGCCCTCCGGTCCCCATACCCGGTCACCACGTCAAATCCATCACCCCACAAAGATAGGACAGAAGTGAGACATCCAAAGCACGTCCCACCTTACAGACGATGCTTCTCCCACGATATCCATCCCTCGCACAGCCCGTGTCTGGCCATGTTCCACCCCTCGGCTGCAATACCTCTTTATCAACTCCAGGTCTCAGCCCAACCACCGAGCTCCAATGAGACCCGCATGAGGCTGAGGACCGCCCAGTAACGGTCTGTCAGGCCGAGCTGTCATGCCGTCCTGCTAAAGAAGTTTACTGGTCGGAGCTCAGCCGGGTGCCTTGGCGGTTCGTATTCGCGGGGTTGCTTCTGCAGGGATACAGGTGGGGTGGGGTGCTAAGGGAGATCGAGTGGTACGGCACGCTGATAGATCTTGTGTGACTGGTTATTCTGGGTTCGGATTGATTCGGGTTGTTGTTCTTGTTGTTGGGTGATGGGAGCTGGGGTTCGGAGCTTTGGACGCGGCGGTCAGGGGATGGGGTAGATCGAAGCGAGGGATGAGACATGCGCTATCAGTTGATCATCGCTTTTGGAACGGCGTATTGATGGAGACTCATTTATCAGGAGCGAGAATTGATATTTTTGGTGAGCTTCTATACAGACCGTGCCTGAATATCTTCTTCTTACACAGCAGTCAGGATGAACGTGGATTCTCGCATATTGTTGTTGCACAGACGTCTTATTTCCTCGGAGCATTTACTTGCCACTCGTCTATTCGAACACTAGGGGATGTCCAAGATACGATGCGATTCAAGCTGGCAATTGGTAAAGAATACTACCAGTCTGACTGTGCGAAAGGCCGTCATATGACCCAGAAGCTTTAGGCTTTAGGCGTTTTCTCAAAATAGCATCCTCTGTGCCAACTCACGGGTGTTGCAGGGTGGCGTCGTTGATCCAAGCCTGGTCTCGGCAATCTTTTCCTCCCCATGAAATCTCTATTGCTAGCTTGATCGACAAGTGATTTCGTCCAGACTCGATCCCTCCATATTCGCGCAGCCAAAGTACGGTTCCTGGCCACTCGGCGGACTAACGTTGATATCGCTCAGGTGGAAATCATGGCAGACCTAGACGGTCAGCAAGAGTCGTTGGAAAAAGGCAAGGGGAACAAACATCCGGGCTGCTGCACGTCAGCTCCCCGATCCGCGGATCATACTTCTTCGACGTGGTCCCCTCAAAGTCCCGGAAATAGATGTCCTCAATAACAAGCGACGACTGTGACAGGTCAGTTCGACGCACCATAATGACACAGGACTAGAATAACCAACCGGATTCTTATCACAGCTCGCCTGATCCGCCGCATAGTAGCACTGGCTAACCGAAATAACATGATCATTATTGTAGCTGCGCATACCCTCATAGGTCACGTTCCGCACAAGGCCCAGGCCACCTCCACTACTCGACCCCGTCGTGCCCGGGGCAACGCCCGGCCAGACCTTGATCCGCGCGACGTCTGTAGCGTTGGTCATTGTCACGTTGTACACGTAGATGTCTTCGACGAGGTCAGTTTCTCCCTGGTATTGGCCAAGACTTCCGACGGAGATTCCGTGCGAGCCGGTGCAGTCGAGGTTTTGGACGATGATGCCGGTCGAGTTTGGTTTGAAGGAGACGCAGTCTGAGTCGGTTGGTTAGTGGTGTTCGGGATCGGGGGCGGGAGGAACTACCATCGGTGTTGACGACTCGCGAGTTTTGAATGACGACGTTTGAGCTCCGGTACGTGTCCCAGCCATCGGTGTTCTTAGCAGGTTTTCCCTCCAACGCTTTGCCGACCAGCATCGTCATATCGCTGATCAGGATATCACTCGAGTTGGCAATGAGATTGAACCAGCCCGGCGGATCAAGCATGGTGAGACCCGAAATGGTTGCATGATGCAGACCATCCGTGCCAAAGAGACAAGGCCTCATCACCCCCTTGTCCTCGGCCATGGCGCTCCACCAGTACTGACCGCGTCCTGGGTCATGTTAGCACAATCAGCGCAGCAATTCCAACTTCAATTTCGGAGAGCGCTCACCATCAATAACCCCCTTGCCACCCCCATAAATATTAACATCCCTCCCCCCAAACCGCCAAAACATACTCGATGTCTGAAACGCATACTCAAATGCCTGCGTCGGCCAGAGGTTAATATCCTGCTTGAAGCTGACATTGCCGTAGATTGCAAAGTCGATGTTGTCCAAAAACGTCAGGTCCAGCGCCGTCGCGATGATGTAGTCGCCTGGTGGCAGGAAGACTGTTCCGCCACGGTTGCATTTGTGTGCTGCGGCGAGGATTCCGGGACCGGCGTCTTTCAGCGAGGGCTTGACTTTGCAGATTTTGTGGTGTGGCTTCTGGGGGTGGGGGTGAGATGGCTCGAAGTTGTTTGGTGCATGGGGAGACGCAGAGATGGACGGAGGAGTTGGCACTAGATTCGGTTGGGATAAAGCTCCTGTAACTGTAGCGAGCACTGTGAGGAGAGTGGTGGACTTCATCTTTGCTATCCTGCACAAAAGACTGCGTCTTGTGCAAGTGGATTTGCGAGGTGACTAGCCATCTCTTTATAGTAGTAGTGGTGGTGAGAAACACCCCCAGTCTGTATCCCCCAAATCCCAAATCCGATAGCTGGAGTAATGAATTCCATCATATTGGAGATTTTGGCTGAATACATCCTTCCTTGGCCGCTTCAAACAAGCATTTACCCATGCGAAGCCGAGGCCCGGCGCCGGCAGCAGCACAGGCTAAATGTCTAGCCCTAATACCAGATGGCTACCGACCCAGGGGCCTGTGCATGGCAAAGGCTTGCACTACCATAGGAAAGAGCGACTGTCTGGACCGGATTCGGCATGAGCACACTTGGGACGAATGGCAGGAAGGCGCGACCCATATAGAGGGTTGGCGAACTGAGGAAGGAACGAAAAATTAAAGGCGGCGCAAACGCCATAGCCCCAGGATACTACGAGGTACTACCATCCATAGACCCTGAAGCGCTATCTAGATGGGTACCCCTGCAGAGGTCTCCAGTTCTCCATATGATATGGCCGGGGACCCTGAACGGTAGAGGCTTTGTTTTTTGACCAACTTGCAAGCACTTCAAGCTCACATTAGCCGTCTGCAATGAACTTTCTGTGTTTAGCCTGATTGTCCGAATCCTACACCCCATTGCCAATATGAAGGATCGAATGAGAAGACGTTGGGCTTCTACTAACGACGATCTGGGGAACGATATCCGGAGAAATCCATTGGGGTCTCCGGACTTATTCCACCAATCATAATCTTGAAGTATGACAGGTGTTGCCCAGGCGCTCTGCTTACCCTACCGACAGGCCCCTCACTTTGCGGGAATTGATCCTGGGAATTATCCGATTTAAGCAGAATAATGGAGGCATATTTGAGAAGCGCGTTAAGGCTAAACAGTGCTGGTCATAGTATAATACTCCCAAGGCCGTCTATTGGCGCCGCGATTAGGCCGAGGGGCGGTGGCTATTGATAGATTCAGGAAAGATAATAATACAAGCGAAATAGGTTTTAGGCCCATCTTAAATGTGAGATGGTAGTATCAGCGACAATAGTCTCCGAGGCAAGCTTATGAAAGAGAGAAATGGAATGATAGTTGCAGTTTGAGCAACATCCGTGACTATATATAACCGACAGAGGCAAGAAACACAAGAAAGGAAAAGAGCCCATTTGCATAGTCTTACACAAGGCTCAAGGGCAGCCTGCTGATCGATTGTAAGATGTGCCCAGAAAACCCAAATACAATACATTGGCACATGGCGTGAGATGTTGTCACTGGCGTTGCAGATCGGGAAGTTTATACTTGGATATCACATTGACAACCCCGAGTCAGCCAATCACTTCAACCTCACTTTGAACACAGTGTTACAGCGTAGATTAGGTGCTTTTCAGAAGCCAAAGTGAACAGAAAGAGATAGGTCGAGCTGTGCTTCCAATGCGTGAGAGACACTTAAGGTTCTAATGTTGCTTATAACTTTGGGGCTTGGCAAGATTAGTGGGTGTAAACGATTGTACTACTTGTCAATCCGACTGTGCTATATATATATATATATATCGGCAATGTGGGTCAGCGATGTGACGAGTATGGATATGGACCCTCGTTGTGGAGTTTGGAGAAGCCCGGCACAGTAAGGGCGCGAGATTGCAGGTGAGTTCCGTACTAGTTACCCAACAGGGATAGATTAATCCTATTCGGTTGGCCTAGGATCGGTGCTCCCTGCTTTCATGGGATAAGGTACGTACTGACACGCACGTCAAACTAGCTAGACTTTGGATCCATTGAGAGATCGACTCCTCGATGTGCTGGGTACTCCACGAGGGACTGCAGGAACAACCGCAGGGGCTGTTCATCCACCGTACACGGAAGGGATAACTTACGTATCCCTCCAAGTTGTTGGCTATATCTTCTAATTGTCTCTTGGTGCGCTCCGAGAGTGGTTCCAGGGGCTGCGGGTACACTTCATAGAGAATCCTCAAGTCTCATTACATACCTCGAGTCTAAACCCATCCCTGCATATGCCTGACCCAGAAGAACACCATATCCTCGGGCACCCCCGCCCTGGCAAGTGCCATCCGCCGGTCATGCCAGTTCCGATGTAGTCATCGAACGTCATCAACCCGCTCAACCGACCGAGCAGTGATCTCCCGAAAGACCTGATCCATCCCCCGGATCTCGTGGCTGAACACGTCCTCCCCGACATCTTCTAATCTGCACATTCCCTCTGGCCCCGCACCCGCTCGGCCGAGGAGCGTCTGCACGATCGAGATGGCCTTTTGCGCTTCCCAGAGACCGTCCCGCGCCGGAAGGCGAGAGTGCCGTAGGAGCGCCAAGGCCGTTTCTTGGCTTTGGGGATCGGTCGTTTTGAGGCATAGGAAGTACAGGATTGCGACGAGCTGCGAGCATAGGGTGAAGTGTCGCGGCGTGTCTGGGGCACTGAGGGAGGAGAGGAATTGTTGCGTGTCTAATAGCGCGCTTTGGAGACTGTCGTTCGGGCCTGGCGAGGAGGGGGTTGAGTAGCCGGACGAGGGATTTGATGAGCTGGGTGGCGTGTGCTTTGGGATGTTCTCGAGAAGGATGGCGTGGTACATGAGTGCTTGGATGCGGAGGAGCAGAGCACGGTGCATCATGTCCACTGGGAGTGATGCAAGCAGGATGCTCAACGCATCCAGAAACCGTTCATATTGTTGGTATAGCACGAAACGCTCGTGGATAAGACCCTGCGGCAGCTGGTCCATCGACTGGTTTTTATGGGAGAGATACGCGATGATGTGATGCATCATCCAGTTTTGCAGTTTAGTTAACGCGGCTTCTGCTTCCGAGAGGCTCGACATGGTATCGGGAACAATGCCGACTAAGCCAGACATTTCCTCTGGTGAGACGAGGGTGAGGATAGGCACGCGCAGGTCGTCGAATGCGCTTGCTTGGACGTCGAGCCGTGAGAAGATGGCGATGAGATGAGGAAGGATGTCATCGCTGTAATCGTGCGATCTGGCCTGTGTCCGCCTCAACAAGTTCAGGCCACTGTTGAGATGCTGTATAGCAGAGCTCGCATCGCCAACGAGTGTCTCAAACACATAGAACAGAATACTACAGATGAGTGGCGTCTCGACCGATGCATCCGGTGTTCGAAGGTACAATCGCAGCTGCCGATGGCATTTGGCAATTCGCTGCATTGCAAGCTGTGACCCAGAGGGCTGGATACTATTTCCGCCCAGCAGGTACTCGCGATACAGGCCGGCTAGCGTGACCAGGGCATTTCTAATTACGGGCTGGTGGTGCGACCGTTGCAGAATAAGCGTGGTCCACAGCGTCGGATCGGAGAAGCTAGACAGGCTCCCCGCGGCCTCGACGCAGTAGAAATGCAGAAGCTGGCGGTCGGCTTGACTGCCAGGGACCTTGAAGGGGAGGCTGTATACACGGATGTCGAGGCGCTGCTGCCGTTGCAGTTCCTTCCCTTGTCCGTTCATAGGGACGGGATATCCTTCGCATTGGCGCCCGGCCCTTGAGCAATTTAAACAACTTGGCTTCCCTTCGTCGCATTTGACACGCCGCTGTCTGCAGAGAATTAGTCGTTTACGGTCATTCGTCATTGGCGGGGGCCACGTACTTGCAAGTGCGACAACCCGTGCGGACTTTCGGCATACTCTTCCTCGTTCCTTTCTTCGGGGCCATGGCAGTACTAGTCGCTCGTATATTCACAGCGTCTGGCATGATGCACGGCGGTGGGTAATAATCTTCTGGGACAGGAGGCAGCAGCCGTTGAGTGTTCGAGTCTTGGGAGATGAGTCGACTGCGAATCATTCTTGAGTTTGGGGGCCAAAAGGAACGCTAAAATTTACGAACCCCGGGCCTTTCCCTGTTGGGGTAACTCCGAGAGCGATCTCGGGCCCTAAATGCGATGGAAGACTTGCATCAAGTATACGAGCGCCTCAGCCTTGCTGGGCAGGGGTTCTGGGGCGGGGAGCGTTGTAGGCAGATGCCAGCAGCGTTTCTATAAATTCGCAACCCCCCTGTCCAATATGGATCAAACATACGTCAATTCCAACCATGCGTTCCCCTAAAGCACTCATATTCGCCGGTCTGCTCGTCGGACCGGCTGCCTCCACCACGCTCTCTCTGCGGCGCCGCACCACCAATGCAACGGCATCAATGGTCTCAACGACATACGGCACCGTCTTCGACGTCGAAGCACAAATCGGCGGGCAGAGCTTCCAACTCCTCGTCGACTCCGGCAGCAGCGACACGTACGTGATGAAAACCGGCTTCCGCTGCTTCGACAAGGCAGAGGGCCTCGAACTCGCGCCGGAAGAATGCTTCTACGACGCCGACCGGACGTACAATGTCTCCGGCACCTACGAAGAGATCCCAAACCAGATGTTTGGTATTCAATATGGCGCCGGCATCGCGAGTGGAGTCATGGCGTACGAAAAGGTCACGCTGGCGGGCGTCACTGTACCTCGCGCTCGCGTCGCCATCGCAGATACTTCGACGCCCATGGGCGATGGCGTGAATTCCGGCCTGCTCGGCTTGGGATATCCATCGCTGACCTCGGCGCATCCTGCAAACGTCACCGATAACACGACGTACTTTTACAACCGCCTCCCCTACAAGCCCCTGCTGTACACCATGTACGACGAGGGCCTCATTGCCGAACCCTACTTTGCCCATGCCATTGCCCGCAACCCCATGAACGAGTCCACGGGCTTTGGGGGATACCTCTTTCTCGGCGAACTGCCACCAGTCAAACACAGCGACGACTGGGCCGTCGCCCCCGTCGAGATCATCGACGAGATCCCGCTGAATTTCACCTCCAACAGACGCACGAGATCCTACTGGGCACTGACCATCCCCTCCGTCTCCTGGGGCCGAAACGGGAGCACACACACGCCGTTCCAGGCCTTCTTCGATACGGGAAACCCGCTCTCGTATATCCCTGGGCGCATCGCGATCCCATTCAATAAACTCTTCAACCCGCCGGGCGTTTACAGCGAGGATCTAGGCGCGTACGTGGTCGACTGCAACGCGAAGCCGCCATCATCACTGGTGTTCGAAATTGACGGGCAGAACTTTGAACATGACCCCGCGGATTTCATCTACCAGACTGGGGAGGACCTGTGTATCTCGACGATCGGGGTCGCGGAAAGGGTTGGATTTGCGGGGCTGCAGATCAACATCATCGGCGTCCCGTTCTTGAAAAACGTTCTGGGTGTCTTTGATTTTGGCAAGAATGAGATGCGCTTTGCCAAGTTGCTCGAGGAAGTTACGGGAAAGATTCCGGATGATGTGGATGGCTCCGAGGGAGGTGAGGATGGAACCGGTGAGGATGAGGATGAGTCTGACGACGAGTACGTGCCAGGGAATGGTGCTGCGCGAGTGATGCCAGGTGTCCTTGCCTGGACTGGGATGGCCGGTCTGCTTTGTTACTTTGCTGTATAAATGTGTTCAAGAGGGGAGTGCGATTTAAAGGACAAGGGTGGATCATTGTTAGATTAGATTTTTATTTGGTTAGGTTGCCTGGTTGGTTCCTTGGGAGCGCTGTAATATCATGTCTTCGATTTATTCTATTGAAGACACAAGGATCTACCTGTATAGTCTTGGTGATGACGGAACACAACCATATCGTTACCCAAATGCCGCAGATTCCTTCCTTGATGTCGCCCGCAGAGCCGTGCCAGATGCCCAATCTCAACTTACACGAAGAGAGTTCCCACCATAACCCCGGCCAAAACAGCAGGCACCAAAATAAGAGACACAGCAGGCAGCGGATGCTTTTGGTACGAGATCTCCGCCTGCACCTCACGCCGCGGAAGCCGCGGAACTCCAGGCAGGTGAACATCTCCCTTCACATCTTCAAGCTGAGTCTCTCGCTCGGGATACTGAGGTGGGCGAAGCAGACACATCACGGGGACAGACAGATTCGTGATGCTGAGATAGCATAGGTGAAGGAGTGGCGGCCAGGCAATGGTCGTGAGGAGGCGCATTAGACCGTCCTTGGTGTCTGTCATTGACCCGAGTTGACTGGTCTGGCCGAAGGCTTTGAAGATCGAATAGAATAATGAACCGGTGGTGACGGAGAACAGAAGAACACCGAACATCGCCCCGCTACCGAGCGTCTGTAGGACCTTTGTATACACCGACGGAGTGGTCGATCTGTTCCAGGAGTTCGCACTGCTTCCTGTCACGAACGATCCCTTGGGCTTGCTCGTGAAGCAGTAGAACTTGAATATTGCGAACAGTTGTGCTGGATCTTGGTCAGTATCTCATAGATGAAAACGAGGGAGAGGGGGTGGGTCAACATACTCCCCGCAAGCCAGCTATTCTCGAGATGCGAGAAGAGCGACACTCTGAATCCGGTGCTCGCAGCCTGTAGGCACGCATACAACCACATCAAGCCAACCTGCACAGCCGCAAGGATCAACTGGAGCTTAAATGCCCAGCCCCCTGCCACAGGGATAAGGCTCTCTTTCTCCGCGAGCAGCAAAACCGGTAGGGCCAGATACCCCGCGAAGTAGCCAACTAAGCTTAGAACAATAAGAGCCCCATTGATTGCAATATCCCACGCCAACCACCTGGGCAGCGCCTTATTCGTCGGCGGAAGCAAAGCCTTGATCTGCTGCGCATGTCCGATATTCCAGCGATTCCGCTGCGCGATATGACCCTGGAGCGTCGTAGGCACGAGTCCGAACTGCAGCGGTTCTTCAACTTGCAATGTCTCGTGTCCATGGCCTTGTAAGATTAAAGAGAGCTGCCAATCCTCGGAGAAGGAGAATGTCGGGTATCCGCCTAGGTCGAGGATTGTCTGGCGGCGGAAGAGCGCGCCGGAGCCCGCGTCGATTGCAGATTTCTGGACGTCTAGGTCCGCGTTGTGGCAGGCATAGAAGTGGATGCGAGATTGGGACAGCGGGTCGCCGTTTGGCAGGTTGTAATAGTATTGCCGAGTTGTGAGGAGGGCAGCCTGCGGGTTGAGCAGGAGATGCGGGAGCGTCGCGCGGAGAAAGTCACGCGCCGGCATACAGTCTGCGTCGAGGATTGCACAGTACTCGGGTTGGAAGTCTTCTTGCAGCGAAAAGATGGCGTAATTCAGATTGCCAGCTTTGGCGAAGACCTTGCCTGGGTGCGAACCGCGCGTGTGGTAGGTTAGATTTGGGTACGCGGATTGGAGCTCCTGAATCGCCTCTTTGAGGGAGCTTGACCCCCCGTCGTCGAGAAGAAGGACTCGAAATTGAGTGACGGGGTACTCCATGCAGCATGCTGCGCGGACGGTGTCGAGGATTACATCCAGAGGCTCGCCGCAACAGGGGATCAGCACGTCAATTTTGGGCAGGCTGGCTGATCCCTGTACACGCAGTCGCTGCCGGGGACGGGACGAGGCATGGCCCGCTGCCACAGTGAGGAGCTGGTTTTGCCGACACACACCTGTAAATCTGGTTAGAAACAGATCTCGGATTGAAGAGACGGTACTGACGAGAAAAGATCCATTCAACAGTGATCATGAGCCACATCTGCCATGTCTGCTGGGCCGCTGTGACCAGGAGACCCAGGCGGACGACGAAATAGAGATCTGAAGCCCATGTCGCTGCGAGTGCGACATAGTGGAGATGTGTTCGGTATCGCTGTCCCGCCTCGATTTGAGGATGCGGTGGTAATTCCTTGATCTCGTAGGAGACCGTGGGTGTGGTGTTGCTCATCGCGCTCCTGATGCTGCTGGGGAGAATCAGGGGAATTGGAAGCGACACGTTCGTCGCAGCGGTGAAAGAGATTCCGCCGTCTTCCGCACAAAAAAGCTGAAGATCCGGGGGATTGCCCTCTTTAATGCTCCTCCCCATTTAGACTACATGGCGGTGCTAGTCTTCGCTTGAGGACGCCACAAGTGCGCAACCCAGACCGCGCAAAAGAGCGGTGATGGCAAGCGCGGGACGGCACATGTTGGATCCGCTGGCCACAATTGAGCGACTGCATTTCTTAAACGATACTTGGCTAGACCGAGTGTATACGATCGTTACAAACGATCCTCCAGGATGAAGAGTGCTGCAGAAGCGGGTGAAGATGGAAGCTGCGAGAATCCGGCATGATCCGGCGGGAGCCTGGGTGCCTGGGAGCCCCGCTTGAACCCGACCGGAGCCCACAACAAACACGCGCCAAATCACTGCAGCCACGCCTGGACCGCCAGCTTCAACGCGTCCTGCAGCCATGCCTCCTCATCGTATCGCATGTCCAAATCAAATCCGTGCTCTCCATCCCGAATTGACAGAACCAGCTTATCGCTGCCCGGCTGCCCCTTTGTCGCATCGCGCGCCTTTTCGATGAACCTCTCCGCGCCCCTCGCCGGGACAGCGCTGTCCTGGGCCCCCTGAATCAACGCGATGCCTCCCTTCGGAATCTCCACTTCCTGTCTTTCCAACCTCGCGTCGGGATACAGCAGATCCAGCGACGATGCCTCCACCCCTCGCTCGTATAATGCCGGTAGCCGTCCGTGCTGGATAGTCGCGATAAGCAGCGGAACGCGGTCGGGTGGAAGTACAGAGGAGATAACACTGCCAGGGATGACGGACGCGAGGGTGCTGTCGATGACGGATCCGGGAACGTCCATACCCATTGGTAGGACTGTACGCGGAGCAGTCCAATCGGTGGATCGCATGTCCAGCAGCGGGTAGACGCCGGTCGCAGCGCGAATATCCTTTGCGTGGGACAGCGCGAGGTTGATGCTGAGCAGGCCACCGGCGGACTCGCCCGCGGTCAGAACCCGGGTAAGATCAATCTCCGTGGGCTTGGTGTGCGCATTGAGCAGCGACTCTACGGCACCAGAGTGCACCCATGTCCAAAAGTCCTCAATGTCCTCGTAAATGTCTAGCCCGTTTGCCTCGGGGAGGAGACGATGGTTGGGACTGATAATCACGGCTTCGTGCTTGAGTGCGAGGTCAGCAAGCCAGTGTGACCAGAGCTCTACAGACAGCGAGTCCCCCATGACCTGTTAATTCGGTCAGTGTACGGCACTGTCATCGGTTGGGTGTGTGTACCAGACCACCGCCGTGGAAGCGAAGAATTGTCGGCCGTTTGCCCGAGAAGGACGTCCTGGGGACCAGGATGTCTGCGCGAATGCCGTAGCCCCCAACATGTTTGTACTTGGCTTGGATCACGTCAAAGCCTTGGATCTTGTGGTTTACGGTAGCCATTCTGTCGATACAGCGACTGCAATTCCGGGTATGAAGCTGATCCCAGATTCTCCGCGGCAGCGGTGGGAGGCCCCTTTTATATTGCCCACTTCTCGGTCGCTCGCTCGGGCCGCTCACAAGTTAGCGGGCCGTGATATGGGACGCCTAGTATAGGGTGTAGTCAGAGAGAAGAGGCCAATTAGGCTATCACTAATGTCACTAAGCACCTGCAACCAGGCTCAGTCAGCCGCCCATCATCGACAACCTGAGACCTCGTCCCCGCGTCGCCGTTTGCTTCTGATTCTAGTACATAAGCCTCTAGTTGAGCTTCAAGCTCTTTGATATGCAAATTAGCGCATAGGGTCGAAATTCCGTGGTTTAGTCGTGTCTCCCCAAACCCAAAGCGTATGCGTATCAACCCCAGGGCGCCTGAAGGATGTCCAGCGTACAGCAAAGACAATGGGGAAGGCTCTCTGAGATGGGCCAGGCCGCGTACAACTGACACTCCTGCTGTAAATTCGTGCACTCAGCTAGATACATTGGTCACTTCCGGCTGTTGCCGACTCTCGTTGCTCAAGAGACTCAGTCTCTCATCATTAGTTCGCAGAAAGTGACGGGCGCCTTGCAGGGCTGCCACCACATCCTTGTCATCTGCCCTCAATGGGCCATTTGGTAGGCTGATCTGCTCCTGCTTGGCGGACACACAATTTCTTCCCTTGTGCTTTGTTTTGAACGCAAAGTTGAAGAGCGGATAGGAGGTTATGACGGGCAGTGCTGGCCGCTTTATCCAGAGCCAAGCAAGCACGGCCCAAGTAAAGAGATGCACGGACCCCTGAAGAAGGACAAATATCGAAAACATGGCCGTGTTGATGATGATTCTGTCATGCGGAATGGCGATTGAGGCAGTCGTGTAGAATTCTGGTGGGAGATTCTCACTGATGCGTCCCCAGTCCTCGTCAATGTTTCC
The DNA here is from genome assembly GCF_044049435.1 of Aspergillus pseudodeflectus. Lineage (NCBI taxonomy): Eukaryota > Fungi > Ascomycota > Eurotiomycetes > Eurotiales > Aspergillaceae > Aspergillus > Aspergillus pseudodeflectus. Next base: position 150,430 of record NW_027263798.1, on the reverse strand, counting down.
GACTCCGTTGATGTGAAACATTCGCAGCGGGAACACGAGGATGCTTTGAAATATTTGTTTCAGTTCAGCGGACCAATATGTTTGAGTGAGCTGAGTTTGCCCATTCCAGAAATGCGCAGCAATGGCTGTCGGGGCCGGGATAATGGCTGAGTTGAAATCAAGGATCCAGGCTATGGCAGCTCGGTAGGCGTCGAGGTCCAGTGTTGGATTTTGGATCGGTGTATCAGTGGACGTAACAGACAGGATGGTCATGTTGGAGCGAGACGCGACGAAGCTTGCTTTGCGATTGAACACGGACAGCGTAGTGGTGATGTTGGGGTAAAAGGACGCGCTGCCCTGGCTGCATGTGCCGTTTCGAGCCCCTTCCGGACACACGTAGAGGCCTTGGTGGTCAGGCTGGACTCACCTAGCAGTGTAGGACGCACTCACCAGCAACTATAGACCCTTGATGCATCCGACTCTTGGCCAAGCAAAATCTGACACCGAGGCGTGTCGTGTTAGCCCCGAATAAGCTACAATCCTCATCTGAGAACACGTCTTCCTCATCGAGACCATCTCGAAAGTCAATTTGGCAAGCCGGGGTATCAACGATTTGTATTACTGGAGCGGAAGGCTCCATAAGTGGTGGCCACGGTGTTGCTGATATCAGACCTCCGGGAAGGAGATAAGACTCACAGTTATCCTGGGCGCATGCGCCAACGCGTACTGGGCGACTAGCGACAGAGTGCACTGGGTTGGTAACGAGGTTGAAGACGATGGCCTGCACCGAGTATGGGACGACTGTGTGTGGGTATCCTGTCTCTAGGTCCTGCAGTTGCTGGAGGTAACGAGGGACGTAGGAGCCATTGAAAGGACCAATACCGGCGGTAACGCGGTAGTCAAATACGCGGTCGTATGCGGTTCCCATTGAGGTGTCGGCTGTGGAGAGTGTTGGGTTAGTTGTCTTGCGCTCGATGCGCGCTCTGTGCTTGAGGAGACCAACCGAAAAGAAGAACACTTGATATCCAGACGGCAACGGTCGCTGCGACCCTGTTTCGGAGGAGTGTAAGCACAAGCAAACGGAAAGCGCCAAAGCCGAGCTGATGCTACCGAAGAAAAGGCCATAGTCTGTCTACAGCTCGCAATTGCCGAGTGAAGATGATGGCTAAGGAGCCCATGATGCCCGTCGTCGGGGACAGTCCCAGCAAGCCAACCGATGACAACCCATCATGTCGCACGGTAAGCGCCCAGTGGATGAGTTCAAAGACAGAGGCTAGCAAGATGGTGAGCAGCGTTGAAAGCAGGCCCGAGAAAATGCTCAAGAGGGTGAGAGTCGAGCTGGAGTCGATGATGAAACCGGCAAGAGCGACCCGAGGCGTGTGAGTACTCTTTGCGATCCACGCAGTTAGGGTGAATACTGCGGTAGACACCACTTCGAGAAGGACGGGAAACCAGGTCTGGGCAAGAGGGTTGTGTATTGCCATGGTGACTGCGCTATTGAGAGGGGAAGTGGTGCAGCCTCATCGGCGTGAGGCGACGTCCCGCGTATTTATTCTCATTCGAGTCGCCAAGATCGAGCCACGCTGGAATCAGGATTCTCGCATGATCAGAATGCGATGCATGTGGTGAAAGCTGCCACCAATCGATTCGTGATTCCTTGTACAGCCTTGGGTGGCGCACGGAGGCACAGACACAGCAGCTGAATAGGGCGAGGCTGCTGCGCCTTTTAAAGGCTACACACCATTTTTCACACTCTCCATTTGCACGGTGGATGGCTCCAATCTCCAGCTGCCCAAGATGATTCTCACCTTAGGTATTATTGTCATCCTGCAAAATGTACCAGCGCTAACAACAACGCCCACCAATGGACCCTGTCCTAAATTCTCAAGTCGGTATTCATATCTTAGCTATATGTAATGTGATTTATCGTCTGTTGGAGCTGAAGCCTGCTTACCGACACCGAGCCTTGCTCAACGAGCATCCATGACCAAGGGTTGCTAGACACAGTAAAAGTAGCCGGGCCAAGCGCCGTCTCCCACCAATGAATTTGTCGATCATGTTCAACAAGGTTCAAGGTCGCGGTGGCTTGTGAGGCAGATATGGAAATCCCACGCGCGGTCGACAGCTCTACTTCGAGTTATAAGCGCTCCTGGGTTCTTGCTTCATGCGCACATCCCGGGTCATCGTCAGACTCACCGTCCATAATGTTGACCTTCCCCCTGATTATTCTTCTCTATACCGCCATTGCACGGGGACAGGCAATCATCCACACCGTTTCAACCCCCGCGGATCCATCTACCCCGCCGACCTCGACATGTACGCCTATTTTTGTGAACCCAGATGGAACAGAGGTACACCAGACGGCTGGGATGATCCTTCTGTAGGTTCTCTCCAGATGCTTATTGCAATGTCCTGTCAGGACCCCTTTGCTAACGAACATATCATCTCCACGGATTTCTAGCTGCCGTGAGCCAACTACACAGCCCAGCACTTTCATCGAACCGGCGATTCCCACAGAAACCTCTCGGGCGAATTTCCGACTCGCGAGGAACGAAGGTATTGGTCTACTGGGTCTCGGTGTTGTTCTAGCCGCATGTCTATTTCAAGTAATCGATTAGTGGAAGATGTTTCAATCAAGTGCTGTACTCAGTGGTTCCTCTATTCCTTCATTGAACCAGTAAGGATTAACCGACGCGATTATGAGTCTGACTGATACGAGTAAGAGACCCTTTTCTCGCCAGATGATGCAGGTACTCAGAATACTCGCTCGCCAATCGGCTTTTCATTCCTCGTATTAGCGCAGCCTGAAGGTGGCGTGTGAACGAACACAGCCCCCGAAAAAGAAACAGCATGACCCAAGCTTGCAGAATTGTTCAAAGCCGCTCCAGGTCCCCCACCTTGAACCCTTTGTTAAACGTTTTACAAACATCCACCATGTACCTTTTCCTCTCCCTAGCAGTTTTGCTGCATGCTCTATCAGCTTTAGCTCAGATAAATGGCACCTTAACGTCTATCTCCTCCACCAGCACAACTCCACCTGCCAATCCAGAGGTACAGCAGACCGAAGGCGTAATATTGGTGAATACGTAAGCCCTCTTTTTACCTCATTTCCCATATCCGTATACATATTTTCTTTCCGTACTCCCTGTCGATTTCTCCACTAATTCGATCTAGGACCACGCCTTGCGAACCTCTTGACACGGGAGGTCCGGAGGTACACCAGACAGCAGGAATGGTTGTCGTGGACAAGTATGCGCCTTACCTCGTTTATCGTTCCATCAACCTTTATTGTTTGATCTCTGCACCGCTAACTAGGATTTTCTTGAAGCTGTGGCCATACCTCTACTGTCGGGGTTGAATATCCAACGGAAACCTCCCACGCAGATTCCCTAGACCCGGGGACCGACGTGCTGGCTAGCTTGGGGCTTGGAGCTTTAGCTTCTATACTCTCGTTGTTTGGATTGGTTTGGTGAACGGATGTATTTTCCGGAGTGTCAAAGCGGATCCGGCCTAACTGGCTTGAAGATGGGCGACTACAAGCTATATTAGTTTTGATGTGGATATAGACTCCAGGCAATCGAATCATGGGCTCTGCTGTTGTTCGGGAACAATTTACTCCCAAAGCCGAGCCAATCTTTGCTGTGGGGGATATCCCGTGGCACGATTGAATTCAACAGACGATCAAATTGGCGCAAGATCCTCCAAGTTGCTTCATGATACGTCCAATTGGGTGCTTACATCGAAGATTCAGGTGTGTGGTGGTGATAAAGACAAGTACACGGCGCAGGAGAAGCTCTGAGATGGCGGTTGGAGCAGCTGAAACTCCCACTCATAGCCCATATCGAGGCTGAATCCGGGTTCATCTTCCCCAGCACGGCCCCTTACTAATTATATTACACTCAGAATTAATCAACCTCGTGACATGGACACTCTCGTTGACCATCTGAACTTACTGGTAGAACACACCGAGGCGTAGTCGCTCCTGGCCGACCCATCGTTTTATATACTGATGTGCTCTCTTCTGCGCGATCAGTTGCAGGATGGCTCGTGGGAATGGCCGTCATTGCCCGGCACTTGGATGTCGTAGGCAAGAGCGATGATGGCTGCCCCCAGGCTCGATTAAGGCAACCGCAGGCGGAGATATAAATGGGTAACGCCCCCGCCCCAACAATGCCTCAACAATTTACCCCAATCTTCGGAGATGTTGAACCATCTTACTCTGATGGGGCCATCAAGCATCTGCTACTTACTGCGTTTCATTAAGATGCAGGGCGGGACAAGTTCAAAGTGTTGACAATGGAGGAGAGGTTCCTAAGGCTTTCCGATAAGTCCGATATCCCCGCCGTAAGTCCACAGCTGCAAGTTCGGAATCGCGCTGACTGCTGGACAGCGTTTGACGCCTGAATATCTATGGTACCTCAGCACGTCCAAGCGCGATGGTTGGCGGAGTTCAGAGCATGTACCTGAATGGCTACAGAGTGTTCAACAGTGGAAAGTTGTCGTCGCAGGAAAGGGCTTTGGGCACGGCTCGTCGCAAGAGTTGGCTGCCATGGCACTTTCTGGTAAGTCTTCCCACCCTGTAAAAGCAGTTGCTGATCCTCCAGAATTTGGTGAGAAATGCGTCATTGCAGAATCTTTCTCGTGGTCCATGGAGCGGAATATGCCTCTCATTGGCCTGCTGGGCATCACTGGGGCAGACGGGTAATTCTACGAACGTGCGCAAAATGGCAAAGAGATCCGGATCGACATGGGTGCTAGAGAAGTCGAAATTGATGAACGACGATTCGAATTCGGATTGGGACACATAGCAACCGAGCTGCACTGGTATGGAGGAGTTGGGTCTGCTTTTTAGAGATTCGGAAAGGGCTTGCTGGAGCAGATTGCGCGGCCCAGGATTGTTCGCGCGCCATCGGTAGCAAATGCAACCGGTGGGATGGCTGGTTTGGAGTTTTGACAGTAGTAACTGGCTCTCAGGTGGAATAGCTTATGTAGATATCACTCAATGAAACAAGTCGTCAAATCAACTACGGTAGAGCGACACCCCCTTGACTGTCCCTGTACACCCCGCAGACTTGTATTCCGAGTTGGTAAGGATGACCCCAGGGGAAACATTGCTCCAATTAACGAATCATCTTCCTTCTACTCCGTCAGCCATCCCTGCCCTCGCCAACTGCCAATTCCTTTTTTCCGAACGGGTCTTAGTATGACGTGAGATCAGGCTCAGTGCATGATCGACACGCAAACCGGGAATCGGGAAGGAACGGTGGACCCATCATGCATACGTATATCAACTCTCCCCCTCCCTGATCCATCCTTCGTCATCCATCTCCCGCGCGCAGACCAGACGAGAATCATGGTATCAACCACAGCCTCAACCACCGCGGCCAATCATGGTGTCACTAACCAACTCTGCACTTGGGTACATGGACTCACTCTCGCCGACATTCCCCAAGATATCCAGACGCGGGCCAAATATCTTATCCTCGATGGCCTCGGGTGTGCCATTGTCGGCGCTCACCTATCCTGGACTGAGAATGCGACCAACACAGTCCTGACCATGGAGTCTCCCGGGAACTGTCCGATTTGGGGATATAACAAGGTAACCTTTGCAAAGCTCTACGATCGGAACTACTGTCGCCAGCTGACAACACGTAGAAAGTCGGTCCACTCCCGGCCGCCCTTCTTAACAGTACGCAGATCCAGTCCTTCGAGCTCGACGACTGGCACTCGCTTGCCCCATTGCATTCCAACGCGATCATCCTCCCCGCCCTCCTAGCCGCAGCGTCGCAGGCAAGAGCTGGCGGGAAAACAACGACCGGGGCATCAGTTCTACTGTCGACAATCATCGGGTACGAGACGGGCCCCCGCGTCGGATTGTGTCTATACGGTAGCGACATGCTTTCTCGCGGGTGGCATTCCGGGGTCGTGTTCGGTCATGCTGCCTCTGCGGCGTCTGTTGGGAAGTTACTCGAGTTAAGCCCCGACTCGTTGGAAAATGCGGTTGGTATCGCATGCACGCAGGCGTGTGGGCTGATGTCTGCGCAGTTTAGCAGTGATGCAAAGCGGATGCAGCATGGGTTCGCGGCGAGGAATGGACTGTTCGGAGCTCTCATGGCGGCTGGTGGATACAGTGGCATCAAGCACGTCTTTGAGGAGCCGTATGGGGGATTCCTTACCATGTTCAGCCAGGGGTCGGAACGAGACCCGCCGTACTTGGAACAGGAGCTCGTCAAGGGACTGGGCGAAATCTGGCAGCTGGATTCGGTCCGGGTCAAGCCCTACGCGTCGATGGCGGCAACGCACTGCTCAATTGACACGGTCGCAGCTCTCCAGAAGGAGTATCCGGATAAACTACGCGATCGAGCCTCGATTACAAAGATCGTGTTTGAGATGTCCGAGTCGGCGTACAAACATGGCGGATGGAAGCCACAGCGGCCGCTGACGGCCACAGGGGCTCAGATGAGCTGTGCTTACGCTGCAGCCGTGCAGATGGTGGACGGGCAAGTCTTGCCGCAACAGTTCAGGGCTGACCAGCTGGATCGCGATGTAATCTGGGAGCTGGTTGAGAAAACGGAGTGTGTCCAAAATGATGTGTTCACCGAGATATTCTCACAGCGCGTGACGATTGAATTCAGTGATGGCCGTCAGATCTCCAAGACACTCAAAGCCCCCAGGGGAGTTGATCCTGCTCTGTCAAATGAGGAGATAGTGGACAAGTATCGTTCTCTTACGAAGGGATTGATTAGCGACGAGCGACAAAAGGCGATTGAGGATGCGGTGCTAGGGCTGGAAAAGCTGCAGGACATTTCTCAGCTGGAGGCTTTGCTCGTCGACCTGACACTTTCTCCGTTTCGCTAGATTGGCCTGTATGTATAGTAATCAGAAATGATGGTCTGGACTGCATAGTCCGCGCCACAATTGACAAATAAGCAACTCAAGGCGAGCAACATTAGTATGATCAATTTCTTCAGGGCTGAAATACGGCATTCGAGGCGAGAGCTTCAGCCTCGACCCTAAATAGCAAAAGTCAGCCAAACTCTCGGCCCTGCAAGCTGCCCAGTCTCGACTCTGGTCTGCTGCAGCCAAGGCGCGGCGCCGTGAACGCTTGGACACGAGCGACTCTGGGCTCGCCCCGAGTTGCCCCGTCGGAGAACCCCACGATCGCGTGTTCGAGCGGCCGCTCGTCTCTGGCTAGCCTGAGCTGAACCCTGTCAAGCCCAGCTGAGCTCAGAAGTGTCGCTATAAAAGCACTTTCCCCCGAGTCGGGGAATATCCTTCAATCTTGAAGCTGACACTCTCCCGCGGCAGCCTTGATTACATGCCAAGATGGGCTCCAAGCGACTAATTATCTGCTGCGATGGTACAATTCACCCAGCCTCTTGTCCTCGAGGTCTGAATGTCGTACTAACGTGTGACAGGCACTTGGCAGGATGCGACAGACGATGACCGACAACCCCCGTCCAACGTGACGCGGCTCTCGCGCGCCCTGAAACGGACAGCCACCGTGACAGAAAACGGGGTGACGCGCGAGATCCCCCAGATTGTGTACTACCAAAAGGGTGTGGGAACTGGTCTAGGCGATAAATATTTCGGAGGTACATGAACTTGACATTCATATCCCTACGGGGCTGATTTGCGGTCTTGCTGACTCCATCCTGAACAGGCGTCACCGGCGTCGGCTTAAGCGCAAACGTCCGCGCCGCGTACGGCTTCCTCGCAGAAAACTACGAAGAGGGTGACAAGATCTACTTCTTCGGTTTCTCCCGCGGCGCATACACCGCACGCGCAGTCGCCGGTCTCGTTTGCGACCTGGGCCTCCTCACAACACGGGGCATGGACAATTTCTCTAACGTCTACAACGATTTCTACAACCGCAAGAAAGAAGCCTACACACCTGCGGAACGCGCACAGCTCGGATTCAGACCTCCCTTACCCCGGTTCACGGTCGAGGTCATTGGCGTGTGGGATACCGTTGCGTTCCACAAGCCGTGGCTGGGCCAATGGTTCGGCGAGCAGCTCGAGTTTCGGAATACCTTGCTCTCTCGGGAAGTGAAATATGCGTACCATGCGCTTGCGCTCGATGAGGAGCGCACGGCATATCAGCCGACGCTGTGGCATCAGCCAGATAACTCCGAGGGGACGGAGCTGCTTCAGGTGTGGTTCTCGGGCGTGCATACGGACATTGGTGGGGGCGCAGATGACCCCCGGTTGTCGAATATCCCACTCGCGTGGATGATCGCGCAGTGTTCGAAACATAATCAGCTCGAGTTCGATATCCCGGGATATCTTTTTGATATTCCGCCCCACCCTGCGACTCGCGATACGGGGCCGTGGGCGACGATGCTCGGTAAGATCCCGCGGAACGGGTTCATGCGCAAGGTTGAGAATTGGGTCGGTGGGACGTCTGTGCGTACGCCGCTGGCGTATGATCAACCGGGCACTGAGCAGAGAGCAACAAACGAATGTATCCATGTTTCGATCCGCGATCGCGTGCTTGGGAAACTGACGGCCAGTTCTCCGAAGGGCGCTGTGCAGTGGACATCACCGGTTGTCGCTGCAAACACGAGCGATTGGACTCGAAAGGTCTGGAAGTTGAAGGGTGGAGGTGAACTTTTCGAGGCTATCCCGCTAGATGCGGAGTTTGAGATGAAGGGGAGGATCCGGACGGTTCATTGGGATGCTGTTGATCAGATGGAGAAGAAGGAGTAAAGGGTCGCGTACGGCCATATCTGTACGGATGGATATTTTCTTGACACACCTGTTTTGGACATCTTGCTGCTTTTGCATGTTGGCATATATACGATTTGGTTTCGGGCTACTGAATAATGATATTGCGCTTCGTTGTTCTGTGCCTCTTTGGCTGATAATAGCCCTTGTTGGATCTTTCTTTGACGCATCCCTGTACAATTCACCGGACCCTAATCCTGTGTTCTTTGTCCCGCAAACCATAAAACGAACGTTGGATCCCATATCCTGCTAGCCCAACTCAATCTCGCCATCCAAGATGCCGCCCTCAACTCCCTGCAAGGTCTGCCACCAACCAGTCTGCAAAACCCGCTACATCGGCCTCGAGTACAATTTCACTCGCACTCGCGAACCCGCCACCGGCTACAGACACTCTTCTAATACCTACACTTGCTATTATTAGGGAGTACACGAGCCCTTAGCTTCTTAATAAATTAGATGGGGGTGTTCTTACTAGGCACATTAAACTCTAAATTACTAATTTTATAGTTAGTTAGAATGCTAGTAGTAGTGTTTCTCAGGCACTAAGACCTAATGGTGCGGTTGGGCATGGGCGCACAGATCTCAAGCAATGAATCACGCAAGCTTGAAGTTTCAGATTCTCGTCCTCTGGTCAATCCCGCATTCATGTTATTGTGTGATGTGATGACGTCCTGCCGGATCTCGAGGTCGCTTCTTGTTGCGACTCGATGGAATTCATCGGTTATAGAGATATTATTATTTACTACATGATTACCTCTTGCCTTTACTTAACGCCCCACCGCCCATTAAATGGTATTCCAGGCCTGTATTCATCTTTTACTTCCTGATTTTGGTTAAAACCTAGCACAAGGAAGGATGTTATCCCCTAACCAATCTATCCTCCTCCCCCAAGAATAATTATCTCCCTAAGGGAACTATTTACAAGCCATCCTATCATTTCTGTGAGGTGATGGCGCAGAGGGTGTAAGAGACCAGATTAAGGAATTATTTTATTATAAGGGAGTCCTTTTATTGCTAGCTCAGGAACATCTGCAAAGTGGCGATGGGAATACGCATTTTGGGAGGATGACGCATGATGCGAGGATGGGAAGGAGTGGGTGGTTGGGAGGAAGATGGGCGATGTTATGCCTAGGCATTGTTGTTGATATGCGGGGACACTGGATGAGGGTTGGGTGTGAATGATGGATTGTTTGTTTGAACCTGTGTACTCGAGCCTGATAGACAGATTAGGGAAAAAAAAAAAATAGGATCCGCTGCAATGCAACCTTGGAATAGTCCACACCCGCGTCCTCTCCAGTCAGCGAAGACGGACGACAAACAATTCTCACCGATTGAGAAGTCACACGCTCGTCCTCAGCCTCATGTCAGATTGAGGATGGCCTCGCACCCTGTCAAAGGGGAAAAAGGGCGCTCGTGATCACTTGCTTCTCCCATCGCAAGGCTGAAACTCGCACGCCATCGGCTATCAGCACCTTTCCAGGATACAGTAATCATGCAGGGCGCCACAGCAATTTAATCCCAATCACAAAGTCGTACACGAGTCACATACGCACAGGCCATGCATTCCTTCCTCGCTCGGGGTTGCGATTACCCCTCTTTTTACTCGAGAGCCTTGCGGTGTGAACAATCAGAAAAGGAGCCTCTTTAACCCCCGATCCGCTTGTCCGCTGAGCTGACTTGGCCAGTTCTGTTTCTCGTAAGATCTTCTTCTAGTTTTGTGAACCCACCCCGCGATCCACTGCGTTGTCGATCTGAAGCTCTAGACCATTTATCTTGCTCTAATCCGGATAACAAAAGTAGAACTCCAAGATGGCCGAGCTGGATACGCCCATGGCCGGTCTAGAACCCGGTGGTGATGTCCAATTCAAGCCGTCGGCAGCTTGCACCGTTGCGGAGATCAAGCGATATCCTGTATGTCTCCACGGCTTCTTCCCCAGAGTGGAAATACGGTCTTCTAACTGGTTAGGCAGTCTGGTGCATGCAGCGAGTATACACACAGGATCCTTCAGCCTGGTCAACTGGAAGAGTGGGCGGAAGAAAGGGCAAGCAAGCCCTAACCTGTATACACGTACTATGTCAAGAGAATCCCACGTCTGACGATTGTCTTCTGGAGGTGCAGGGCGAATTCGCCAGCGATACTACCGAGTACTGCGGACGGGTCAGATGGATGTTCGTTTTCCACTACATACATACAATGTAGTGGATGAACTGACAAGATTCTTGTGCAGTTTCGCATGCGCCGCTGCCACGACGCTCGATGTGGAGGGGAGCTATGTCTCCTCGAGCGAGACCCTCGAGCTCGCGATGAGCCACGAGAGCTTCACCCGGCTCTCACGACGATACCAGTTCTCCGGCTCTCTAGACGCCTGGCGGTATCGCGCGACCTCTGGGTCCGCCTCTCGCAAGATCGAATATGATGAAGCTGGGGCAATCAGGTCGGTCGGTATGTATTCCCCTTCTCTCCACCGTCACATGCATCATCCACCAGTAAGTTAGATACATATAGTAACTAACACTAATGACCCGTGATAGTCTTCACAATCGCAATCCGGCTCTCCGGTAGCCTCGCCTCGATAATGTCCATCTACCACTCCTTCCACGACAACACAAGCACAATCCTCGCCCTCCGCGTCTCCCCCTACGACTACCGCCTGCTCCAACAAACCCTAGAAACCCACCGCAACCTCATCGGCCACGCACTGCTAGTCCCAACGACCATCATCGAGATTAGCCTCGCGTCAAACATGCTCTTTATGCAGAAAATCCGGCACGAGCTCAGCGCCGTCGAAAAGGCAACGGGCCAGCACGCCTGGCTGCAGATCCCCCGCTGCAGACGCCCCCGCGCACGGCAGCGAGCTCTCGCGGCTGGGCCATTCGGCCAAGATCTACATCTCGCTCTCGTCTCGGCGCATTGAGAGCGTGGCTTGTCTCCTCGGGCTGATTCGAGAGACTAGTTGTGCTACAGAGCTTGAGGAGTGCATGCATGGCCGCAGAGGCGCCGGCGGCGGGTTTGGGGGGGCCGGGATTGGAGGGCCCAGAGATGCGTATCGGCAGTGGGTCGGGGATCTCGAACTGTTGCTCAAGTTCCGCTTGGTGGATCTGAAGTATAACGAGCGGAGGGCGGATAACCAGATTACGGCGGTGCGTATACAATACATACACAATGCATGATATGATATGATATGTATTCGGACCAGGGGACTGACACTGAGACTGACACGAATAATAGATATACGGTATCCTCACGCAACGCGACAACATTGTCAGCACCTACGTCGCCATCGAATCAAAGAAGATAGCCGAGGAATCGAAGAAGATATCAGAGTCCTCGCATCGCGATGGTTCAGCTCTCAAGTCCCTCAACGTGCTGGCCGTGATCTTCCTCCCAGCGACATTCGTTGCCGTAAGCCGTCCTTCCCTTGCTCCCCATACACTACTACAAAAGACCGCATGCTAAAAAAAGGAGGGGGATCCCAGGCCCTCTTCTCCCTCAAACGCTTCGAAAACACGCCCATCTGGGTCTACTGGGTCATAGTCGTCCCGCTGACGCTGGTCATCTTCGGCTCCTGGACTTGGTGGACTGAGTATCAGCAGCGGCAGATTGCGCAGGAGACAATCGGCCGGGATACCGACCAGGCTGTGCAGCTGGATCTGGACCGCGCGGTTTCTTTCTCGCAGTCTAGTCCGGGCCCCCGCGGGTCTACGCCTTGTCTGGTGTCTGCGGTGCGCGAGATTCGGTCGCATACGAAGAGTCCTTATTATCCTCAGCCTGCAGCTCTTTAGGTTGTCAAGATTGAATGAGCAGGTTTTTAGGGAAGACGAGCGGATGGTAGAACGGCGGAAACGACTGCGCGCTGGGTATATTGAATTATTGGTCCTAAACATCGTGAAAACGTCGAGGCAATCACCGCGATAAGTGAAAGTGTTAAATAGGCTGGGATGGATATAGGTTTTGATATGAGAACTTCTCGTTTACTACTCTTTACTAAAACTTGGGATTGTCTTTTATTATATAATTTTTATATATTAATCCTCCATGCAGCCTTATTATTATTTATAGGGTATTAAGCCCTTTATTTTACTTTTTTTTATAGCCATGGTGAGAATAACTATATAATAATATATTATTTTTATAGAATGATAGCTTGTCTTCTAAAGATATTACTTTATAAAGAGGTTATTAGGTTATAAATACTCCTAAAATACCCCTAATATTAGGCTTTTAGAGTTATCTTCTATAACCTACTTTTATTCTAAGACTTACTTTTATTAGAATAATTATTATATCTATAAAAATATCTCTTATCTATAGTAATAATGAGCCTACTACTTATATCTACTATAAAAGTCTAATTATCCCTATACTACTAATAAATCGAGCCTGCAACCATATCATAGAACATCCGAACCACGTGGCTCAAGCAATAAACCCTTCATCCCCGGGTCCGGTGGATGCACGCAGCGGCGCGTTGAGGTCTGCGGCGAAGAGGCTGCAGATGAACTGGTTGGAGGAGGCGGAGAAGGAGCAGGGGGGGCTTCATGATCGGACTTTTACTGATTGAGGTTTGGGGACTGTCCTATTGAGTGCTGTGGCTAGCTGAGCTGAGGGCAGATATGGCTTTACTAGAGCAGCATTAGGCGTTGGTAAATCACTTGACAAGTAGCTGATATTCGACCAAGTGTGTAGTAATGGGACACCAGGGGTTATCTTATAATGAACAGTGTGTTTGTATAAGTGGATCATTTTCTTCCCTGGTAAACATGGCTCAAGGGCACTTGATAGCATACAGAGTATAAAAATGCTGCGGTGCTTGAGGCACATGAGGCAAGGCCTGCTGTGAACAGAGCTGAGCATGCATCACAAAGAGAGATGCTTTGTGTCCATGAGCCGTTTCATTTCCCCGAGAAAGATAGTGTTCTATATAAAAAAAAACTTACGAATGGCATCATATCCTAATAGCCTTTGTCAGTTCCCTAAAGGTGTTCCATCATAACGCTAGCTTCGGCATCCTTCGCGGGAAACCTGGCATTGCGACGGGCACACTCCTGCGACCGCCACCGCGGCTCAAAAAAATGGCATGAATAACTGCCGGGCTTCATTCCACTGTTTCTAAGACAAGGCGCAGATATCCAGACTGCGGATCGTGATGGGCAGCCAGTATTCCATATGCTACCCTGGCAGGTGATATGCCTGACTTGCAATACATGAAAGGGCTTCCGGGAAAGGCCTAAATGAGCCCGACACCTGGGGGGCAACGCTACTAATGATGGCTGCAGTTAGGGCCTGTACAGACGTTATAGATTCGCTCTTCTCCCAATACTACGGTGCTGATCCGAATCGCCGAGACAACAGAGGATGGACTTCCTCATTATGTGCAATTAACGGGCGGATAGGTTCCTATGGGCAAATATTTTTTTTTCTACTCGAACGTGTGTGAAAAAATATTCGGCTTTCACTAAGAAGCGTAGTGTCGGCGTCAATATTCAAGAACTAAAAGGTGGATGGTCCTTGAGCCATCGCACGCAGATCAGGCGAGAGGAAGGGCAGCTGAAACACGAGGCCAATAACTTTCGTTCGATTAAGCAACAATGAAATGAAAAGGTCCCGGCGCTTAGCAGCACTGAATCAGAAAGACGACTAGGCTAGGTGGTGATCTGACCGTCGTAGCAGCTAAGATTTAGCTAGCTGAGGACCATCCCGCGACGAAGCAACAGAGAAAGTGGTTATTGGTCGATGTAGAATCATCGAAGCTTTGGACAAGCATTTCGACACACCTAGTCGTATGTCACACTGCGTCCAAAAATATCCCACCCAATCGCTGTCGTGCCTCAGGGCATGGCCAAAAACCGTCGGCGAATCCGGGCCGAGCTGTAGCCGCCGGGAACTGGAACCCCTCTTATCGTGCATGAAGGATGGCTGGAGACTTCCAAAAGGAAGGGGAACATCACAATCTTTTATAAGCATTGATCGTCCAAGAGGTTTTCCCACCAAATCCGTCTACAGCTTTCCTCCTCCGCGCTCGTCCTGCATTCCTGTCACCATGGACGCCTCAGACATCATCCAATACATCGTCGTCCCCGTCATCGCTGTGATAGTCGGAGCTATCACGATCGCCATCCTATGCGTACGGCACAAACAGAAACAGAAAAGATTGGATCTTGAACACCAGCGTCTTCAGCAGACCTTCGCCACACCATGGATCCCCGATGCCCAGCAGCCCATCTACCAGATGCAGCATCAAGCCTTTCAACAAGAAAAGCCCTATCAACAATCCGCAGGGGGGATCCCAAGTCACGTCATGGTTCAATATCCGAGTCCGGTCGCTCAGGGGCCTCCGGGGTACTATGCACCGGACGTTCATGGACAGCAGCAGTAAATGGTATTCTTCCCATATCGGTTCAGAAGGCGCCGACTGACGCGTCTTCGATCAAGGCATCGTACCGGACCCTATTTCTGACGTGGCGAGTCATGCACTATTTGATTCTCCTACAACCGATCAAGGGGGTGACGCGTTCTGTTTAATGGACCGGGGTTGTCTATCAAATTGCGAAGATAGGTGTGTCGGGTATTTCTTTCAAGGAGGTCCTGGCGACATCACCTCAAGGAGCGGTTTCATTTGTTCAACATTGCAAGCATAGCGTTGCTGCATCTGGGTCTCGATCTACAGCAAGGAAAAGAGGAGTGTTGCCATGCTGGTCCTGCGATTCCCACCGGCCCCGTATTTGAGAAGGTGTGCTACAATGGACAGGGTGCCTCTCTCAACACTTTAGGATAGTTGTGTCCGTTTCAGGTTATCACGCGATTCCACAAATGAACTAAGTGCACTATACTGTAGCAAGGCCTCTACCACCCGAACATGACCCCGTCGCGCTGTGTGGGACAAAAGTGTTCTCCCTTTGTAAGCCTGCTTGTCTATCCTGGCGCCGGTTTTTTTATAAGAATCTCCAATATCTCCTGCTAATCGCCGCCCGCACCCTCTCACGCGGCCTTGTAGTGCTGCCTCGCCGTGTGTGACAGAGGTGTGAGACTGGCATCATCTCATGCCTCTATATTGACCCGTTTGTCACACTTGTTTTGAACACGTCTCTGTTGGCGAGGTCCGGGTTTGCCCTCCTCGCGAGGAAGAGTCCCATGATGCGCTGGCTGCAGGATTTAGCGGCGAGGAGGATGGTGGATATGTTCCAGTTGTAGTAGCTGTTTGCATTCACGCCATGCGCGATCTGGGAAGTGGTGGTTCTGTGGGTTAACAAATCTATAATAGGATTTAGCACCTAAGATTATTAAGGCAATAAGGGAACGTAGAAGATTAATGGGGTAAATATGTCTTTTTCTTTACCCAGGTGGCTAATAGAGGCTTGATGGGTGTGCTATAGCGGTACAGAGTCTCCAGTATCTAACATTAAAGTAGTGGCTCACCAGTAAAGGTTATAACTGAAAATTCCGCCGTTTGTGACCAGCCATGTGTGACCTTAGTCGCAGTTATTTTCAGAGCCAAGTTGACAGGTCCTTATTATTATACCGATGGGACTTTCCGGTTGGCGGAGTTTGTAGAGGCATTTGTGGAGGGGTGGAAAGATGTCTTGAATTCAGGGGTTATTGCATAGAACGTATGGCTGTGCCACTAAAACTAACTTGAACTGATTCTCAATTTCATAGAGTCATCATTGCGACATAGTAACATCGAGGTTTGTTTCCCTATATTCTGCTTCCATCCGTCTTGGATAATGATTTATCATGCTAACTGAGTACAATGATCTGGCAGCTCACTCGTCAACTCAGCTTAGACCTCATGCAACCATAGCAAAAACCGACTTGGACTCTATTTTAAATCCCAATAAGAGTCGCCTATCTTGGTACTCTACCAAACCATGCTGGCTCCGCTTCGATATCCCACTGCCACCACAGACCCGCAGCTCTCTCCCCATTGACCTGGAACTTCAGCAACATCTGCTTGTACTCTTTTGCAATAATAATCTGCATTCGCGTATAGTCCTTATCTGGCTGGAAAAAGCTGTAGACATCCGTCTAGTAAAAGGTTAAAGGGCACTTAGAAGCAAGATGGTGATTAAACACTATAGCTAAGGACACCAGGCTAGACAACAGACTTCACTACTATAAGTAGAGATGGTATATTCTCCTTTCCAAGGATATACTATAGATAATACTAATAGTCCTTACCCTATAAAAATATATTACTACTAAACAAGCTTAACTTTAACAAGGGCAGGCCAATATAGAACCACCCTATCCCATAGGTAGTAGGCTTGCTAAAGTCTAGATTATCTGCTAGACGCGTCTAGTATCCGCGGCAGACGCGAGTTATTTATTTTAATAGGTTATTAGGGATAACGTATTTAAGTTAGGGTTATTATTGCTATACTCTATATTAAGAGTAGCTAGGCACTAGGTAAGCATGTTGTTTAGGCTACTACGCATGCCCAAGCCTGCTAGGAGTGGGGAGCGGCAATAGCCACATGGTCATGTAGAATCTGGGAGGTAGTAGATCTGCCTAGTGCTTAGTTTTATGCATGGGACTGTGATATTGCTATTATGTTTAATATTAGCTTGGCTTATAGCTATTCTATCCATGCCAAGTATTTATAGGATATACTCGCGTATAAAGTTAGCAAACCACTAGCCTAAGACTTGATTAATAATAAAAGCTATCAAGCCTATAATAGTATTATTATATAACCACTCTTAATTAAATCTCTACTCCCTAGACATGTTTCTTGTGGGCATGGCATTAAGGATTAGGACCAAGTCTTGTATATTACTTATAATTATTCCCCGCGGACTAACTATAAGTATTATAGGCAAGGCAAGGCCTATAGTATGCTAGAAGTAATTAATAATATTAGCTTCCTGCCTATTCCATGGATTACCCTCTAGGTTAAACTCCAGAAGATGCTTTTAGATCTAGTTACTCTAGCTTAGTTAGCCTTTATTAACAAGGATCCCCACCACGGTGGATATAAACATCTTTAAGCACGAGGCTAGCATATATATGCTGTCTTTATTGGTAGGGAGGGTTAAGTTATTATTATAGTAGCTAAAGGCTTTTTTCATGATACACGCTCCTGGTGGGCTATTCCAAATGTGATAGAGGGGGTTCTGGCAGGTGGAGTGAATTTATTGGATTTGGGGGAGGCATGATGAAAGTCTGTGCAGGACTGTGTCTTGTTCCGTGTTCATCTTTCCGTGCAAAAGTAGTGTAAGAATGGGGAAGTCTAGGGAAGAGAACTAAGGGAGGCGGGCTAGTCGTGTTTCGGGGGAGGAAGGCATATAAATAGGATATCTGACCTATCTACACATGTCTCACGAGCTGACAAACTACAATGGCGCCACGTAGATGTCTCGTTCATATGGTATACTCCGCCTGCATGGAGATCCAGTATTATCTTCAAATACTTCCCACCAAGGAACTACAAGGACACGTAGTGTTTGCTGCATGCAATATAAGCTTCAATTCTAGCTAACGAACGGACAGCAGTTGACATCTGCTAAATTGGATCACCATGGCGTCCGACTATATCCCCATCATTCACACAAACAGCTTGACCCCCACGTTCACCTCCCCTCTCCCGCAACGCGAGCGTTCAGTATGCTGAATTCTCCTCACTTGGGAAGGGCTTCACCCTCGCCCTTTCCAGCACCAGCGCAACCAGTGTCACCCCAGGGCCACAACATTTTGTTTTGCTAGAAGTATCAAGGTAAGCTCGTGCCATGGTGTCATGATATGCTCTTGATGCTGGGAACTCACTAGAGGTGGAGGAGTAGGTCTGTTTTGAGAGTGTCAGTACAGTGGCACAAGGTCAAAGGGGCAAAACAATTGGGGGAAGAAGGACTTGTTCGTACCCTTTTTAAAATTTGGATAGTCGAAAGTGCTTGATGGAAAGCGATAGTTTGGTTTGGAGATTCTGTCTTGGTTAAGGTTGAGCAGAGATGCATTAAAGGGCAGGAGAGGACGCGGTATTTAACCTTTTGGCAAGGACAGTCTGTCGCAATTCATGAAGATTCTCTTAACATGGAGGATTAATGCCATGTCATGGCTTTTCGCCCAAGCTGGACAGGTGCAGCGCGCGCTGACTGCCAAGGTGTTGCTGTCGTCTCGTCTGCTCTGGAACCACCACCCTCCAATGTCGAGTTTACATCGTTGTATTCATCATGATTCGCCATGCACAAATGTGTGTGTATGTTTTGGAGACAAGCTCAGGCACCCCGCAGATCAACATTCGCGGACACTCCCCGCTGCCAAAACCCCAGACAATCAATTTAGCCGCTCGGCTGAATAGATGTTAAACAGGTAGCATTGCATAGTACATTTCCAACCTTATAGGACTAGAAACGGCACATACCAGGCCAAGCGTGATTTTTATTAAGGTGATTTTAGCTTGCCCTGAAACGTTACCGGGGAGTTGGCCCTTGTGAACCCCTGGACATTAGCTGGATTGCCGTTAATCAGCCATGGACTTGAGAATTCCGGACGCCTCACCATCTGTAGTATTTGCGGGGAACAATAAACTGCAGAGTGGGGGCCAAATCTATATTGCTCTTCTATAGCCCTGAAACGGGATAATATTCTACATACTGCGTTGTTCGTATCGTTCATCGCCCTACTATGCCCGGTGCGAAGTTGGGTAGCCCTTGAGGTAACTTTCTCTCTTCATGCTTCTAGTGTAATAATTGAAACGTATGCGCGAGTGATAGATTGAAGTAGGCCATGCATTAATGAGGCCTCTAGCCATGCTGTCGGTTAGGGTAGAAACTAATGATCCTACTCTAAAGAACCAGTACTGTTGCCACAATCAAGTAAGGCTTGAATCTCAGGAGCTCCATGAATTATTTTCCAGTACATAGGGCGTCTTAAAAATGCCCTTTGCTCAGCACATAAACGATGCCTTGTTTTCAGCGCGGATTTCCATTATATGAAAGCAGAACAACTCCGCACGCGCCTATGCTTGGCAGTCTGTTCCCTGCATTTTCCACCACGGGGAAGGCCCGACTCCCCCTCGTTGGTGACGAAACTACCCCTGTTGCATATTTATCCCAGATATTGCTCTAGAGTGGATAAGGCGCAACATCGGCGCTCGTGCACAGCCACTTTGGCTAATGATATTGAGGTACAAATGCTCGTTGGCAGACGGATCCCTTTTAGTCGGCTGGGAGCGGGGCTGCGGTCTCGGCATTCGACACCCCCTCACGCAACGGGTGGGGGCGAGACTATGTAGTGACACCAAATATGTGGGGGCCGAGGCGCTCGGACGAGGAGCTACATTTAGCCTCGACAGAGGTTGTTGCAGCATCGGCGGGAATTGCCCGCTAGCTCCAAGTCCATGCTGGTTTCAATGAGTACGGGCTGACGTAGCTAATAGTTAGCAAGCTCTGCAGGCTCAAGGCTCTTCGACGCAGTATGACATTGCCATAATGCTTGGACGCTTCGACTAAGCTTTCAAAGAGACTCACGGCTTGTCCAGCAGTCAATCGTCTCAGACTACGTTGGGTTTCGCTGAAATGTAGCCCAAGAATTTCAAGACACAATTAGACATGTGACATAATAGTTAGTCTGGTAAATCAGAGACTCTAGACGCCATCCGAAGTTTCAACTTATCCCCAACAACAATCTCATCCTTCCTCGCCATGAGCTCCTCTATTTCCCGTACCCAGCTTATATACCTCGCACCCAACGACTCTCCACTTAACATCCAACCAAGCAATTGTATCTCCCACAATATCTGGCGACTCTAGGAAAGCGTTCCGCACTGCCTTAGGTAATAATCCCTTAGACATAGTTGTCTTAATCGCATGAGGATTAAAATAGAATGCTAGTAGCCCTTACTTACTATATTTAACCTGCAATAACTTGGTCCATCTTAATATTGCAAGCTTTAAGCTCTAGCAACCCCAGCCCCAGGGCTAAGCACTTAAGGCGCCTAAGGAGGAGATGTTAATCATAATCCATGACCTATCGCGTTTAGCTTGGGTAGTAAACTATATAGGGAGGAAGGCGCGCGCTATATTAAATAGGCCGTGAAGATTCACCTTCCAAGTTTACTAGCATATATCTGCATCTAAATCAAGGAAGGGCTTGAGTAGCTCCATATCTCCTATATTATTCACAAGTATAACTAAACACCTGCTAAAGTACTGCTCCACGTTATCATGAAGTGCCTGAACGCTCGCCTGGTTTGAGATGTGAACCACGAAGCCCAACACCATAGGCTCAGGACGTCCGGCTTGCGTTGCGGCGCCTTTAAGCGATAAGATTGGTTGTTATGCCGTGTAGATCCGCGATTGCTATCGCAGAGGCTCCTGCATGTGCAAAACCTGTAGCAGCGGCATATCTGACTCCGCTTTCCCAGGCGCCTCCTGTGATAAGGACATGTTTGCCGGCTAGGTTCAGTTTTAGCGGGGCGATGTAGTCATAGGTGGCTGAATGGTGTGTTGCTATGAAGTTGCCAGCCAGGGCCGGCTTTCCCGACATTCTGCACTGATCTAACGTACCCAGTAAAACGTGTAGTTTCTTGTTTGAAGCAGAACATCGAGGTGAACTGAGATACCAGATGGCCACTTTGACCCCAACTGCATACTAGGGTTTCTTCGGTTATCCAGCGGCTTCGCACCAGCTATACCCAGAGTCGTCTGTACTATGTCTTGGAACACTGATAAGCTGATAAACGATCCAGATAGTGTTTGAAGCACCTAGTCGGTCAGTAAAGAATATATGCAAAACAGCCAGACACGTCTCTATGAGTGGAGGACAGGTGACTTGTTACCCAAAAAGCGGGGTAGAGCAGACAACTGACGCCTTTAAAAGAGAAGAGGGATTCTTACTGTCTAGTGATCCAATAAATAACAAATGTCCTCGTCCTCCCAGAGTCAACACGTACGAAACTCCTCACCTGGTGTCAAGCTTGTTGGAATTTCCCCGTGAAAAACCAAGTTTATGACTCGATTATCGGAGCATGGACCACACCCGAGATTAACTATACTATCGCTGCTTCTCCGACGCTAGTGCTGGCCAGTTGCGCTCCGGAAGATATTACGATGGCCATCCGACACTTCCTCCATCGGATTTACTTCGCGAATTCGCTAGACATCGAATGCTACGGAACCAGAACCCACTGCATTAGTTTCGGTGACAAATCGTCCACTTAAAGCAGTGCATCGCGCCCTGTCAAATACTATATGGATGGCGAGTGCCCGGCAACAATCTGGATCGCTGTAATCCGGGTACCAGGGTTAGCAACTATCGGCGAGCATCCTGGATAACACGCGTATTTCAGAAATGGAACCTTAAATTGAAAATATAAATATCAAAGAAAGGACGATTGGAGACTCTCAGTGCAAGGAAACCTCAAGCTATAGAGAAGGGGGTACAGTGAATAAAGCAAGTGACATGAAAAACCCCAGCCATGGCGCCGATAACCCAAGTGCAGATACAGGAGAGAGAGGTGATAGGGGTGCTGCTGCCTCCAGTCCCACGCAAGCCCGAATCAGCAGATCACCTGCCGGACAAGGTTATCGCAATTCCTCACACCCGCAGGCGAATATTGGAGGATTAAAGCCAGTCCTATCTACTTCTGAGAACTCTCCATGTCGCCAGCAAGACGACCAGACGGCCATAACGATCAAAAATACTTCAGCCCGAACACCCTATGACAGTGGACGTTCTAATGACGATTACGAAAGTGAGAATAGCCAAGCAATTGGTGGGCTGGTTCATGGCCATTCAAGACTACGATCCAGGCTAAAATGCAAGCCAGATGAACGCCTGGCGAAGAGACATAAGCATCCGTCAGATGTTGGCACGCCAATCAGATTTACTTTGGTGTCAGCCGATGACGCTTCGAGAGAGCATTTAAGTCTGCCACAGAGACCATCGACCGGCAGCTTTCCGGCTAACCTTGGCAAAGCGCAGGAGATCCTTGGTTGAGGAATTTTGCGTATCCAACCCCATGGGCCTCGGAATGCCGACACCATTACATTCCTGCCGGATGTTACTCAACGACGTCTATGCCATTGACGCCCGGGATATCTTACGATAAGAGGTCCAACTCAGCTAGCTGTAACCAAAATACTCCAGCAACCATATTTGTGACTGGAAATATGCCAGTTACACGGAATGACCTCCTAATAGACCCTTTAATTATTGCCGATAATGCGCCGTGGGAGGCGGAGGCAGAAGATTACCATCCACCTTTCTTCATGGGTGATACTACTTCATCAGAGACGACTTGTCCATATCCAGACCCTTCGCCCATTTTCTCCAGCGCACCTGACCACGGACGCTCTATCACACGCAGAGGCAGGGCGGTGACGCTCAATAAAACAGCTGCCCTCACAGTCTGGTCCATCAGAAATTGCCTCGCAATAATATAGTTGGCATTCTTCCCTCCTGTGATCCTCCAGATTCCTCTCATGGAAATAGACAGTTTAAATCCTGCAAGCGAAAGCCGTGCCAACCAGATGGACCAGCACCCAAACGGGCTCAAAACAATCTGTCGGCCGGAGCCCCTGGCTCCCGGACTTGCTCAAGCATTCTTCTCACTATTCCGTTGAACATTCCCCTCACGACTCACGAGATACAGCGATTGGAGCAGTAATATTGGATAGCCCCTGTTTCCTTATTTAGTTTAGTCGATTCCTGTGCTTAAATAGTCTCGTTTCCCCAGTTATTCAGAATGACAGACCTCTCAACTTTCTTAACATCCTCCACCTAGATCGACGGCCCGGCCGACACAATCATTAATTTGGCAGGGGAAAATAAATTTGCGGCACTCTACTCTTACTCCTTGTCTCTGCCGCGTGACAGGCGTTTTCAATTCTTTCATGGGTTGTTGGAATGTGACCTACCAGATTACGTATTATTCCTGATCTGCCAATGGCTGAGAACGGGAGTGCGCGGTCAGCAAGTCGCTCGAATCAACGGTCAGGTAGTAGTGAACCCTATGGGAGCTCCAGAAAGGGCATGCCGTGGTCACCTAAAGAAAAAGACCTCCTACTGAGGTTGAGTGGACGAAAAACGACCATGGTCGGAGGTGACAATATCATTTTCGGACAGTTCCCAGGCCGGAGTCAAGGCTCCATTCAAGTATTTTGGAGTACGAGCCTCAGAAGCAGAGTACATTAAAATGGCATTCTTTGGCGTCACAAAGTTTGATTTATAGCTTGTAACTAATTAGAGTAGATTTAAAGTTTTCGAGCGAATTTCAACGAATACGTTATTAGGACGCCATAGAAAGTGATAGGAGCAATACAACGGTGCTTTAGACAGATAATAATATAAGGCCGGGCCTGATCTAGTGCACACACACTTACAGTATAATTGATTTAGTTGGGACACTTATGTCGCCGAGTACCCTCCATCAACAAAGAAAACCTGACCTGTAACAGCCTTGCTTGAGTCACTGGCAAGATACACGGCAATCCCCCCCAAGTCTTCTGCAACCCCATTCCTCCGTATCATGGTGCGCATTGCGTGGGATTCTGCTTTCGTTGGGTCCCCTAATACTGCAGTAGTCATGGCTGTTTCAACGAGACCAGGAGCGATAGCATTACATAAAACGCCTCGTGGTGACCAAGCCTCCGCCTGCGACCGAGTAAGAGATACGAGTCCGCCTTTTGAAGCTCCGTAGGCGCTGCTGTTGCCAAAAGCTCTAAACGACTGCTGGCTGACAATGTTGATGATGCGTCCACTTCCCCTTTTTGCCATAGCCGGTCCAAACTTCTGTCCAAGAGCAAATGGTGCCGTAAGATTGACAGCTATAGTCTCATCCCAGTCTTTGACTGACAGATGGTCCATATGAATCCGAGTATTGATGCCTGCAGCGTTGACTAAAATGTCAGGGACACCGTATTGCTTGATGACCGCGTTACTAATGGCGTCGGCGTCGCGGACGTCAATAGGCAGTCCGTGTGCCTCGACTCCTTTCCTGGAGAGGTAATCGACTGTATTCTGGACCGGGCTTGGACGTCGAGCCACAACAATAACGGCAGCTCCAGCCATGCCCAGGGCGGCGGCCATCGCCCGTCCGATGCCGGAGCTGCCTCCAGTGACAACAGCGACACGGCCGCGAAGACCAAAGAGGGACTCAAGATATGTGGCGCTGGTCCGTATGCCGTCTGTCATTGTTTCGTGTATAGAATTAATATGGTGAGGAAGTCTGCGAATTTTCCTTCCTTCTTAAACAATATGTGTATGAGTCATATGGTACCCGTCGCTTTGCTTTCCCCACCAGCCCGCCCCTCATCCCAACCACCTCCTCTCCATCACTTGACCCTGGAATGCCTATATTTACTCTCAAACAATGTTCATCCAGTCTACCAACTTGGCCCCTGCGTGAAATCCGCCGACAGAATCAACATTACCTTCCATCAAACACATACCAGCCCCCTCATCTCGCTAGAAAAGCACAAGGTAAAGAAAGCTCCCTCAACTACACCCTCACTACACCCCCCTCTCCCTGAGCACAGCCCTCAACGTCGCAGCAAACTTCTCGACATACTCCCTGTTCAACATGGTATAATGCGCCCCCTGCACATCATGGAAGCGCACACCCTCACGCACAAACTCCCTCCACGCGCTTAGCCTGCCCTCAACCCAATCCCGCCGATCCTTCGCAACATGGCTCAACGGGTCGGCAACAAACACATCCATACATTTCACGGCCCCCCGTGGCTCATACTCCACGGCCAAGCTCTGCATATTCGACGCAAGATCCACCCAGAGCAAGTAGTACTCCTCCGAAAGGCCCAGCTCGTCCCAGCGCGCAGCATCACAGTGCCCACGCAGGTAGCGGATGGCGTCGAGGCGGCGGTTCTCTCGATTCAATTCCTGCAGAGCAGGCTTGTGCGTATACGCCGCCTTCTCGGTCATCAGGCCCACGAAGTAAAACAGGTGGATCACGCACTCCTCCCAGACGAGCTCGCGCATGCGGGACTTTATGTGCGGCGGGAGATTCCAGCTCCCGCAGTAGCGGACCTCGTCGCCGGCCTGTTCGAGCAGCTTGCTCACTTCGAACGCCACCATCCCGCCGAAGGAGTACCCCGCTATTGCGTAGGGCCCGTGTGGTTGACGCTGCTTGATTGCGTCGCGGTAGGTTGTGAAGAGCTCGTCTAGAGAGGTAAAGGGGGGCTCGGGCAGGCCGGCTGCAGCGTTGAAGCCTTTTGCGCGGAAGGCATAGACGGGCCGGTCTTTGATGTGGTGTGCTAGGTTTACGAATACTAGGACCTCGCCGACACCTGGGTGCACGAGCCATAGGGGGGTCTTGGTGCCGTGGGGTTGCAGGGTTACGACGGGGTTGTAGACGTGTGTGGAAGTTTGCTTCTCTTGCAGGGGGGCTGTGGCGCTTGCTGCGAGGGCGAGGCCCTTGGCCGTGGGATCTTTGAGGATGTCTGTTAGGCGCAGTGACTGAAAGGGCTGGAGACGCTTGTTGGCTAGGTGGATGATGGCTACGAGATCCATCGACGTGGCGCCTATGGACAGGATTGAGTCGTTGACGCCAAAGTCTTCATCCTCAGGCCGGAGCTCTAGCTGCTGCTTGATGATATCCAGAATGAGCGCTTCCTCCGGTGTCTCTGGGCTGCCGCGTGTCTTTTGCTGGTATCGCTTAATCGCTTCATCGTTCGTTTGCTCCTGCGCAGCGAACCTCCCCTCTTCAAACGCGGTCTTGAGTTTCGCCCGCGATAACTTGCCTAGCGTGCTCTTTGGCATGTCCTCTAGACGCAGCGGTACGACGCGCGGTCGCGACCGCGTGTGCATGGCCACTACGCGTATGATGCTGCTCTGCGTGGTAAAGCGCGCTTCGTCATCGCTCTCTCCATACGAGGGGAGGTAGAGCACGACGACTCCTTCCGTATCCATGGAGCCATCGCGCGAGCTAAACGTACAAAAGTAACTGGGCGTCGTGCCTGGGATCTCCGCCTGCTCAAGAGCGGCATCCAGCTCGTACGGGAGGTATTTGACTCCATTGATGTTGATTATCTCCTTTGTGCGCCCGTCAAGATGGAGGTTGCCGTTGCTGTCCATGAACGCCAGATCGCCAGTCCGGAACCATCCGTCGCTGGTGAACGCCTCTGCCGTGGCGGCCGGATTGTTATAATACCCCGTGAACACGACCTCCCCGGTTACTTCGAGGCTCCCACGCTCACCGGGGGCTGTCTGCTCGCATGGATTGTCGAGCCTTGTCACCCGCATGCGCACCCCGGGCATGGGTCTCCCGAGACAGGCGAACTCGTGGTGTTCCGCGTCATCATAGCTCGGACAGCGGGAATTGAATATACACCCGGCCGCAGTCTCGGTCATGCCGAACGAGGGCTTGAAGACGTCGTCTGGTGCCCCGTACCGGCTGAGGAGGGCTTGGAGTGCAACACACACCTTCGTGACGTTGGCTTCGCCGCCGGTGTCAACATAGAGCGTCTCGAGGTTGAGGTCAGAGTCCAGGGTGTACTCTGGACTCCCAGACTCCAGCTGTCGTCGCAACTTGGCACAGAGGAAGTTGGGCATGAACGTGCGCGAGACGCGGTGGCGGCTGATGAGGTTCAGCAGCTGGGCCGGATTGACGAGGAGATCCGCGGCTGGGACTTGTATCTGCGATATGCCGGACACAATGGCGAATATGTGGCAGTGGACTAGGTTGGCGACGTGGTCCATGTGCACCCATGATAGGAACGGGCTTCGGGGGAAGCGCAGATTCCCCACGGCGGACTTGCCCCGGAATGCGGCGAGGAGTTGCTGGTGTGTCAGTGGGACGGCCTTTGCGTTACCGCTGCTGCCGGAGGTCAGCATGAGGGCGAGGATGTCGGTTGGTGATGGGTGGAGCGCGGGGAGAGGTGCCTCAACAGCACTTTCCTCCACGGGAAGAGCAAGAATCTCATCCACTGTTCGAGCCTCAATCCGGGCGACCGCTGTCTGCTCTTCAAAGGGGCCTAACAGGGCGGACCGAGTCAAACAGATTGACGCGTTGAGCGTCTCGGAAAGATGTCGGAGATGCTTCTGTCTGTCTGCTGGGTTCTGGCTAAACATCCCGGGCCCAGTGACGGCGGGTATGCCCCCAGCCAACAGGATGGACCAGTACCAGACGATGCTATCAAAGGTGGACTCAAAGTGGGTGAGGACGATGGACCTGGGCCTGCACAACCCGTGTTGCAAGAGCCTGGTTGCATTTGTTTCGGCTTGGTGCAGCAGCTCCTTGTAGGAGAGTGTCTGCGGTGGTGATGAGTTGGGGATGCTGTTTGGGATGTATGCAATTATGCCCTCGTTGGTGTGAGTGGCAGCATGTCGTAGGGCGTCCACAATGTTGTCAAATGGGTATTTGGCTGCCACGACAAGGGCGATATCTGTTTTGCTGGGTGCCATATCTTACACTCTGAGCAATACTCTGGATGTTCGGGAGTGTTTCAATGCAAATGATGGGGTGGATGAGGAGTATCCTACCTGTTTCTCCGC
This sequence comes from Aspergillus pseudodeflectus, assembly GCF_044049435.1. Taxonomy (NCBI): domain Eukaryota; kingdom Fungi; phylum Ascomycota; class Eurotiomycetes; order Eurotiales; family Aspergillaceae; genus Aspergillus; species Aspergillus pseudodeflectus. The sequence goes on along the minus strand of NW_027263798.1, from coordinate 122,273 downwards.
AATCTAGAGACTTAAATATGTACCCAAATGAATACGAGACATCCCTGCCCTCGCGGGATTTATCCAAATGAGGTCCATGCCGTGTCACGCTACTGACTGATGATCTCTATTACACGAAGAGGAATACGAGGTTGCATTCTCGCACAATGAGACAAATGGCGTCCCACAAGCCAAGCCCGCAGCAAGGGGGGTCTGGGCCGTGGCGTATACATATATCACGACAAAAAGAACTCAGGAAATCCTTGCAACAATCCCTTCGCAGAGAAACCACCTCAACATGGCTACAGAATACTGGTCCCGTCATCTCCGCTCCGTGCTGGCTCCGCTGTTCGCAGCCACTGGCACATACTCCTCAGCAGACCAGGAATCCCATCTAGCCTTTATTGACAAGCACATTGCGCCCAACCTTGGACCTCTTCCCTGGGAGCCCCATGGCCCCTACAGCACCCCGTCCTCCCTCGTGGGCTCCCCCTTCGACCCCAGTATCAACATCGTTTCGTCCGGCGTGGCAAAGGTCCGTTTCGACTTTGACGTGATCAGCCCACCCAACCGAGCAGGCCCGGACCCCTTCGCCGAGAAATCAGCCCGGGAGATCCTCCATCGTCTGGCGGCCCTCGTGGACGCAGACACACAGTGGATGGACAGCCTCATGGACGCCCTCTACCTGACTCCGGAGGAAGCCGAGGTCGCGATTACGAAGATGCCTCCTGGCGTTGCTATCCCCCCCAGCTCGGTGGGCTTTGATTTTGACGGTCCCGAACGCACACTCAAGTTTTATATCCCCTGTGTACGGAAGGCGCTTGCAACGGGGCAGGAGGTGTCGGCTCTCATGCTGAAGACTCTACGTGGTCTGGAGCCGCTGGGGTCCGAGCTCGTGCCAGCGTTGGACTTGATCGCTTCGTGAGTTGGGTCTGCATCTGTGTAACCCCCTCAGTGGAGGTAGTGTTGACCGGCCAGGTATCTCTCGACCTGCACCAACGACGCCATACTCCCGCTCGTAGGAATCGACTGCCTCGACCCTCGCACACACAAGAATGCGCGCGTCAAATGCTACCTGCACACAAGCGGCAACAGTTTCGCCGTCGTCCGCGACGTGCTGACCCTCGGCGGCCGCGTCAACGACGCAGTCTCGCTGAAGCGAGTCGAGACGCTAAAATCCATCTGGCCCTTCTTGATCAACGAGCTAGAAGGTCCACAGAGCGATGCCGCCACCCTCGACGAGAGCTGGTCGAAGCGGGAGCGACTCAATCGGACGGGATACTCGGGGATCCAGTATACGGTTGAGATTACGCCTGGACGAGCGATCCCCGATACGAAGGTTTATGTCCCGTTGTTCCAGTACACGGATAGCTCTGCGGTCGCGGAGCGGAACTTTGAAAGCGCGCTGAAGAAGCTGGGGAATGAGTGGGGGGTAAGCGGGAAGTATAGGCGTGTTATGCAGGGGATCTTGTGAGTTCTTCTTCTTCTTTCTGAAGTTACCTATCGGCGCTGACGACCGCAAAGCAAGGATGTAGGGAACTATGGGCAGACGTATGCGTCTTTCTCGTACACCGAAGGGAAGGGCGTGTATATGACGTCGTATGTTGCTATGCCGATCAAAGATGAGGGAGGGGGTGGTCTCGCTGGGGATTTCGGGTTTAGAGACTAGAGACATGTAGCCTTAGTAGCTGCAGTGATCAATTGGACATGGGCTTTTCCATTCATTTCCTCTTTCGTTCACCCTCTAGACTCTCTCTTCCCGTAAAGTTCTTACCTTTCCCGCGCTTCAGCATGTCAGGAAGATCCAATTGAGCACGCAGCATGCGGCGGACTACCCCATTTGGCCATGAGGGTCCGTCACCGTAAACAGATAATCACACCATAAGCGGGGAATATGTTAGCCTGCTTTCCCGGTGATCTAGAGCTGAGCCAGCTGCAGCTGTAGGTGGTCTCGTATGCCGGAGTCTAGCCTAGTGTCGCACAATACGAGCTTCACTGCAGCTTCTTCCACTGCGGGGTTGATTGTCCTACACTCCAAGCTGACACGAACACGACAACCCCGTCCCCGTCTCACGAAATGTAACCCAAGAAACGCAAATTATAAAAGATTAACCAAGACCAGAGGATGAAAGTTCAAACAATATGCGCCAACCTCAATTCCACAGCGTGCCCTCGATTACCCCTTCTTGCAATCGAGATCTGCCCCGCGTCGCAAACAGCAGCAACCGACCAAGGACGGAAAGAACGATGCACGCAGCTCTGGTCCCATCCTGGTCCGTCCCGGCCCCAGTCTACACCCAGATTCCAGACCCCGACCCGCCGCTACCAGGACAGCTGCAGCTGAAGATGCTGGCCGTGGGGATCCCCCGTGTCGTCCGTCTCCGCGCCCAGGGGATCCACCCCACCGCAAGGGGAGCCAACCTCCCGTACGACCCTAGCATTGACGGCGTGGGAATTGACGAGCGGACAGGGGTCTCGTATTACATCCTTCCGCTTTCGGTACCGTGTCTTGCGGAGCGGGTCAATGTGGACAGGGGGAACCTGGTCCCGCTGCTGCAGCCTGGTGCGTCTGGGCCTGGATCTGCGTCTCTGGACCCGGTGGCAATTGCGGGGCTCATGAATCCCGTGTCAAGCAGTTGGATGGCCTTGAGAACGAGAGTGAATGGGGAGATTACGGGGAAGACAGTCCTTGTCCTGGGTGCAACGAGTAAGAGTGGACGGTCAGCTGTGCTGGTTGCAAAATTCCTGGGGGCAAAGAAAGTGGTAGGGGTGGCGAGGAAGGAGGAAGGACTCAAATGTGTGGAGGGGCTGGATGGGTGGGTTGCTTCGGAGGATATACTTACTCGAGGCACCGGGGCCCGGTTTTCTCTGCCGAATTGGGTTGGACCGGTGCATATCGTGCTGGATTACGTTGGAGGCAATGTTGCAGCGGGCGTTTTGGGAGGTGCTGAGATCGAAGACGGCGAGGAGCTGCAGTATGTCCAGGTTGGGAATCTGGCGTTGGAAATGGGAACGGGAGAGAAGCATATGTTCGAGACATTGCCTGGGCATCTAATTAGCCGGAGACGCATTTGCATTCGCGGATCGGGGATGGGTAGTTTCAGTAAGGGGGATTTGATCCGAGAGATGCCTGGCTTGATATCATTTCTTGCGCGGATGAAGGCGCCGTTTGAGATTGCGAGTGCACCGATGAGTCAGGTGGCGTCGGTTTGGCGGGATGAGGATACGAAAGGGACCAGATTGGTGATTCTACCTTGATCTGCACTGGAATGACGAAGCAAGGGAGTTTGTCATGGAATATTCAAACCCGGACTCCTGTCAGATATAGTAGCGTCAGCTCCAGAATACGAGCTCCACAAAGTACAACCCCGTGGTCAATCGGGTTCACCGTGTTATATAGCGCCTTGTCCTAGTTGAATCCACGTACTCTAGATTATCGTACATTCATCATGGGCTCGATAGGACCCAACAATGCAGTCGTGGACCCAACTCCACTCTTCTCATCCCGGGTGCAGAACTGGGAGCCCGGGGCGAGTAAGTCATTCCAGGATCACGGCCTGCAATCCAAACTAATCAATGCATCCAGTCCGCAGCCTACTCCCCCTGGAAGCCCTCCCCGGCATGATCTCCCTCGTTGCAGGGAAACCCAGCCCGGAGACATTCCCCATTGCCGAAATCGCCATCTCACTAAAAGATACTGCAGCGGGGAAAGACAGGATCGTTGTTGACGGAGAGGAGCTTAACCAGGCTCTCCAGTATGGTCTTCCTAGGGGAAATGCGAGCTTGATTCGGGTTTGTCTCTGCTGGTTAATAATCCACTGTCGTTTTTGACCAACGTCATTCAGTGGTTCGAGTCTCTCCAGAAGAGAGTCCAAGGCCTTGATGAGGACGGAGGCTGGGCGTGCTGCATTGGCAATGGAAGCCAGGAGCTCATCCATCGTGTTATGCAGGTCTTCACGGACCCAGGGGATCCGGTTCTTCTTGAAACGTGTGTCTCATTCGCTTGATGCGACCGATGACGCAGACCGTACTGACAGCAATAGGCCAACATATCCGTATGACTCTCTATAGCCAGCTGCAGGGCGCACGAATATTGATATCTACTAACCAGCACTGCAGTGGCGTGGTAGGATTTCTGCGCGCAGACGGACAAGAACTCATCCCCGTCTACTCCGACGCCGATGGCCTCAATCCAGCCTGCCTGGAGCAGACATTATCCACATGGCCCAGCGACTCTTCTCTCCCCAAAGTTCTCTATACAACGCCAACTGGGTCGAATCCAACCGGTCAATCCTGCACTGAGAGCCGCAAGGCCGAGATGTAAGGAATCTGCTCTTCTCCTCAACTACTGTCAGATCCATGTATGAGCTGATAGTTCCGTTCGACACGTATAGCCTCCGTCTAGCGAAGCGATTCAATTTTATAATCCTCGAAGATGACGCATATTACTATCTCGACTACAGAGACGAGAGGCACAGAGCGCGCAGCTATCTCGCGCTCGAACGAGAAGTCAATGGAGACTCCGGCCGCGTCGTGCGCTTCGACTCGCTCAGCAAGATCGTCAGCCCCGGTCTGCGTCTGGGCATTCTTACCGCACCTGCTGCAGTTGTTGACAAGGTCGTCCGGATTACCGAGAATATCAAGTCTGTTCTCCCCAGTCTTTCTCGACTTAACTTGTTTATTCTACTTATTTACCCATTGAACTTGACAGTCTTCAGCCCTCCTCCACAACCCAACTCATAGCCCTCTCATTACTCCGCCACTGGGGCCACGCTGGCTTCCTGGCACACTGTGCGGAAGCCGCAGAGGTCTATCGCCGTCGCCGAGATCTTTTCGTCGCTGCCGCAGAGCGACATCTCCAGGGACGAGCTACGTGGGTGGTTCCAACGGCGGGCATGTTTATTTGGCTCGAACTGCAGCTGCCGCCGGGAGGGAATAGCTTTGAGCTCTTGAAGAAACAGGGAACGAAGAATGGAGTTCTTGCTATTCCTGGTGGTGCGTTCATGCCAGGAGGCGAGAATACGTGCTATATTCGCGTGAGCTTTAGTCTTGTTTCGGAGGGGGATATGGACGAGGCGTGTAGGAGGATTGCGAGACTTGTTGATGGACGTGCTTGTACCTCCTAGGCTCGGAGGCTTTAATCCATGGAGCTTTGTAAATCCTCTGATTCTTAATCCTATGACTTCTGTCTTTGCTCTGAGTCTAGTTCTGCTCGCTATCTGCATTCCCTGAGACAGAGCCTGCAGGTACAGGTGGCTTCTGGCCGTAAACGACGTACCTATTCAGCTCAGCTCAGCCCCTCCAGACCTCATATACAGTGACGAAAAGAAAGAAAGAACTTACACCGGCCAGTAACCATGCACATCCCCATTCATCAACTCTGCCTTGACCTTCCCCAAGAATTCCCTCGCAGAATCCCCCTCCCAACCCAGCACCTTCACCAACAAAGCCATCGAGAACTCCTCAAACCGCTGCAGGACGTTAAAGAGATTCCACAGCCCCAGCATCTTCCCCTTCTCATCCGCGGGCCACGTGTTCGTCGGCCATTTATACACGACCGTGTGGCAATTCACGAATCCGGCCTCGCGCATCCACATCTCGTATTTGGCAGGGTTGTCAACGGGCCGGTTCATCCTCTTCGACGCCTCGATGAGGAGTCGTCCCCAGTGGGAAAGCGGGCTGTTGTCTGGTAGGGTTCCGTCGTCGCTTGTGACAGGGTTGCTGAGTTCTTGCATCTCCAGCCAGCCGCCGGGGTTGAGGGCGCTGTTGAGCGTGAGATTGCGTTAGGGTTTGTAGAAAGTGAGCGCAACATACTTGATCGCCTGCTCGAAGAGCCGCGGCTCGTCTAGTCGGCGGTGATGCTGGCGGCAGTGGAGGAAGTCGAATTGGCGGGTGTACATCCATGGTTTGTTGGCATCGCTTTGGTCTAAAATAACGCTGAGACGTGGGGGTATGGTATGAGTGGGGTTGGGGTCGTTGGCGACGATATATGCGGAGGGGTTCTGCTCAGCTGTATCCGGGTTAGTTCGAGGGTGTCAAGTAGGTGGGTAATGCGGCGGCCTACCAAACGCGTGGACCCAGGTTGCGTCTCCTGTTGCTATATCAAGCACGGATTGTGGTGGTGATGGTACAGGAGATAAGTAGAGTTTTCCGTCTAGCGTTAGGTGGAAGAGCTGGTGCTGGAGGGCTTGGTAGTGTGAGCCAATTGTCCTGTCTCTATACTTCATGGCAGTGGGTTAAAGTTACCAAGTCGGTCGGTCTGTGGGGAGCCAAATCATCTTAGCATTGGCACTGAGGATCAGAGTTTATATTTGACGTTGTTAATCTATACAAACCTCAGGATCCCGCTCTATAGGACATCACTATTAGCTTGGGCGGATATTTATGCACACCTCTGAGCCAACATACCTCCACTCTTGGTGTCCTGAAAGAGTTCCTGTCTCGCCTGCCCTGTGCTGTCGAGGTACTTGTGTACGGACTCCGCGACCGCATTGGCAAGGTCATCCCTACATGTATTAGATATTATTACTGTAGTATATCAGTGGGTAGAAGCCGTACATGTCTGCGTATGGGCTATTGACCACGGTGACGGTAGGGTAGAGCATTCTGGTAGGTAAACGGCTCCAGCTTCATTGCGAGGCTGGAGGCTTGGTGAGTTTTATAGCTCGGCAGTCTTACGTCCTCACTTGGCAGCAGCGGGAGATACGAGAGCGAGCGGGGTTTTAGATCAGCAATACGACCTTGGAGGGCTGGGGTCACAGTTGCCCTCGGGCCTGACCGATACGAGGTGTCATCGCTCACCGTCTTCCCCTCACTCTCGATCTGGCCTTGTTTGATCTGACGCACCTTACCTGCCTGAATCGGCCGTAAATGGCACGGTCAATTTGTTGTCTAGCCCGCATCAATCTTTCCCCGCCATATGAATCAACTGTTGTGACCATACAGATACATTGTCGCCGGGAGATAAGGTGAAAAAAACCCCAAGTACTCAGCAAACCGTATATACCAAGCAGGCCCCCAAAAAGGTGAGTAGCGATCGATGCATGCCAGAGGATGAAGTTGGGCGACTAGCCCATCACGACCACAAATGCACTCAGCAGGATTAAGTCGTAATGCGGACACAAATACACATCAAGGATCTACCGACCGGTGATGTAAGCAGAGCTTACCTTAACTGACACCAAGGAATTGCACCACCGCAGCGTGATGATGCCTCACAGCGAGGCGGACAGCGCCGCACCGGGTACGCGCCGTACCGCATCGCACCAGCTGAAGACCGCTCGTCCAATCGCAGCCCTACACTACGCCACAGGGCGTAATGCGCCATAGCGCTCTGGTTGTGAAATGATCGGGTATGATTTTTAGTTCGCTGGACAAGGTTGTTTTGTCATGCCGATGTCCAGGTAGGTAGAATATCTGCCTCGTCCACTCAGGCAGAGTTAGCTGCGGTGTGGAGGAATGGATGAGTATAAATGGGCTTTGCCTCTTACCGGGAGTAGAAATTTCAGTACACAGCTTCTTCCTACTCTTAACCAAGGTGGAAATGTCAAAACGCAAGCCAACAGCCAAGCCGCGCTGCGGCGAGGGAGGACCTTTGAGCTGCAATACCTTCCAGAGACCATTTGTCAACGCGGATGCGTTGCGGATGCATTGTACTAACTTAAAGATCAAGGTAAATACTCAGGCGAAGCTAGTCTATGTCACAGTTATATTTTGGGGAAGTTGAATCTTACTTGCATACAGTCTCGATGTTGCCGTCACTATTCTGCACAAATCTACTAATTTACATCCTTCCCCAGCTATTCACAGATATAGTTTAAGAATGAACACGATACTTCAGGAAGTGAAATTGTTCACTTGTACTAGCGGAGGAGAAAGTGAACAACAATGGTAATTCCCATGTTGCGAATGAAACATCAGCTCTAATGTATAGATTTTGATGTAAACATTTGGATGCTCAATCTCTTATTCTCATTCTATCCCTCCACCCGAAGAAGTACATTGACACGCCAAAGATCGAAGTCCAGGGAACCAACTAGCGAAGTCCAAGACCACGTACAAATATCCTTGATATCGGCCCTTCAATCAATTTGTGTTTGGGAGATTCGAACTGGCAAAAAGTAAGGCATTAGATAATCTCTCCCGACAAAGCAACTAGTACACCAAAATCTCCTCATCCTTCTCCCCCCCGTCCCTCCATTTTTTAAGCACCTTTTTCATATCCGCCGCGATATTCTGAGCATACTCAGGCCCAGCGGCCCCGGTAGGCAAGTCCGCTGGGTTCCCCCTTACCCAAGCAACAGGTTCTTTGGGAACACCCGCGAATTTCTTCTTAAGCTCTTCAACCTGCTGAGGCTCATAGCCGCGACCGAAGATTACCGCGCGAGGAGGCCGGCTGTAATCGTGGGTTCCGATTTCATTGGGGCTCCGAGACTGAGGATCGCGACCTACAAGCAGATGCGGGAGCTCAGCCTCTGCAGCCTCATATGACAGGATGAAGTGGATGACTGAGGAGCATTAGGACCATGCTTTGTTTATTTCAGGATTGTATATCAAGAACCTTCGTATTCAGGCAGTATGTGCTGCGAGATTGATTTCCCCATCGCGGGTATTTTGCCGCAGGCAACTACTGGCACTGGCTGAGTGAATGAAGACATGTTGCGAGCTGTACGCTGTGCGCTGTGCGCTGCGCATGAAGGTATTTCGGAGCATTGGAGACGGAGAATTATTGAGTAAGCTGACCTCGATGATTCCATTTATAGTCCTCGTTGCGGCGCGCTCGGTCTTGATGATGAGTTGATGACGTTTGGACAGAGCAGGAGAGCCCATAAACTTTGGGCGCAGTTCGGGCCAATCGGGCGGCCCACCGATTTTTCGATTATTCAACAGTCCCGACGCCCGCGCCGATGGGTAAAACAACGCCGTCACGTCCTTTTCGCGTTCTCAGATTATCCATTACATCGTACATCACAGCATGTCTTCAAGATGGAAAAGGGGCCTCAAAAGCAATACACCATGGTCGAAGCAATGAATGACGCGCCCGCGCCTCGCAAGAGAGGCCGGCCACGAAATGCGACGGACGATCAGCAAGCTCCTGAGGTGGGCACATCCCAGCAAAAACAGAGCAAGTTGGAGCTGACTGAAGGAATCCAGCGACGTCGAACGCAGCTTCGCGTCGCGCAGCAAGCATATCGCAGGAGAAAAGAGACCACGATCGTCAATCTACAATCTCGCGTACAGGAACTCGAGTCAGGCATCGAAGAGCTCAGCGAGTCGTTCCTTTCCTTCAGTAATCTTCTGTTCGAGGCTGGGATTCTTCAAAATCAGCCTCGTGTCACAGCTGCTCTGCAAAAAATTACACAGCAATACGTGTCGCTTGCCAAAAGGGGCTGCGACGAGGCTGAACAACCTGCAGCCCCGGCGGATGTGGCGCCGTCAATGTCTCCCACGCTTAGCGGTACACAAGATATAATCTCAAATTACAATACGCTCATAACGCAACTTGATTCATTGCCAATAATCGGTGATACTTTCCCGTCCTCGTCGGACCTCGCGGCTCAATGGCCTAGATTATCACAACTACCCCCTACGCCACCCTTCCAAGAACAAGCAATTCTGCCGTTCGGAATAGCCTTGCCGCCTCCGAATATCTCCTTCTCATCCATCGCTTGACCTGCTCCTGCCTTGAATTTCCCGACCATACTGTCGCCCGACAATTCCTTAAAGCAAGGGCGCTGGACACTCTCACACCTTCTAGTCCGACAATGCTGCGAGACTGGATACTATCTATTAACAAGCTTATCTGGAGACGATCCAAGGGTCAAAGCAATCTTCGGGAAACAATTGGCCATCAACGAGCGCGACTGCTTGATCTCCGGATTCGTCGCCGTCATGCACGACGACATAGGAGACACGATCGAGTTGAGGACAAGAGTTCTTAATTCAAGGAGGAACAGCTACTCGCCTGAACGACTCGCCCTTTCCTCTCGAACGTGGCAAATTGTCAATGAATCGGGTGCTGATGAGTGGATGGATGCGAGTGGTGTGCAAAGGCTGCTACAGCAGCGAGGGATTCGTCTTCAGGACCCGAGCTCGCCCCTCTCCAGTCCCCGGTTCAATTCGGCTCCGCAGCTCAACGCAGCGAGCTTCGTTAAATGTGAGTAATGCCGAGATCAATGGTTCTTTGTGTCTTCTTGTCCGTGCATTTACTGACCTTGTCGTAGATCTTTCCCTCTGCACTATCTGTCTCGGTCGTGGGCCAGCGTTCCGAAAGCGCGATGTTGAGAATGCCATTCGCCTTGCGACTCTTGATGATCCTTGGGCATTTAACCCTGTGTGCGAAATACCATGAATTATGTATAATAACAATATTTATCTACAATAGATATAATCTCCGCTTACTTTGCATGATGCGACGATTAGAACCAGGATCCCGCTATGGAGTTGAGGAAATCCTCCCAATGCATATGTGCCCTTTGCATCCCAGCAATTCATTTCGACTTTCACTTTAGCGTCTAGGGGCTGGCCTTTGAAATCCAGGGCCGGACTCCAAAATCACCTATATTTTCCATTTACGTTTTCTCCCTTTTTGGGTCACACAAATGCGCAGGCACATTTCTAGTCACGTCGACGCCAAATAGAGACTCTGTCATGGATCACCCCATTCTTATCCTTGCCCACAGTGTGTGTGCGCTCTGGCTGCCAGTACGCCACTCTCTCCAGGCCCGCCTTGCTGGGCTCTCGCAACGGGTCCGCGTCGACAAGACCCTTATCGTTGTAGGATATCTTCTCACCGGGGTGGCTCAGATGCTCCATGTAGGCCTCGGAGGGAGAGGCAAATGGAGGGCCGGGGGCCAAGGGGTCCTTATGACGAGGAGATTCCAGGCAGATCAGATTGCCTGCAGGGAAGGGAGCAAGGAGCTCGGTGTGTCGCAGAGCCCATTTAGGACGGAGCTCTGGGTTCAGCGCACAGAAAAACTAGATGGTTGTTAGAAGGAAAGTCCAGAAAGACCAGAAGGATCCAGCGTGGGTCGGAAAAGGCACATCAAAATTCTAAAGACAGAGTGAACCATCTTGCAGTTCCGTCTGTAGGACGCAGAGTACAAGTGGAGAGAAAACAATAGCAATGACGGAATGGAGCCCAACAGCGGCAGTGAGTATACATACCGTGTAATCATAAATGACATCAAATCCATTTCGAGGTACTCCAATTTCCTTCAACCAGGTATCATCAAAGAAATCTCCCTGGACAAAAGTGACCTTCCCTTTGCCAACTTTCTCATCTCGCACGTGGTACCGGCTATTGTTCACCTTCTCCTCCTTCTTGCACGCTTCGACAGCCGCGGCGCTGCACTCCAGGCCATAGGCGTCATACCCAAAGCTCGCGAATAAGAGCACGTCGACTCCACGTCCACAGCCCGGCACTAGGGCCTTCCGCCTCTCACCGTCCTGGGCGATGGGCCCGCCAATGGTGCCAGCTCGCTGGACCAGGGTGTCTTCTAGCGCGGGGTTGGGGAAGCCACGATCCCAGGGCAGATTATCACCTTTGTCCCAGAGGGAGGCCCAGCCCTTAAGATAACTGTCCCCTTGATGTTTGGCCCAATATGCTTGAGCATCCTTGGGATCAATGTCGGTAGGAGTCGTCATGGCAATGGGGTGGCGATGGAGTCGGGGGAAGTTAAGAGATGCTCGCTCTGGCGCGACTGTGATAAACAGGGTAAAAAATTAAAAATAGTACAGAGTGATCTGAAACTATTGACCGTACAGGGAAGTAAATGATACTGGGTGCACGGCGTCTGTTCTACTTATGGCTCTCTTGTCGATGGGATAACCTGAAGCTCCGACCGCGAACCAATAGTCAGGTGTTGGGTGGGTCGAACGTTAATCAGTCTTTACCTGTTTATTCATCATACCGAGAGAGAGCTGTTGAGAAAAGTGGAGGTTTCTACTACAGTGGCATGGGATTGGCCCAGGCGGAAATCTTGGGCCCACCGTCGTCCAAGAATCACGCTGCTCTCCATTTCCAGTCACCATTCTCTCCCGGCAGTTTTTCCCTGAAGGCTTAACTGTCATTGGGGCTGACTACAGCAACCCACACTCGCTCAAATCTGCCATGCAAAATCAGGACGTTATTAGTAGTGGAGACGCAGCCAGGGACCAAAAAGATAAGGTTTTGGCTGATGACATCGACTTTAAGGTCGCGCCACCTGAAAATATATCTAAACATTTCGACCCAGAGGTCCAATGTCTGACCAGAAGGGAGTAGTAGTTAGTGGCGGTGGCAAATTATAATCAAGCCGACAGGTTGATAAGTTGGTTCAGTCGATCTTCATTAACGCACTGAATTAATTTCTAGTCGTTCGACCATCGTAGCTCGCAATGAATGTGATTAATTAGTTGGATTGGACCAACTACGATCCACGGAGCTAGAGATTATAAGGTTAGACCCGCCCAAATGGGGCAGGGGGCTCCAGCAATCAAGCCTAGCTAGTCATTGCATCTACTCCGTAATGGGTTAGTGAGTTGGTTAACTTAACTAGAGCTGGGAATGTATAATAATCACTCCGAGCGGACATGCCTGATGATTTAGCAAAGATGGTTGAACTAAGTCAACTCATCACGCCGTAAGGAGGTGTTTTAATGTTGAGTAATAGACATAACTCTCTGGTTATGTGACCAGCGAAGGATTCTCTTGCTGTATTACAGTGAAGGTCTGAATGCTCTTGGGTCAGCAAGCACTATAATAGGCGTGATGCCACTGATTAATACACTCTTTGCGTGATTATCGTTTTGACACATGAAATACGGACTTTTGACTTAAACACCACCACTGGATGCCTTGTTGAACGGTTCTACTACGCTCTACCTTTACCGTGTCCGCCCTGACCTCCATGGCCTCTGCGGCATCAAGTATTGATGCAGAGTCCACAATTGCCGATGACAATCTTCAAACCCCGGATGCCAAGGAATAAATGGAAGATGTCTCGATCTATTGTTCCAGAGCGACATGGCACATGGCTCCCGAATTGCGCCAGATCCGAGAACGAGATGAAGCCGGGGGCGAGAAGCTGAAAATGCTCGGCGTGGCCTGGCAGAACCTCACCGTCACGGGCGTTGGTGGTGATGCCACATTCAATGAGAACGTCGTCTCTCAGTTTTCTCTCTTCCGTCGCAGTAACAAAAGGAGCAAGACTAAGACCATCATTGACAATTCATTCGGATACGTCAAGCCTAGGGAGATGTTGCTAGTTCTTGGACGGCCCAGCGCGGGGTGCACGTCGCTGCTAAACGTGCTTTCTAATAACCGCCTCGGCTACAAAGGAGTCACTAGAGACGTTAGATTTAGTAGCATGTCTACTAAGGAAGCCAAGCAGTACCATGACCAGATTATAAGGAACGTCTATCGATGAACAAGGTCGTATTAAACTAAAATACGAAGCATGGAGAACTAATAGAGGTTCTATAAAGTGGGACTAACTATATACAGAGAATTGTCACGTGGTGATGACCTAAGCGGGACATAAGCAGGGCTAGGCCCGTGACATTGAGGGTGGTATGAGTGGGCATCTCAGCAAGTTCGGGCTCGAGTTCTAGGGCTTTCCCTTTCATGCTGGGACTATCACGCCCGAAGGGTGATCGAGGTCTTCCGAGTCTCTTTCGTTTTAGATACTTAGCAGAAGAATGCAACTGATTTTTCTCCACATATGTTAAGTGAAAACGATATAAGTGTAGCTGTAAGATACCGAGAGAAATAGGCCGGTATGGTGATAGTCTTTTACCACTCTTTGCTAGAACTTGTGATTGTCTTTTATCATAAGGTCTTTGTAAATGTCTCCTACCATACATCCTTGTCATTGTTCACAGGTTATAATGTCCTTTGTTTTGCTTTCTTTGTGGTCATGGTCAGAATGACTACACAACAATGCGTTATTCTCAGGGAACAATGGCTTGTCTTCTGAAAGACATCGCTTCACAAAGAGTTCATCAGCTTATAAATACCCCCAACACGCCCCTGTTATCACGCTCTTCGGATCATCTCAAACAAACCGCTTCTTCCCATCAGTTACTTGCTCAAAACAACTATCACAACCGCAAAGATGTCTAGCACCAGCACGAACAACAAGCCCACCACGTGCATCCACTGCAGAAAGACCGAGTGCGCCTCGCGCTACATGACACTAAGCTACAAATGCAACGAGCCAGTGACGGTTCAGCTGTTCGCCGATGACTTCAGCAAAGTGGTTACCACGAGCGACCTCAAAATCAACCGGTACGTTGTCACTGGGTTCAAGGCGCATCCACCGGTGAGACATGTCTGGCTGGATATCTCCGAGCCGCCCGCTGACCATGACCTACGCCTGAAGCTTACGGTTCCGGCTCCTGGGCCCCATCGTCCCGTCCTTCCTACTGTCACTTCGAAGTATGGCTGCGTGCCTGCGCTCGAGGAGGTCCAGAAGGAGATGGAGAATATGAATGCGGAGGGTGGGTTTGCTGTCGTGAAGGAGATGGAGGGTGCTGCTCCTGGGGTCATTGGATTTAAATGATTATCGTCGGGCAAATTTCGTTTATTATGTTTGGGTTAGGGCTAATTTTGAGCTTGTCAGCACTTGAACAATTGCATTCGTTGTTGAAGTTAAGGACTTTAATAACATACTAAATCCTTCTTTCCAATTATCTTTTCCTTTTAAACATAAGCGAAGACCAATCGCCGTCAATGTAAGCCACCTGAACCGCAGAGACCGACAGAACTCCGGCAAACAGGTGCCTGTGCGGAATAAAGCAGTTCCGCCCCTCTGGATATCGGCACATGGCTCGACGTGGAGTCCGGAGATGAAGACTGGAGACTGGGGAGAGAAGAAGCCGGGCCCCCTACTCGCAAGTCAGTCCCTGGCTTCGTAGTAGTTTCCTCGTAAGCTAGATGCATATCTTGGTGTGCTTGTTTCTTCCTCGCCCACCTTTGAGCTGCAAGTGTCCCGTGGTACAGTAAACATGAAAATACAAATGTTATTGTATATATTCTGCGGTAGTCTGAGTATGCCATCCTGCCTAGTGCCATCCTGGAAGGATTCGACCCTGGTGAATCCTCGTGCCATGATCAAAAATTCACACTCATTCGTGAGATAATGGCGGCCATGGCGCTGTCCACCCCGAGTAGCTCGGCCACGACAAGCAACATTAGCCGACGTGCAACACCATTGGATAGTTTTGTTATTTGGCCCGTAGTGGTTGCTTCTCGAAGAGCTTTCCTGTACAAGACAGGTCCTCGCTCGACCAGTCATGTGGCTTATGCGACTCTGAAGGTCCACCCTCGTGTCAGCTTACCTCCATCAATAATATTTTTGCTTGGTGATGGTTCCTTAACGTGGGAATGCTTGTACGGCTAGTTCAAACGTTTAAAAATTTGCAAAGACAAACCACCACTGCCAGTAAAAGCGCTACAAAAGAGAGAGGTTATGGTAGCAAGGAGCTCTAAGTAGCGAAATCATCATGTTATTAAAACGAAACTATTTATCAGCTGCCACCTAAACTCCACGGTACCCCGGCTCTGCTCCGTATCTTGCAATGAAAGGAGCCAGGCGAAGCTAGCAGGAACCCAACCCTGAAATACCGGCCAACCTCCCCAGCAACGTCCCTCAATCAACACCATAACACCAGCATCATAGCCTAACAAGCGCCGAACCACCGGGCTGAAACGGGCAGTGAAAGCCCCACGAAACAGTACAGAAACAATGTAGCGTACATCCCAAGAACCCGCCGGGACCTCGCTTAAATAAAGTCAAGGTGAACAGGGAAGGTTGCCTTAATCAATCATCTGACAAGCATGGAGCCCATCTGCATTCCAATCATCCCTATTCGACTGATAAATCGAGCCTGCAACGCTATCATAAAACGTCCGAACCATAGTGGCTCAAGCAATAAACCCTTCATCCCCGGGTAGGAGGCGAAACAGCTTCTTATCGTGATATAAACGCCAGGTCTCCTTGTCATCGTCGTCCATGGGCTAGCAAATGCGCCCCAACTCTTGTCCTCGCTGGCTGCAAAAGCTCTTGTATGTTAACTGATACTTCTATGAAGCCGTAACGAAGTGTTAGTATTTGGATATGGAAAGGTTCATAGAAACCACGCACCCAGTGTTTCTTCTTCTTCCCAGTGAGACCGAAGTGCTTTTAGTGGGCAGTCTTAACCAAAACAAAGGCGTTCACGAGGGTTTCCATCGCCGTATTAAAGTGTGGGAGGAGTTTCTTAGCCCGGACCCAATCATTGTCCTTAGTATTATTTGGGTAAAAACCAGTGTATCACTCAAGCAGTGAGGCCAAATCGCTGGCGCTGCCCAGCATGCACCTACTACTGCAATCGGACCTCAAGCTTTCCAGCCAGCTTGTCCATCTCTTTCATGTCCCTGATGGTGCTCCGTACCAGGTCAACATCTCGGTCATGTCGGCACGCCAACACCGCCAGCGCCGAGGTCTTCCACAGCGGAACCCCGCGGCTTTCGCGGCTTCTATAGATTGTTATGACAGCAAACACGAGAGCAACGACCTCTATAGCCGTAGGACCAATCAGATAAACCCAACGAATACGAACATACTGGACGCTATCGATTCTCTCTCCCAGCGCCAGCTGTGCATTCGGCCCGTTACGCACACGGTCTGTCATGGCCATTGACATTCGTTCAAAGCGCTCCGCGACGTCCACGTTGCCGGTGATGAATGGCGCCAGCCCACGATTGACGTCGATTTTGGAGTCCCCTTCGATGAACTCGGAGACGATGATGGGAGATGTCAGAAAGTTGCTTAGCGCAATAACCTCCGCGGACCCAATCACAAATGAGGGGATGTCTAAATGGTAAACGGTTGACGCGTTGGTATACCGTATCTGCGACCCCACATCCCCTTCCGAGCCTTCATGCCACGGATTCTCAACGCCGAAATCGACCTCCGTGACTCGTCCAAAGGAGAGCCCGGTACTGCCACTTGCCGTCGCGTTCTGGAATTGGTATGCAGTGAGAGAGAGCGAGCATTCTGTCACGTTGATGAACCGCTGTTGGTAATTGAGGTCCGGAGACGAGCGGTACACGGCGAACTTGGCAATCTCAGGGAAATCTCGTTCTGGCTCCGCGAGGATACCCGAGGTAACATTCACCACGTAGCTGGTGGCGTACGAGGTACGCCACATGTGAGTGGCGAGGCCTATCCCACCGGGTGTTGTCATGTCGCAGGTTATGGGACCCTCAGTTGCGTTGCAGCTCTGTGTTTGTAGGCTCTCCTGCGTGACATTCCTACATTTGCTCTTGAAGCCAAGAGAGATATATGGCTTGGTCCACTGGCACAGCCCGGGGCAATTAAACTGGCCCAGGCTGCTGATCCCGTAAAGGCCTTGGAGGACGGCGGATTGCATTTCAGGGTCCTGCGGAACGCTGTCTAACATTCGTAAAGACTGGAAGATTAGCACGCACACATATTTCGCCTTGCAGGCAAAAGGGTTAGAAGGATCCTTACCGACTGTAATAATGGCGGATGATGCTCTGGGCCGCTGGAACGCGTGGGAGTAACCGAAGGCGACATTAATTCCATCGGGTCTGGCGACATTCTGCGGGACAAACTCAATGACCTGCTGGGCAAGCGGTGCAAAGCTGAGTCGGAAGATGGTGATCAATGCGCCGATGGTGGCCAAGTTCCATTTGACAGTAGTAACCATGAAGATGGATCCCCAAGGCCCACGGCTTGCTTCGTCGAAGATCTCAAAGTGCGAAAGTTTGTGCAGTCCATTTTTAAAATAAAGCCATTTAAGCTGCCCAATAAACTGGCTCACGCTATGCATCAGAGCCGCAGAGCAAAAGGTTGTTAGGGCTGATATGGTTGCTGTAAGGGATATGGGTGCGGTCCAGCTGGAGAGCGGTTTGTCTTCCATTTTTATAAAAATATAGATAATCCCCACTAGGAGCCCCAAGCTAAAAGTTAGGGTGCTAGTCTCGTAGAGCCATTCGGTGCGGGAGTACACTGGGTGTCGCTTATACTTAACAGACGCGAAGCCCAGTGGCTCGGATTCTTGATCGGCAAGGTGGGCAGGTGCATAACTGCGAGGTTTCCTGGTGATGCTGCTATCCAGCGACATGATGAGATGCAGTGCGTCGATTTCGTGGCCTTTGTAATTGTCAATGACGCTCTAGTGAGATAAGTTGGAAAGCAGGCAAGCAAACAACTGCAACAGCTGGGTCAGGTGGATTTAAACCCCTCCTTCGACTACCCTGGGCCTCTAGTTAGCCTGTGGTCAGAGTTAATGGGTGCGCTTGTAAAGCCTTGTGCGCCCATTGCTATAAATATCTCATACCGAGCGATTCGCTTTGTGTAACCTTGTCATCAAACCACAAACGGTTTACCAGGTTAGTGACGGGCGCTTACGCCCGATGCCAAAGAACACCACCTCACTCGTACATTATGAAACAGGATAAGCTGATCCAATTTAGACACTCTAGACTAGGGTTTACGATGTACTGACAGATCCATAGTAGGACAGGGTACTGTAATCCCCGAAGATATTTATCGCTGGCAGCCGCATGGGAGCAGAAAACTTCCCTCGTATTCCGCTTTTTGACCTTCAAGAGGGCTAAAAATAGTACAACTATTAGTACTGGAAAGCAGTCATTGGTAGAAATGTAGTATAGATGTTGATCTACCTGATATAGCAATTATCTGTGCATCTTATTTATAAACTCAAGCAGAGGCTCTCAGACTAGCCTTGAGCCCTACGTGGCTTCTTCCCACTTAACCGCTATGAATTCCCCTGTGCTCTCAACAAGGGGTAAGGTATTTATTGAACCCAAGCATCGAGGCGCAGCTGGGGTTTATTTCATATCAAAGATGCCATCAGCTGGTCGAGACTAGCGACACTTGCAAGAACGAGATGAAACTGAAGCGAATGATGAGTATCTGTTGCTAGCTTAATGTTTACATCCCAATTGTGCTTTCTCCAAACCATGGGAAAATGTTCGCACAAGCCTTCCGACGACATTTTATGAACCACCAATCCTTCTGTAAACAATAGAGCCGTACAACTATTCCAAGATCCACGAAATGGTTTTTGTAAAATATCTCCACCACTTTCAACAGTTTCCTCCATACATTGCCAGCCAGGAATGACCACAAGCCGCGGAGTTACTCCGTACGAATTGCAGTACTGTGGCTATTTGAGCTAACATGCATATGCATGTCCTGATGATTCCTCGCAAGACGATTGGCCACTGCCCGACGATCAGCTAGTCCCGGCGAAGAGTTCATCGAGGCGCAGGGGCCACCGGCGCCTGGACCCTGGCCTAATTTCGGTTGGGTGTCCTTTCACCCACCCTAGTGCGGGGTACGCTCCGTTGCCTTGTTTGCTTCTGGACATACAGAATAATCGTCCGCATAGTCAATAAATGCAAACGAACCAGGGGTTTGCAAGAGAGGACGTAATAGCCGGCACCTACGGAGTCGGGGTAAAGGGCAAGAACAAGGCGGGCGTATAAGGTTTGCACAGTAGTGAGCCTCACAACATGGATAGAAGCCCACCATCACACTTGGTGGAAGAGGCACGTCCGGTATACATTGGATCAGGACCTCGTCGGGCCATGGACAACGCCTCGATCCTCACCTTCGCCTCCTCTTCGAAGCGTCGCCTCGGCAATTCTCTCGACACGGATGTTCCCGTCCGCTCCCTCGCCCTTGTCTGTCTTCAGCGACAGCCGCGAGAACCTCCCGCTCAGGGTACTCCACGGCGTCGGCGAACAGGAGAGAATTGTCTTTGCTGCAAATGGTTCGGGTGAAACACCCATCGAGACGGCCGTCAAGCTGGCGACTGCCCGAGTTGTCCAGAGGCTCATCGAGAGCGGCGTGGAGATTCCCGGTGACGACAGCCTGGTCTCCCTGGCAGCGAAAAGGGGTTCTTTCCGCATTGTACTGCACTTGCTGCAAGCAGGGGCCAGCATCCCACGCACAAAGAACAGATCGCTGTCGCCGGAGATGCTCCAAGCTCTGCAGCCCGGATTCGAATCAGCGGATTTCAACGACCATCCAATGTCCATGGAGGAGGCCGCAGGTTCTTGAACAGAGGAATGCGCGCGCTGCTCAGGATGATCCTAGGCTAGCGCTCTAGCCAGCGAGCCCGTAAATCCGGCAGCGGTATGCGCGCGGGTACCTCTGGTCGGGGTTTCGTGAGACTAGCCAGCAACCCCGTGTTTAGGAAACTCCTCGTGGTGGCGGCGACCGCGGGGGATAAAGAATCTGTCAAGCTCCTGATTGACCACGGGGTGGATGTCAACAGTAACTTCGTGTTCTCACCAGCAACTGCGCTGTCCGGGGCAAGAGATCCCCTAATGATGGCTATCCGCGGCCGCCAACTAACGGCTGTGAAGACCTTGATTGAGCACGGTGCGCGGCCCAGTCCCCCTACCCCCGGTGTGGATGCCTATCAAGAAGCGGTGGCCCTCGACGATACCAGGATCTTCGATTTCTTTCTCAAACACTCCGGACCGCCAGAAAAGACCACATTAGTATCAGCGGCCGCAGATGGGAAGGCAAACCATGTTGCTCTTCTGCTGGCGGCAGGAGCACGTGTCGACGATCTCGTCTACCACGCATGTTTTGATAATGCGCCTCCCGGTAGGGGCACAGCGTTATACATTGCGTGTCTGAATGGGCATACCAAGGTGGTCAAACATCTTCTGGGAGAAGGCGCAAATCCGAACCTGGACATTAAGAGCACCAACGGTCTGGGTCTCCCACTCACTGCTGCTGCAGGCGCGGGGCATCAGGACATTGTCCGGCTGCTTCTTGATAACGGAGCGGATCCCAATGGTCATTCGATCACACCGACCGACGTAGAGACATCATCACAAGATGATGATGAAGAATGGGAAACCGATGTAGGCGAGCTGGCCCCGACAGCCCTGTCAGAAGCTTGCAGAAATAATCACCCGGCCATTGTGAAAGAGCTCTTATCGCAAGGAGCGACGATCTCGGTGGGGACAACCGATGTGGTCACGAATCCCCTCACTGTATTGTCAACAGGCCCTTGGTCGACAGCTCGGAAGGAAATGCTTGAGCCGCTGCTGGAAACTGCGTCAGAGGAGGCAGGTGACGAACCCAAACGGGCGGTCACAGACGCCTTGACGGAGGCAGCACTCGACCACAATTGCGACGCATTCGAACTTATAATGGAATACGTGGCTTCTAGCCCTTATACCCTCGGCCTTGCCTGTATCTGTGGCTCCGAACGGTCTGTACTGCGCTGCCTGGACCAGGGTGTCGACGTCAATGCAGTTAGCCCTAGTGGCGAACTGTCACTTCACCACGCAGCGAACAACATCAACTCGGACGTAGTCCAGCTCCTTATCGATCGCGGGGTGGAGGTGAACCAGCTCGAATACAGTGTCGAGGACAACGGGCAAAACAGCACTACGGCCCTCATGGCCGCCCTCTCCGGTTTCCTACTAATGCTACAAGGCGACCATACAAGCCAAAGGACCCGCGACCGACTGGCTATCCTTGACCTGGAAAGAATAGTGCACTGTCTTCTGGACAGCGGCGCCGACCCCAAACTTGGGTGTGACTCCAATCACAGAAAGGTCCTTCACATTGCATGCAGTATTGGCGACCCCAGCCTTGTTAATCTCCTCCTGGATCGAGGTGCGAAATTTGACTCGAGTGGTAGCTATCACACTAGTCCTTTATTCAGGGCTTTGGATTGGAACCGCCCAAGGGTAATCCGGCTGCTTTTGGAGCGGGGCGCGGACCCCAACGCGCCTCGAGTACTGGAGAGAGACGTTGGGGAGGATGAAGGCGGCGAGGAGGGCAATAGGCTTCAGACACCCCTCGAAGCTGCACTTGGGGACGCCGACAACATGGTCCTTCTCAAAACGTTCCTCCAGCACGCAAAGGGTCTGAAAATATCTGGCCGCGCTTTGATCGCAGCCGCCCAGACGCAGGACCCTACCGTTTCAGAGCTCCAGGTAATCCTAGAGTCAGAAGCGGGGAGCCTGGTTGACGGCATCCCCAGTGAGGTGCTGAAAATCCTGGATAGATCCTGGGTGGGGAATGATGATGCGGTCTGGGACATTGTTGCGCTGCGTAGTGGCGATCGGGCCAGGGTTGATGAGCTGCGCAACAAGAGACGAACGAGGTTTCCGCTCGGCGAGAGTTCTCGCCCAGCCGGGCTGCTCATGCTATCTGAGTACCGCACCATGATGGAAGGGGGTACATTCGAGGATGTGCTCTCGTCAGCTAGATCTGACCTGACTTGAATTTGGGAACTTCTTGATGGAGGGGTTACTGCTATAGCAAATCCCAGCACATGTGTATTTTAATTATACCGAGATCTAGTTTCAGATTGCTGTCACTTTATGCTAGTTCGGGGTACGCTCCGTTGTCTTCTTTGCTCGTCGGCATACAGGACAATAGTCTGATCGGTGGCTGACTGAAATTCTTCAGCTCGGGGTCACTGGCAGGTTCGGCCCTTGACCTACGAAAGAGTCTGAAATTAGAGGAAAAGGGAATACGCATCTCTGAGAGGACAACCTGGGCGAAACAGTGGATCCGATACATCCGAAGCGTCAAGCCACATACGTACCAAGGCACATTGTTGCTGCCCAGAGCCTCAGGTACCAAGGTACACAAATCGACTCGTAATGGGCTTCCTGGCTAAGTGTAGAAGAGAAGCTGCTCATCAGCCCCGCAGCCAGCCACATCCCCTCTGAATTCGGCTCCTGAAACGAAACACCCGAGCAGAAACGCTGCTGCCTAGAGAAATGAAATCGATCGACTGGATCGGATGAGTAAAAATTAGCGATCACCGAGCCAAGCTCCGCCGGGGCCTGGCCTCCATGGCTTAGCCTCTCACTACACCAATCGGGCACCGAGGCCGGCGCCATCGGGCCCACCAGCTGAAAGCTTAGGGGACGATTATCCGTGCTATTCTTCTCAACGTGGACCGAGGATGACACGAGCATTTGTCGTGGGTGTGCCCCGTGGCGCAGGATGCGTTATTATTTATAAGGCTGGTCAGAGCCCTGAGTGCCCCTCGTTTTGTTTTCTTCTCAGATTATTCTTATTGCTCACTCGACTATCTTCAAGTCCCTCACATACTTTATACAGACATCATGGGTTGGTTCGGTACGTTTCCCTCGTTCAATTCCTCGCCCTTGACGCGGCTAACCTCCCAATCCCCACTCCAGACGACGACTCCCACCAGGCTCGCTCCTACGAAGAGTTCCAGAACCTCGACCACCGAAACGAAGAGCACCGCGCCAAGATGAGCCACGAGCTGATTGCTGGTGCCGCCTCGTTCGAAGCCATGAAGGCTTACGAGGACCATGTTGCCCGCAATGGTTCGCATCCTCCATAACCCCAAACAATATTCTCCGACAAGGAAATATATCCGGCACGAGGGAATGAAATGCTGATAAATATCTAGGCCAGCCGCCCAGCCACCAGATGGCCAAGGAGCTCCTCGCTGGTTTCGCTGGGGCTTTCATCGACCGTGAGTTTGAGACCAAGGGGCTGGACTTTTTGGATCGCGAGCAGGCTAAGCGACATGCCCACCGGCAGCTGGAGGAGGCTTCTGCCCGTGACTACTATTAGACTTGGATTCGATGAATAAATCTCATTCTGGTATTGAGAAGAATCTTCTTGGTTCTTATGGTAAACCAAGAGGGAGGCCGAGGTGGTTCAGTTTCCAGGGATGGAAACCTCTCTGCGCTCTTCTAGAACAGGTTTGATCACGCAGCTTCAAGCTTCCCTTCAACCTCCTCGTTTGGCCGCCCATCAAACACAACAGCGACCTCTTCCAAGCTCATCCCTTTTGTCTCTGGGAAGACGAACCAAATGAAGATGAACCACACAGCTGCCAGAACCGTAAACACAATGTAATACTTCCAACCGATCGCTTCCAACGCAACAGGGTTCGCAAACCCGTTGAAGATGCTGCTGCCATATTGGGCGAAATTGAAAATAGTCAGACCTTTGGCGCGCAGAGTAAACGGAAGGATCTCGAGAAGATAGGCCATGGGAACGGGGTTCATAGCGATGTTGTAGAAGAAAAAGAACACGAATATCATGATCACGACTCCAATACCAAGGCCCTTGTTCTCCAGGTGCTGCTGCTCATTGACTGCAGATACGGCTGTCCAGATCACAAATGCCAGTGTAACTCCCGCAGTCGACACAAGAAACAGCGTACGACGACCCACACGGTCGACAAAGAAGGCAGCGCCAACCGCTGTGATGTAGTTGAAGATTTGCAGTACGCCGTTAATCACATTCTGCATCTCCGGATCCGTAATACCAATGTTATTCAAGACCGGTACTAGGTAATACGAGACAAGGCCATTGCCACACCATTGAATGATGAAGCCAAGGGAGAAACATATCAAGAGCCGGTGGCGATTGGCAGCTTTGACAGTCAGTCAACTTCATACCCCTCAAGGATAAAACCTGGAGACTTACGAGTCCGGATAAAGTGCATGTAGGAAGCAGACTGTTGAGACCGTTCGGCCTCTAGTGCCTCAGCAATCTCTTCCAGTTCGGCGCGCACCAGTTCATTAGGGTGTTCGGAGCCGCCATGGTACCGACAAAGAACTCGTCTTGCCTCTTCAGGTCTATTGTTTGCCATAAGCCATCGAGGACTTTCCGGGACCAGATAAATTAGTGCGAGCTGGATCAAGGAAGGTAGAGCTTGCAGTAGGGAGGGAATTCTCCAGCTCCATGAGTTGGGTATCCTGAAGGTACCGTAAGTCGTCCAAGCAGCAACGATCGATCCGAGATACTACCCTACCATTAGTAAAGGCCTCAATGGCCAGAAATGCGAGTACGTACCCATGATGTGTTGTATATCGCAGTAATGATGCCACGGTGACTTGGGTAGGCCAGCTCAGCGACGAGCGGCGCCGCAGCAGTGGCCACGAAAGACGACCCGATGCCAATAATGACTCGGGATCCAATGAACATCCCCAGGTTCTGCGCACCTCCTTGGAGCCCTGCCGCCAGTATAACAAGAAGAGATCCAATGGCAATGGGAGGTCGGCGCCCAAAGCGATCCGTTAGGTAGGGACCGATTGGGAGAGCACCAGCGCTTCCAATAGTCTGAGCCGTCGTGACCAGGCCTAGCATACCGCCGGAGGGATGGTCAAAGTCTAACAGTACGAGATGTCGGTGTCAGTTTGTAACAATCACCAGCCAAAGAGGGTCGAGCGAAGTACCATTCTGCCACGCAGGCACAGTTTGAACCCCGTTGAGCATGCTACCATCAAAGCCAACCAGGTAGCTCGTCAAGAGCGGTACCATCAAAAGAAGGTTGAGACGGAGAAGATGCGGCACTCGATACCACGGCTGCTCGGGCCCTGACGCAGCTTCCTGGACATTAATTCTCGGGGCGAATTCGAGTCTCGTGTCAGAGCCGGGGCTCGAAGGTTGCTTGTCGGCTAAGTCAGGCATGGTGAACAAATTCCGTTGCAAGGGATAGCTCCAATACTGATGAAATAACGGCTGCGGTCGATACAAGGAACGATCTCTACCAGACCTGGAGGGTTCAATCTGTATTTATATTCAGGGGGTCGAGAGGATGGCCTGTGGCCGCCAGCGAGACCAGCGACTCCGACGGCACATACTATGCCCAATTGATCAGAAGGGCACATGGCAGACGCCTGCATGAGAGTATCCGGGGAAATCTGGAGTATCGCAGTAGCGTGTTGCACGACTCAGTCCACTTGAAAGAGACGTTGAGGCTTTGATTTCTGCAACCAAAGTTTCGAAACTCCCGCGGCGAATTCCCCACCATCTCAGGAGTGACGCCGCGGCCAAATTGTGGGGACGTGACCCCTGCTGGGATTCCGCAGTTTAGCCGGAGGTTGGAGAACAGGTCTACTTAACCTGCTTCTGCGAGCCACGCTGGGCACTCAGCACACACCGATCCGTGAGCGACTTCACCCAAATGGCACCGATCGTTGACGTCGACAAAGCCCTCGCGGAGCTGACTCTCGACGAGAAAATCCAGTTGCTCGCGGGCAAAGATACGTGGGCAACGCATGGCATTCCTCGACTCGGAATTCCCTCCATAACGGTGTGCATCATGACTTTCCTCTCTAAGACATGATGATACTGACTTGCAGACTTCTGATGGACCTCACGGTGTGCGAGGCACCAGATTTTTCAATGGTGTAAGATTCCCAGGCGACTTCTTGTCAAATACTGACCGCTCAAGGATCCCGGCTGCCTACTCCCCTCGGCCACGGCTATGGGGGCTACATTCGACCAGAGGTTGATGGAGAAAGTTGGCAAAATGCTGGCCCAGGAAGCCAAGGAGAAGAAGTGCCATGTGATCCTGGCACCTACCGTCTGCCTCCAGCGCTCGCCGCTCATTGGAAGAGGTTTCGAGGCGTTTGGAGAGGATCCGATACTGAGTGGCCTGATGGCATCAGGCTATATTAATGGTGTCCAGAGACATGGAGTTGGAGTGTCCATTAAGCATTACGCTGCGCATGATCAATCCGCCATGTCCCTTGAGGATGCAGTACGCGCTTCTGAGCGAACTTTACGCGAAACACACCTTCTCCCGTTCCAACTAGCCGTGAAACATTCAGATCCTTGGTCGTTCATGACTTCGTATCATCGGATCAATGGCAAGCATGTTTGTGAGGATCCTTGGTTGCTCAATGAAGTGCTAAGACAGGAATGGGGCTGGGACGGGCTGGTTATGAGTGACTGGTTTGGAACATACAGTACCGCGGAAGCGCTCAACGCGGGCATGGACCTCGAGATGCCGGGACCAACTCGCTGGCGGGGAAGTCTATTACATTGGTCAATCATCTCCAGAAAGGTCAGGAAATCGTCAGTGGAGTCTAGCGTGCGCAACCTCCTCAACCTGGTGAACAAGGTATGCGAGCAAGATTCGCTCGAGAGCGACCAGGCGGCAGGCAATACGGCAGAGAAGCGCAACCTCTGCTTAAACGTTGCCCAAAGCTCGGTCGTACTTTTGAAAAACGACCACAACGTGCTACCCCTAGATGAAAAGGCAAAGCGGACGTATGCACTGATAGGACCAAATGTTCTTTATCCAGCCGCCAGCGGTGGCGGCTCTGCGGACTTGGTCCCATACTATGTGAGCAAGCCAATAGATGCCATCCGCGCCATAGTTGGGGATGAGAACGTCAGGTTTACCCCTGGCTGCTCGGGTAGGCTGTGCTCCGATTCAGCTACACCTCGATGGTGCTGACATGAGAATAGGCCATATATTCACGCCACTTCTGCACGACAACATTAGTATTCCAGGATCCAGCGACCCAGGATATGCATTGGAGTGGTTTGCTGAAGATCCGCTCGTGCATCCGGAAAGAGAAGCTGTGGCTTCAACAAAAACTACTCAGGCACAGATGTACTTCGCGGACAGCATTCCAGCAAACGTTCCATCGAAATACTGGCTGCGTGTCAAGACGACATTCAAAGCGACGCAATCAGCAACACTGCAGTTCGGCTTGTGCGTCCTAGGAAAAGGTCGAATGTGGATCAATGGCAAGGAGGTCATTGACCTGGCTACCAGCCAGCCGACAAAGACTTTGCAGACCCCCATGTTCAACCAAGCCAGCATGGAAGTCACCACAGACATTGAGGTGCACGCGAAGCAAGAGTACGAAATAACGGTTATCCTGCAAAATGAATCTGCAGAGGCCGGAATTGGCGCTCTGAACCAGGGGGGTTTGAGGATTGGTTGCTGTGAAAAGCTGGACGCCGAGCGCGCATTGGCTGAAGCAATCGAGCTGGCCAAGTCTGTTGATTTCCCTATTGTCATTGCTGGCCTCAATGCCGACTATGAGAGTGAGGCAGTGGATCGAAAAGATTTGAAGCTCCCCTTAGTGGTTAACAGACTTATTGAAGAGGTCATGGCAGCCAACCCGAACACGGTAAGTGGTCCAGCTCCTGATAGTAGCACCGCACTGCTAAAGAGATCTCATTCAGGTTATTGTAACTCAATCTGGATGCCCGATCGAAATGCCCTGGGCGAAGACCACCCCAACGCTGGTTCACGCATGGTTTGGAGGCCAGGAGACGGGCAACTCAATTGCGAATGTGCTCTTCGGAAGAGTAAATCCCAGTGGCCGCTTGTCTGTGACATTCCCGGAGCGTCTGGAGGATACACCAGCCTTCCTTGCCTTTGGTAAAGGCACCCGCGAAATATTCTATGGCGAGGGAGTCTTTATTGGGTACCGGTACTATGAGAAGCTGAGGCGGCCGCCTCTCTTCTACTTTGGACACGGTCTCTCATACACCACTTTCGAGTACGCCAACCTTTCTGTTCCACCAACCGTATGCCTGGACGATGAAAACCAAAGCTCGTTTGATGTGACAGTCGATATCCGCAATACAGGTGACCGAGATGGACACGAGGTGGTTCAATTGTACGTTCAGGACGTAGAATGTGTGGCGGCAAGACCGGAGAAGGAGTTGAAGGCCTTCACGAGGGTCTGGATTCCTCGCGGCCAGACGGTTGTGGCGCGGCTGACGCTGGACAAGTACGCGTTGTCGTACTGGGACGAGGAAACAGAGGCATGGTTGGCGGAAAAGGGGACCTTCAGGGCCATCATCTCAAGGAGTGCAGACCCAAGGGACCACGTGTTGACCCAGAGTTTCGAGCTGACAAAGAGTTATTCGTGGTCGGGGGTCTGAGAGGGTCTGAGAGGTTGCGAGACGAGGTTGCGACCGTGGCTCCCGATCCGGGAAGGCGGGTCTCGGTGTTTTTATGTAATCGCAGTTTCCCCGCGGCACATCTTGTCCTCCTGCCCCCGCATTCCTCCCTCCCTTTCGCATCTTCGCAATGCAGTCTTCATCTCCACTGCCAGGGACAGCAGGCAAACGTGCCTGTGACTCGTGTAGGCGACGTAAAGTCAAAGTACTTTTTCTCCCACATCTTCCACTCCCGAATCTAACCTTCTCCGGGGTTTGTAGTGCGATGCCGATCCCCCGATTTGCGCAAACTGTCGTATTTCCGGCATCGACTGCACTTACAATGCTCCGCCAAAGCGCCGTGGGCCAAAACCAGGCAGCATGGCACTGACATCGGTCCTCTCAAATACGTTGACCGACCGTGGGTACAGCGTCAACTCTCCTGGGTCCAGCTTCCACCACCATCCTTCCCCAACGTCGCCAGACACATCTCAGTATTTGCATTGCGACTACGGGACCTCTCTGGCGGCACCGGGGCTTCACACCGGCCAGGTGGCGCTCAGGCTACATCAAGAACTTTTGCAGGAGTTAAAGCGCCTTCTATCCAGCTTCGAAATCTCCATATCGGACACCGTACAAACAGCTATCACCCTTGCGTGTCAGTACTTGTTCCCTTCCGCCCCAATTCTTCATGAGGGTAGATTTCGCGCGGACGGTCTGTGGCTTTTCGGATTAGATAGTCCAGGCGGGACACGAAACAATGAGGATGCGCGAAGGAAATGGGCCGATGTCGTTTGTAACGACAGCGAGCGATCATCTCAAGTTCAAGCAATCAGAGCCTTCTCGTTGTTAACTGGTCTCTGTGCAGCGGTGGGGCTCGGGAATCGCAGACCTGGTATTCCAGACTTCCTCGTCCTTGTCGCGGGATGTTTTCTAGGCGCATCAAAGCTATCCCTGCGCCTTATCGAGGAACAAGACATCAACCACCCAAACTCGTCCTCGCTCATTGTGCGAATATTTCATGCACAATGTCATCAGCAGGCCACCGGTGAAACAGTCGTTGCAACTTTTCTTGGAGGTCAAGCTCGTCTCCTCGCTCAGGACCTACGTTTGTATGATGAATCAGTCTACTCGAAATACGACCCAATAGAGGCCCAACTTTTGCGAAGCGCATTTTGGTTGCTATACACTGCTGATCAGGCAGCTGCGGCGCTCCGGTCGCGGCCATTCACATTGCATGACTCTCTGTTTGACACGCCCTTGACAGTCAAGCCCGTCGATGAGAGCACTACGTCGCTTCTGGATCCCTCTAACCCTCGGCATGCGCCCCCATTTGAGGAGCGCCTGTTGGCAGCGTTTGCGTTTGCTCATCGCATGCGCTCAATGGCCGCTGAGCTGACGCTGGGGATTCGGCTCTTCCGGCGCCGCCATCTCGAGGGCTGCAATACAGAGGAAGCTACCTTGCTTCGAGAGGTCGAACTCAGACGCCTGTCAGAGCTCTTTGTCAGCTTCTCCTTCATCCTCGATCAGGCTCCTCCTCATTTGGCAGATCTTGGTGGCAGTGATCGTGAAACGGACTTTCTCCGGTGGTACCAAGGCGAGTCATTCTTGGTTCAACGCTCGCACATCAATGTGACATTCCACTGCCTGCGATTTACAATTCTCCATCAGTGTATAGAGCACGACCTTACCTCGATCATGGGCTTCAGTACACAGCCCATGACTCTCGCTGTCAAGAAAATGGAGATTGGTCGGGACTTTGTGAATGCCCTCGAAGACGCACCGTTCTCTGCCCTTCAAGCCTTGGGAGAGCCCATAGTGAGTTCTTAATGCATATACTTTTGGGCAACATGGGTTGACGATAATCAGGTCGAACAAGTCCGACACGTCGGCAGCATACTTCTTCAGCTTTCTCAGAGTGTCTCCAGTGAGACCATCAGAAGTCATGCGGACCTGTACCTGTCTCGCCTAATTAATGTGCTGTCAAGACTCGATTCGAAGGCATCAGACGCCCTTTTACAGCAGTCTATTCCACTTTGAGGTCGCATTGCACTGTCCGCGGGCGCTGTGTTCCAGCGGTCTTGTGACCAGGCGAGGCGCTCCGAGAACCATACTCTTCCCCCACACCTAACCTCTCTTCAATACAGTTTTTGGGAGTTAGGCACATATCAAAGGAGCTCTACAGTGCCCGGCACGCCTGTGGTGTTCCCTCGTTCCATTGTCCACAGCAGCATCTGTCAGCTCCCACCAGCGAATCCTCATGTCACGAAGATAAACGCTGAAACGGCGAATCACGCATGATGAGGACTTGTATATTGTGCTAGAGCAATTGCTCCTGCGGAATAATGGTTGTATCAAATATTTGGTGGTGCTCTGCTAATGCCAGACCTACCACGGTCTTCCCGCTAGAAATATATAGTTGGTCTACCATGCTCAATACCAGCTTCACTATATATATCGCCAGAATATCAACCAAAGTAAATCCACCCATCCAGAGTCATTAAATTATCTCAATATCTTCGACATTCCGTGGCGCAAACACTCCCTTCCACTCATACCAAATCCTCTCCAGCTCCTCAATATATCTCCCATGCACTTCATCCAGATACACCTCATCAATCGGGTCCCCCATCTTCCTCACCGCAATCGGCCTCCCTACCACAATATTCACCGGCCGTCGATGCGGCGTCACCCCAAAATCCAGCGTATACGGCCCCTTTGAATACAGAAACGGCACAGTCAGCCCAAACACCCGCTTGAACGTCTGCTGCGCCCGCCCAGCGAATGTCTTTGGATCCAGATCCGCCGTCATAGTGTACAGATCGTTCTCGCCGAAAGCAAGCACAGGCACAAGCGATGCACCCGTTCGAATCGCCAGCTTCGCGAAGCCCTTTCGATTTCGTAGGACGAGCCGCATACTCCCCGGAACAGCCTCGAGCGACTCCTTCGCGCCGCCAATGACGATTGTGATTGCGCGTCCCGTGCCGTGGTTATCTGCCCCGCCTGTGCTGAGGATATTCTCGCAAGAGGCGCGCGAGACGCTGTTCATCCCCAGGAGAAGGAGATAATCTCGGTAGATGGGGATCTTGAAGTTCGAATCGAGGGTCAAGAGGGAGTTTTCGATCCCTGGGAAGAGGGTTGAGAAACCGAGGGATTCTGTTGCAAAGGCTGCAAAGGCACCGTGCGAGAGAATCCCGTGCGGATGGTAGCCGAAGATGTATTTCTGGCTTGCGGGGAGCGGGGTGGTTCGATACAGGGTGAGAGGGAAGTAGGAGGCAACGAAACGACATAGTGGGAGGGAGCGGAGCAAGTCGCTCCTGCGAGAGAAGGAGCGGGGGAGTATGAGGGAGAGCAGGACGGGGAAGATGACTCGGCCGGGATTGTAGATGGCGTACGCGGCGATCATGACACCAGGGAGGAGAGGATAGATGGTGATGACATGGTAGAAAACAGCCAGTGTTTCGAGGGCTTTTTTGAGGCTAGTTGGCTTTATTGGGTCACGGCTACTACCAAGCGGACGGTTCGTGAGACTTTTGAGCGAGATCAGGGTTTCAGACCGTTTGGGTTGTGTGGATGCGAGCTTCTGCTTTGTTGCCAGAGAATCTGACGGATTCTCGAGGGGATACAGCTGCTGCGTGGTATGGTCGTAGCCCACGAGCCCATGTACGTCTTGGAGCGCCATTTCCAGCAAAAGGAAAATAGTTGGCACAGTTGATTTGCTTTGCAGAACATCTAGAGGACTATCCAAAGGCTACAAGCCAAATTCCGCACGGTGCTCAGCGCTTATAACTGCAAGTATCACTACTACAGCGAGCATCGCTTATCCTACCGACTCGGCTGCTGCAACCTTGAGGTATGGAGTATGCTAGGCAACACAATCTCATCTTCACAGTCTACGCCCGAGGGTGGCCGTGATTAGGAAAAATAACGGTCTGGGCATGATCCTAAACAACGTGCCACCGAGTGCGTCGCCCAGGTATTGGCGTAAGCCAAGAACCTTGCAGAAACCATGAGGAGCGATATAAAGTCTAGACCTATTATAGTTTGTTCATTATGCACGAAAAGAAGAGGCCAAGATGCTTAGGAGTGTGATGATGTACGCAGCACCCAGAGAAGGGCATGAAATATCCTGCCCGTGTCTGATGCTTTTCAGATCTATTTGCACAATATGAGGGAGATCTTCTTGCGCCGTTGGCTGGCTTTGTGGCTGACCATATCCCCGATGCAGCAACACTCTGTGGCTTATTGAGAGGACCTGGTTGGCATCTCGAGCCGATGTGTCCTGTGCTTGTGGATCAAGATTGTCTATAAGCCAAGTTTAGGGCTGCCTTAGGATTACCCTTCCCCTCACTCTTCAAATTTGAAACCCATACTTTTTCAAACTACTGTATAAGAGGTTACCCAAAGAAGCGACCAGTGCGAGCTATCCTATCTCAACGGTCCAGGGCTGGGGTAACTTTAAAGAGCCGGGGCAACGCACGGATACAGGGGCCGAGGAGCCCAGCCGTGGATCAGGGGGCAGGCCAAGCATCCGTGAATCATCATGATAACCTCGGAAAGAACGATCTCCTTTCCAGGAATACCCCTCACTGTGCATTTTATACCCACGATGCAGCCTGCAGGATCCATCGCCATGCCTCTTGACTTGCACTCCCTGGTCGATCGATATGCGCTTCTCACTTACCCTTTTCATCCTGACGGCTGTGACAGCTGTCCAGGCCCTCGTTATTCCCCGAGATGCCACACCCATCCTTTCTGCACTCGACACAATCACAAACCAACTCCACACTGTCGGCGACCTAGTTGAGGTCTTCACCGGCGGCTTCAATGGCACCTTCGCCGCGCTGAAAATCCAAGGCGAGACCGGCGAGCTCGGAACGGCGATAAACAAGGGTGTCACCGCGATCAAAAACATCCAACCGTTGAACGAGGCCGACTCGGCGCAAGTTGTCAATGTCGTCGTCGCACTCCAATCCGACATTTACGGCCTCCTCGATCTCCTCGTGCAGAAGAAGCCAGCGTTCGACAGAGCGATTTTCGGTATCGGTTCAGCCAGCTTTCTCGTCAAGATTGACCTGCAAAATCTGCGCAAAAGCACCGCGCAGCTGGGAGACGCGATTACCTCGAAGCTAGTGGATGAATTTCAGCGCTTAGCGCCGTTGATTACGTCCAGTATTGATTTTCACTTTTCGCAGGCTCTTGATGTGTATGCTTGAGCATTTCGTGGGATCCGACGATTTGTACATATCGAATGGGCAATACTGTCAAATCTCCACTTGGGTATACTACGTGCCTGGCTGGCCAACTGTATGTTTGCGGTGAGTAGGAATGTACGGAGATAATGCTTCAATCGCTACATGATTCAGCTATGATCAGATAGTAATATTTGGGGGTTCAATAACAATATAATCCACAAGAGACTGACACTGGAGAATTCCTTGTGGACTACATAATGTCACCCACGTAGTTACTCAGGATTCAGCAGCCTTCGGAATATAGATGTTCACTTGATTGCTCTCCCTCTTCTCCTACATCTTGGCCTGGGCATACAGAACTGCGCAGCACAGTACTACACTGTTTCTCTGGACCTCGTCCACTTGATCAATTCAAATTTCCGGCGCACCACAGGCGACAACATTCAACGAATTCCCAATGACCTGACTCGTATACGTCAAATGTGCCCTGTTGATTGGGTTGCTTCCGAAATTCTGTGCTGCGTTGCAGGCCTACCCCCATCAGCATACTTTGTCCCCGACAACAAATTCCCACAGGGGGCAAAGGAAGACATACCCTCGACTGCTTCCCACACGCAAACGTCGTCGCAGCGGTATTCCTTCCCGCCTCACGCTGCCAAAACTCCGGTCCATGATGCGCATACCCCAACAGCGTCGGCGGGATCTGAGGAACCCCATCATTCGCGTGCGTGACGCGGAAGTAGTTGCTATCGGGGACGGCGCCCTCGATGTACTGCACAAACGCCGCGTTGCCGTTGAGAGGTTCGCCGAATGTGTACGTTGTCACGGTGTGGCCCCGTCCGCTGAGGGCGGCGGTCGCGATTGCGGCGATGCCGCCGCCGAGCGAGTGGCCGGTTATTGTGAGCTTATAGTCTGGGTTCTCGGCAAGGGCAGATTCGATTTCAGCCGTTACGGGGTCGGCTAGGGCGTTGTAGGCTGTCTGGAAGCCTTGGTGGACCTGTCCAGGGTTAAATTGTGTCGTGGATCTGTAGAGGGTACCTACCCTGCAAGCTGAACAGTCCGTCCCCTCTGCAGTCAGAGGAACGAGGACGAATTGCAGGTCGCTGTCGAGATCAGCCGGCGCTGACGTGCCTCGATACGCGATGATGAGCTCTCGTGCGGCGTCATCCTGGAACAGCGTAGCCTGGGTGTCTGTCGCGTTGTCGTTGAAGTACTTGACGACCGAACTACCAGCGGGGGGCGTGGCGCAGCTGTCTGCGTATGCAGCAGCAGAAAAGGCCGAGTAGCGAGCGATCTTCTCGTAGACCGCCGGGGAGACTGAACAGTTGGTTAGCCTTGTCTAGATGGATAACTTCGTCTTCACTCACCCGCAGTCTGCGCAAAGGTCTGCGCGACAAGGGACAAAAGAGCAAGAGATCGGTACATAGTGATTATGGTCAGTAAACTGCTGCGCAAAACCCCATTCTGCTACCAACTCATTGGCAGATATAAGGCTGATGTGATAGTCTGGGACTGAGCTGCATCTCGCGCATGGTCGGGTCTCGCCGAGGCTGTGGAGTCTGTGAATCATGCAGATCTGGGGTTTGCTCGTGTTGCTCAATCACGGGCTCCGATGATCGCAATCAGAGTGACAAGCTCTGTGATGAAGGAACATTAAGGTTTAACGGTAATTTCATATGCGGGGGATGAAGATGTGATCGCACTGATTTCCGCATTGGGGCAGTGCTCTTTCTATCAAACAGTCTCCCAGTTGAAGAGTTGATATGTCTCGATTTGCCCCCGGAAAAGTAGCTGCCAGCACAGCCCTAACCCCTCATACACCCCAACCTAAAGAATTCCCTCTTCTCTTTCTAGCATCACCATGCGACTCCGTTTCCTCCCCCTCCTGGCTGTCCCCGCCACCGTCTACGCGGACGCTCAAGCCGTCCTCAACGACATCAACGCAATCCGCACGCAGCTCACAACCCTCTCCTCAAGCGTCGAGGGCGTCGTTTCGGGGATCCCCGGCATCCCCCACGCACTGCAGGTCCAGGTCGACGCAACAGTTCTCGACAGGCACATCCAGGCTGGCGCGCGCGATGCCAGCGCCTCCCCACCCTTTGGTTCCAGCTCGCTGCAGGTCGGGCTCTCGCTGATTGCGCTCCAGCCGTCCATTACGGACGCGCTCGGCCAGATTAGTGAGAAGAATACCACGTTTGGCGAGTTGGGGGTTATTGTTCTTTCGAGTTTGGTGCAGCTCAAGAGGGATACGACGGCGTTTTCGGACGAGATTGTGCCCAAGCTTGGGGCACTAGAGGCGGCAATTGCGCCAGCTGTTGTGAGGTCGATTGAGGAGGCCTTTGATGAGGCTATTGCGGCGTATGAGAGTAATGGTGAGTTTTGCGTTCCACCTTTGTCTTGATTTGGGACTAATTGGTGTACAGCCATTTGACCGCGAATCGATTTGGGAAGCGCATGTGTGATACACAACGTGTCTTTCAACCCTATAGGGCGAATTCAATGTTAATGTTTGAAATGGAATATCTCTTTATATTCTATCCGTTGAATTCTATGCACATATCACGTAGTTTAGGGCCGGTCCCCAATCGCAGGGCGGAAACATCATGACATGTAGTACTACTCTACATAGCCTGAATTTCCAACGGTCTGTATGGCTCCTCCAACCATCGAACCTCATCATCAGAGAGCGTTATGCTGAACGCCTCCGTTGCAGCTTCAATCCTCTCTGCGCTGTTCAGTCCGACCACCGGACACGCCCCCTTGCTCAGCAACCAAGCCATAGACAGTGCACTCATCGAGCAGCCTTTAGTCTCCGCCAGCTGTTGTACCCTATCAATAATTTTTGCATTCTGGTCACCGGCAAACCACTTTGCTGTCTTGGCGTCACGTTTCGACCGCTCAGTCTGCACGCTTGACGGCCGGGCGAGAAGGCCTCTTGCTAGCGGACTCCATGGAATAAGCCCGATTCCCTCGACATCGCAGAACGGGTTCGTGTCACGCTCCTCCTCTCGGTAAAGTAGGTTGTATAAGTTCTGCATACTCGCGAACCCCGTCCATCCATTGAACTTGGCTGTGTAGTGTAGCCGTGCAAGCTGCCAGCAATACATGCTTGACGCGCCGAGGTAGTGCACTTTGCCCATCTGAACCAGATCGTGCAGTGCCCGCATGACCTCCTCTGGGTTGCTCTGCACGGTCTCGTCCACGCGATGTAACTGCAGCACGTCAATG
Source organism: Aspergillus pseudodeflectus (assembly GCF_044049435.1). NCBI lineage: Eukaryota > Fungi > Ascomycota > Eurotiomycetes > Eurotiales > Aspergillaceae > Aspergillus > Aspergillus pseudodeflectus. The sequence goes on along the minus strand of NW_027263798.1, from coordinate 85,186 downwards.
TAACTCGTCCCGAGCCGCCGTAGAGAGGCCTCGACCGCTTCGAAAATATGCTTTCGGCTCAGGCCCATCTGATTGACGAGGGGTCCATCATTGACCGCCGGGTCCGGCCGGGAATTGGACTTGATATCCATCACGGGGTAGTAGAGCTTGCTTAGGATCACCACTTTCTCACGTGGAATAGAGTACTCTCGTAGTGCCTTGCCAACGATTACCTCGGAGAGACCGTTAGAGTAGGTGTTGGCTGTATCCCAAGTGTTGATGCCGCAGTCGTATGCCTTTCTGAGAAGGGGAAGTGCCTCTTCTTCAGACAGGACCCATGGACTTCCCTCCCAAGAGGGGTTACCAAACGTCATGCACCCGAGGATGACTTTGGATATTTTCAGCGAGCTCTTCCCCAGTCGCTGGTACTGCATTCCTGTCTTCTCTTTGGCCCATGAAGCGACCAGGTCGCGCAGGGTGTCGACCTCGCCAACGTTACCAGGGAAAACCACATATGGGATGCCAGAAAACTTGGATGTCGGCTCGTTGCATTGCCAGAGTGGCACCCCTGAAGCTGCTTGGCCGAGGATCTGGGCACGGCGCATGCGAAGACCCTTACAGGCGGCATCCGAAGACGTGATGCCTCCTTTGGCAATGATGTACCGCGGTCTAGGGACGAGTAGGCGAAGGAACAACACGAGGACAGCCGCAACGGTGCTCCCAATTTTCAAGCTTGAGACTCCATCATTTCCGGTAATCAAGTCACGGCTGGTCATCACGAGAACATCCTGGCCCTTGAGGATGAGCTGGCCAGCTTTGTCCGCCGCGTCCAGGGCCGCTTGCTCCGCGGCATCTGTGCTCTTCAAGAGATCTTCAACTTTGAGTACTATTGTTTGTAATGATTTGCTGCCGTCGATGAGGGACTGCAGCTGCTCGGTTGTTTTGGGTACGTATGAACCTGCCAGGATCAACCCGCCTGGCTGGGACGGCTGCAGGCTCATCCCCAGGGCTTTGGGCGTCAGAGGAGGAATCTGTGGAATGCCGAGTCTAGTCGACACAAACGCGGCGCCGGTTCTATACAGGTATCGGCGGCCTTTGGCTTGTGCTGCTGTCTGTTAGCTTTGTCTGGACAAATTGAATGGAGAGAACTCGCCTCCGAGTAATCCCAGCACAAAGATCTCCATGTCTGTATCCACCACAGCATTCACAATAATCACGGATCCTTTTCCAAAGGTGAGCAACCTTTCTGTAACTCCCTGTTGCCCTCCACTGCGAATGTCCTCCAGCGAAATCGACTGCACTCTATCTTCCGCGATCGAACCGCCCGACTTTTCCACCACGTACTTCCTCAAGTTCGAATTCCTGTATCCAAACGTCGCATCCTTGGCAAACGGCGTCTGTGCCGCCGGCACCAGATTTCCCTTCGCATCGGCGACATAGTGAATATCGTCAATGGTGTAGCGCCCACCCTGCCGGAAGAAAGGCGCCAGAATCCAGCCATCGACGGCTTCAATGGCCTCTTCAGCGACCTCGGGCTCGTCGGGGAAATGGCCGCGCAGAGTTGAGTCGCCACGCAGCACGATCTCGAAACGATTCGAAGTCTTTATCGCCGCATTCTTTACCGCGGTGCAGATGGTGTGAATCAGCTGGCGAGCTTCCAGAGTTGGAAGGGCGCGCGAGTTGGTCAAAATGAAGAATCCGCCATTGCACTGCAAAATCTCTTGAGCGAGAATATCCTCATCCCAGACCGTCAGGACGTTGATTCCGTGGCATGTCTGAGTCCCGGTGGGGTCGTCATCGAGCACGACAAGCACAGGCAGGTCGCTCCTGCCCGCAATCTCGCTTTCGAGATCGGTGCTGGATACTGCAGGAGGCAGCTTCTGCTTCACCTCTTCAAAGTTGACAATTGCCTCTGCCATGTTGTTTGCTTCGCATCTCTGCCCTTCTGACTACCCCTCATGAGCTCCAGACCAGCTAAGATATGATCATTTTTTGGCGTCGGAATTGGGCCGATGACTCGATCGGCAAGTTCTCCGCAGCCTCCCCAGACCAGCTCGCGGCGATCAATTGTCGGAGCTTGCACTGGTCTTTTTGGTCGCACATGATTTATTTTGATGGCTTGAAACCGCTTCCAATCCGAGTGCTTGGTCCGATTGTTGAACTATCACAATGGAAGGCAGCACGGGCGGACCGCTGATTTCCTACTCGGAGCTGCAGAAGCATGCAACTCCAGATGATTGCTGGATTGTTGTCCATGCCAAAATCTACGATGTAACAGCTTTTCTGGAGGAGCATCCTGGGGGTTCGGCGAGTGAGTGCGCAGGGAGTAGCCAAGAAGGCGCAGCTGACAATGGCAGTTATCCTCAAGTACGCCGGAAACGATGCGTCCAAAGCGTACGACGAAGTACACGCGCCGTCGATGATCTCGAAAACACTTGCGAGCGAACAATTCAAAGGCATGATCGATCCGACAGCGCAACTTCCGTCCGTCGATACACTCCCAGACCCCAGCGCCTTGACCGAGCCAGACACAATTCCTCCACTAGAAAGCCTCATCTCCGTCCACGACTTCGAGGACGTTGCGCAGAAGAAGTATACGGAAAAGACATTTGCCTTTTATTCGTCTGCAGCGACCGATCTGGTCTCCCACCATGCGAATCTCGAGAGCTACCGGCAGATTCTGCTTCGGCCCCGCGTGCTGCGCAATGTCAAAGAGGTGGAAATTCCTCGAACGATCCTCGGTTGCTCGTCCAGTGCGCCGTTCTTTGTCAGTCCGACGGCGATGGCGAAGCTGGCTCATCCAGATGGTGAGCTTGCGGTTGCGAGGGGATGTGCGCAGGAGGATATCATCCACATTATTTCGAACAACGCGTCATACCCTTTGGCAGAGATTGTGGCTGCTGGTAAACCAGGTCAATCATTCTTTCTCCAGCTCTACGTCAATTCCGAGCGACGCAAGACAGAAGAACTCCTCCAGGAAGCTGCGCGACTAGGGATCCGCGCTATCTTTGTAACCGTCGATGCACCCATCCCTGGAAAGCGAGAAGCGGATGAACGAATCGCAGCCGGAAACCTGGTCTCTGCGATGAGCGGCGCAGTGGCCAAGAACGATAAGAAGGGTGGTGGTCTTGGTCGCGTCATGGCCAAGTACATCGACTCGACACTAAATTGGGAGGATCTCGCCTGGATCAAAAGGGTGTCGGGTCTACCTGTCGTCTTGAAAGGAGTTCAGACTGGACATGATGCTCGCATGGCTATTGAATATGGGGTTGACGCGATTATGTTGAGCAACCACGGCGGAAGATCGTTGGATACGTATGTTTCTCTTTCTATTCCATTGGAGTCTGGGCTAATGACAGTTGTAGTGTTCAGCCAGCGATCCTCACGCTACTCGAGCTACACAAAACATGCCCTGAAATCTTTGGCCAGATGGAAGTCTACATTGATGGTGGCATCCGCCGCGGAACAGACATTCTCAAAGCCCTCGCACTGGGCGCAACTGCTGTCGGTATCGGTCGGCCATATCTATATTCCCTGACATACGGGCAAGACGGTGTCGAGCACCTAACGCAGAGTACGTGTCTCCCGCCGATCATTGCATCCCTGCTAACAGTCGCAGTCCTGAAAGACGAGCTCATCTCGGCCATGAAACTCTGCGGCATCACACACATCGATCAGGCGCATCCGGGAATGGTCAATACAGGCTATGTAGAACATTTCGTTCGTGCGACAGAGGCACATCCGTGGATTACTTGGGCCCCTCGCGCGAAGATATGATTGTTAGACCTTGGTCGTGTATAGAACTGTAGCCTTTCTAGATAACTTTCAATGCTCGACGTATTCAGCTTTCACTTCAGTAGAGTTGCATACCATCAGTCCCACACGGTCCAGGTAGTTCGAGTTGTTGCAGTCACTAAGCTGTGCGAACAAGCGCAATTTTCCCAGGCTCAGACCGCAGTGAGGAGCCAAGTGCCTTGTCGATGGATACACTACCACCCCGCACTCGTCATCAGCGGGCATGAGGATTCGGAATTGAACCGACTTGGTCCCAGCCGTCAGCTTCTGCGGTCTTCTCTCCGTCTACAACCGGAGGGGTCCAAATGTGATCGGGGTCAGCGTTACCGGCTCAACTCCGACGGCGAGCTCACCTCACCTGGAGCTTCTCGCCCGAATACGCATTCTACACCACTAAAAACATGACTACTCTCTTGTCTGGGGAGAACAAAAGTGTATGACCGCCGTTCTATTGCGTTGAGTCTATCAACCATATCCTTCTCAAAATATTCTATTTCAGCAAAATGAGCATCCTCATCACCGGCGCAGGCGGCTTCATCGGCCAGGCCCTCGCCAAAGCCCTCGCAGACTCTCCAGGCGTCGAATCCCTCGTCCTCACAGATGTCGTTGAGCCCGCGGTTCCGTATAGCACCAAGATAAACATCACCGCGCTCAAAGCAGACCTGACCTCCCGCGAAACATGTCAATCGCTCCTCTCCACCGAGTTTACTCATGTGTATCTCCTCCACGGGATCATGTCCGGCGCGAGCGAAGCCAACCTTTCACTCGGGCTTGCGGTTAATGTCGACTCGATGCGGAATATTCTTGATGTCCTTCGGGAGAAACATGAATCGAGTGGTGCGAAGCCAGTTCGCGTTGTGTATCCGTCTAGTCTCGCTGTCTTTGGTGGGCCGGATATCCTGAAGTCGCCAGTGACCGAGTCGACTATTGCCCTACCGCAGTCATCATATGGTGCACAGAAACATATTTGCGAGGTGCTCTTCAACGATTTCTCTAGACGGGGGATTGTCGATGCGTGCATTGTTCGCTTGCCCACGATTATTGTCCGACCGGGCAAACCGTCTGGTGCAGCATCGAGTTTCTGCTCGGGGATTGTGCGAGAGCCGCTAAAAGGAGAGCAGAGTCTGTTGCCTGTCTCGCGTGAGTTGAAGCTGTGGGTGTGCTCAACGAGGACCATCATTCGGAATCTGGTACGGGCCAAGGACGTGCAGTTTGCAGCCGACACATACTCGCGTATCGTGAATCTCCCAGGCGTGACGGTCACTGTGCAGGAAATCTTGGACGGGCTGAAGGAGGTTGGAGGCGAGAAGGCACTGGGGCAGGTGGTCGAGAAGCCCGATCCGGCTGTCCAGCAGATTGTTGGGTCATGGCCAGCCATCTTCGACATCAAGAAAGCGCTCACCATGGGCTTCCATCCCGATGGAGACCTTGCGCAGACTATTCGAGAGTATATAGAGGACTACGGTCACAATGCATCATGAACAATCAGGGCCCTTCTACGTCATAAAGTTGGACGTCAAGTCCGGAAAGTTGAACTCGCCAAAGTCTGTAAAGAGAAGCTCGTCGATGGGCTGGGTCGAGGCGCCTGCGGAGGGCACTGGTGTGTAGAAAAGGGACTGTTGCTGGTCAGACATCACAGAATGTACGGCGAGACCTCCCGTGGGCATCGTCGTCGACGGTACAGGGACCCCGATACTGGTTGCGCAGTCTTGCAGTTTGCGGCTGAGGCCAGGAGTCATTCGCCATATGGGATGCTGAGGAATGCATTGCGTCTTGCGGAACAGGTGCAGGGCACTATTGATCAATTGAAAATCATCCTGCACTTTGATCCCCAGTTGCTCATAATAATTCTGGCAGATCTCGAGTAGAAGATGACCTGCAAAGGCGATCATGACGTGGAAATAGTGCGGCATACCAACGAGGCCTTCCTGAAGCTCCGGTTGACCCAGAATCATCTCAAAGATAGCAACCGCCGTGTCGTGGGCCATAGTAGCTGCGGTCAGGAAATGAGGGGGAATTGGTCGGCCATGGAGGCCCTTGAAGACTTGATGTCCAAGGTAAAGCTTTCCAAACTGGTAGTGGAGCTGCAGCCCCTGCTTGGGAAACTCGCCCAGAAAGGCGTTTGGCACGAAGAGGCCGGAGAATTTGGTGTACCACTTGTCCAGCTGGCGCGAGTAGTTGAGGATCTGGCTGGCCAGCGCTGCAGGCAAAGGAGTCTGATTATCCGATCCCAGCACGTCGCGGACCTGGCCCATGATGACCAAGAGCGAAACCTGCGATAGAATGCGCACGTCGGCCTCGTTGGCTTCTGCCCGGTGGAGATACGACTCCCAGCCCACAGCGATTGCTTTTTCGCTGCGTAGCAGAGAGTCTCGGTTGTGGAGGATGGACAGATGCTGGTCGCACACAAAAAGGAGATACCACAGTCGGACTCGATCTGCAGCGACGGACGGGTTCTGGGACGAGGGCGATGGCGCCGAAGGGGCACCGGCTGAGCGGTCGTCAAACAGGGCATCGAAGCTGCGATGAAGGCGCATGTCGGCTGCACGTCGGATGGCATCGCTACAGAAGATGCGCGAAGCATCCGCCAGCCAGAACGAGCTGATGCACAGGGCCCGAATATAGTCGACGTCGCGCTTCTCAAAGGTCGACTTGGCCACGAGAGAGCGAAATTCCCGGTTGCAGGCTTCGTATACGGTGCGATCCTGGGGATCGTGCAGGGCGGAGACGGTGCAGATGGCCGCTAGCAGGATAGGTGCACTTGTCCTCAGTTGTTCCAACCCCTGGTATTCCCCTCCGATGCCGTAGAGATAGTGATCGAGTCGCGAAAAGTAGTGTTGAACGAGCCGTTGGGCGATCGCAGCGGTGATGATGCCTTTGCTGATCAGGTCCGACCGGGTGCCCGACCGACTGGCGCGAGCGCTCGGAGGGGAATCGATGGAATGCGGGCTGCGGATCTTAGAGATGTCGAGGAAGGTGTCGATGGGCGCTTGCACGGCTGAGGGGGATTCTGGAGGAGAAACCTCGCAGCCTTCTTCGTCCTGCTGTGTCGTGTCCTGGTCTTCTTCTCCGCCAGGGTAGAGGCCATCGCCATCTTTGCGGCTGGAGACGAGCGCTTTCGGGCCTTCAATTCCGAGGTGGTGGCAGAGCATCTCGAGCGTTTCGTGCAGGTGGGAGACGTCTGATTGCAGCAGTTGTACGTTCCTGCCCTGTCAGTTCAAGCTTACTTGCCCTCTCAACCCAGGAACTTACTTGTTATCCTCGATCAACGACTGCAGGCTACGATTAAGAACGCACGACAGGCCACGGCGACGACATCGAACGCAAGGAGGGCCATCGTCGGGCATGTCGCAGCGGATCTGTCGTCGACTGTTAGGATCAAGCTGATCATGGCTGAGAAGGCGCAGTCACCTTGTTCTTCCGACACGCAGCGCATGCTGTGATCTTGCGAGTAATCCCAGGAAGCACCTCCACCAGATTGTGGCCTGAGGATGACTCGTGGCCATTCTCAGGCCCTCCGGCAGCTTCTCTCTTTCGCTTGGGCATGATTTTTGGTGATTCATGGGATTGTCGCAGTCATTGCGCAGAGGGAATTCCCCTGAAACCCCACGGGGACTCGTCTTGACAGCCCACGACTGCATGGCTCGGGTGAATATCGGTACGAGCGCATTGTCTCCATCTGAATCTCCGTGGACAGCCAATAATAAGGGGGGTAGAGAGGGAGTTGGAGATTAGCGGACAAGTCTCCGCTCCTTCGGTCATCGTCCGATGGGGCCAGCGCGCGGGGAATAGAGACATGCCAGCCCATTCTTAAGAAAGAAGCCGGCCAAGAGGATGTCAGGAAGCTGCAAGCTGCTTACTCGGTATTATTCACTAAGATGACGTCGAACATTGCGAACAAAGCCCGGCCGCTTCCTGCCGGCATCTACTGCCCGGTCCTCTCGCTATACAAGCCCACGCCGCGCCAAGAGATCGACTACGAGGCGTCGTACAAGTACTTTGCGTATCTGATCCGCGGGGGAGTGGACGGTCTGGTCATGGCTGGGACGACTGCAGAGGCTGTTTTGCTGTCTGCGACCGAGCGTCAGGAGTTGGTGCGTGTCGCGCGTCGAGCTGCCAACGAGCTGGGTCTGAAGGATTTCCCTGTGGTCGCTGGGATCAGCGGACAATCGACAAACGAGTCGATTCGCCTCGCAGAGGAAGCGCATGAGGCTGGCGCAGATTTCGGTCTCTTACTTCCCCCGTCGTACTGGGTCAAGGCTGTAACCAGGGATGTGATTGTCGACTTTTACCGTGAGGTTGCCGACAACAGCCCGATTCCAATTGTCATCTACAGCGTAAATGCCAGTTCTCCCACTGTGAGTATTCAGCACTAATCAGACTAGTTCCCCGCCATGTGCAATGGAGTCGACCTCAACTCGGACGTCATGTCGGAGCTGGCGCAGCATCCCAACATCGTCGGCACGAAACTGACCTGCGGCAACGCGGGCAAAGTCACCCGCCTGACACACGAATACAGCCATGAGCAGTTTGCAGTGTATGCCGGCTCCTCGGACTGGCTCCTTCCATGTCTCATTGGCGGTGGATCCGGCTGCGTGACGGGCATCGGCAACGTCTTCCCCAAGTCAGTCGCTCGGTTATACGCCTTGTGGAAGGAGGGCAAGGTGCAAGAGGCGACGGAGCTACAGGGGCTTGTGGCGCAGGCTGAAAAGGCTTGCAAGGAGGGTATTGCACCGACCAAGTTTGCTGCGGGTTATTTTGCGGGCCCCGGGGCAGGCGTGACAGATGAAAGGGCGTTCTGGCCCAGGAAGCCATACAAGCCCTCAGGAAAGGAGAAGCAGGAGTGGGTGGTCCAGGTGATGAAGCATCTTGTGGAGATTGAGCAGTCAATACCAGATCGGGGCCCGAAATAGAAGAAATATTGGATATATAGACAAATATTAGAATACTACTATGAGAGCATGAATATCTTGAACTCAAAGAGACATTAGAAATCTACGTAGAGAAAGACTGGGATGCTATTCTGAGAGTTGCTGAATACCATCAATTGGAATGTCTATACTATGCACTAAAGAAATCGTCTCGAATCTGCACATACTTGATCGTCTGTCGCCAAAAAGTAAAAGCGATATGGATCGTCCCATCCTCCCCAACAAGCATACTCGGATACGAGAGCTCCCGATTCAGCTTCTGCTCGCTGTTATTGGTGAGACAGTATCCATCTCCCTCTTCCAATGTCCGTGACTGCCACGCCCTGCCCTCATCGTCGCTCCACGCGACAGAAAGCGGCGCCCTTGGGGCTCCCCAAAACGCCTCCTTGCCATCGGTGCGAGCCTTCTGGTTCGGGCGCGAGTCTGTCCCGTCGCTGATTTCATCGTACAAGCCCTCCCTGCGCCCAAGAGCCTTCTTTCGCGACGAATGGTTGTAGACAACCACGACCCGACCGGAAGGCAGGACATCGAAGCAGATACCAGCGTTGGGATTCGGCAGCGATGTTGACTTGGGTGCACTCCATTGGATTCCGTCTGGAGATGTCGACGAATAGATAAAGTCCGCCCATCGACTCCGATAGAGCGCGAGGTAGCTCCCGCTCTTCAGTCGCTGGATTTCCATGTGCACGGCTCCGGTACTATCGGGGACAGCGACTTCTGACCAGGTTTGGCCCTGATCCTGCGATATCCGGATGGCGGAGATGTCGTCGTTTCCGATCCATTTCGCGCCAGCTTCCACGCGGCATTTGAAGACCGGGATTACGAATGTTCCGTTATCTAGCACGATGACCGGTTGGCGGATGAAAGTACCAGGCTCATTGAACAGCACTGTTGGACTGCTCCAGGTACGGCCTTGGTCCGAGGAGGTGACGCGCTTAACAATGGCAGAGTCTTGGTTGCCTCCGTGCTGCGATGTATATAGCAGCCATAAGTCTCCAGAGGGGTGATGGAATAGCACGGGGTTCTGTTCGCTGCGGGTGTCGTCGTGCGTGACCTTGGTCGCGTCTTCCCAGGTGTCGCTCCCTGCTGCCAAGCGGGAAAAGTAGATGCTGATATCGGGCTTGCCTTCCATGTTTCCGCCAAACCAGACGCAGAGGACATCGTCATTTGGCAGGCGGAGCAGGTTGGATGCATGGCATTGCACCGTCGCTGGTCGCAGATAGGCCTCTTGGTACCAGTATGGTCGTGATGCCGACCGCAGAGTGCCATCTAGGAGACTCGGTAGATTCTCTTGAGTGACTGCCATGATTGCTTTTGATGTAACAAGTGTCGTGCTTCCAAGAGCTACGCTGATCCAGCCAATGGCCTCTTAAGGTGCGATATGCGGTCCAAGGGCGGGGTCCAACCCGAAGTTCGGTTCTGGTCCGAGTGCACAATTCCTGGGAACTCGAGGCCGTTCCAGGGTTGGAGAAGGTGTCGGAGGACAGTCCGATACCCTCCCGATCAACGGCTGCCCCCATGGGGAACCGTCAGCACGCGGGGAACACCCTGAAGATCAGCACTTTAAGTACCACTCGAGTCGTCAAGGGATCGATATCTCTTCCTTTCCTCATCGCTCTTTCCTTGATCATCCTATCAACAAGATGGCCGGCGGCACGAGTATCTGGGCGAGCCGAGAGGCCAAAACCGATCCCAAGGAGATCTTCAATCTGCGGCTTTTGTACTTGGGACTGACGCTGGCCTGGGCAGGCTGTTTCTACGGCTTCGATACCGGCAACATTGGTGGCATCCTTACCCTTCCGTCCTTTGAACACGCATTCGGCCTGATCGATATCCCTCAGGCTGACATCGACAACCGCAAGGGCACCATTGCGGCCATGGTTGCTGCTGGAGGATCTGCGGGCTCGCTGCTCGCCGCGCCCACCTCGGACTATCTGGGCAGGAAATGGTCCGTCTTCCTCTGGGGGCTGGTGTTTATGCTCGGGGCCGCCCTGCAAATGATCCCCAACTACAGCACTCTCCTCGCCGGACGCTTCATCGGTGGCCTCGGAGTTGGCGCCAGCTCCATGCTAAGCCCTCAGTTCCTGGCCGAAAACTCGCCCAAATCGATTCGTGGATCCATGACCGCGTCCTACAACTTGATGATTGTCACGTCCCTGATGCTCGCCTTTTGGGTCAACTACGGTGTCTCACTGTGGTCGAAGCCGGGAATCGAGCACGACAACTCGCAATGGCAGACTGCCATGAGCATCCAGCTGATTCCTGGTGGTTTGCTCGTTCTGATGATTCCCTGGATCCCCGAAACCCCTCGCTACCTGATCAACCACGGCAAAGCTGAGCAGGGTCTGAAGAATCTATGTCGGCTGCGCCAGCTGCCCGAGGACCATCCCTATGTCCAGATTGAATACCGAGAGATCTGCGCGCAGGTCGAGTCGGAACAAGAGGCCTTCCAGGGACACAGTTACTGGGTAGTGCTCAAGGACATCTTTGGCAACAGGAGCAATCTGCAGCGCTTTGTCCTCGCTGTTCTCCTGTTCCTCTTTCATAAACTGACTGGCACAGACTCGTTGAACGTGAGTCCTCTGCTAACATCACCATCTCTCATACTAATCGTGCTAATTATTTGCAGTACTACGCCCCTCAGATCTTCCAGCTCATCGGAGTCCAGGGCGATAACCTGTCACTCCTGACGACTGGTGTCTACGGGGCAGTCAAAGTGGCCGCCACCATCTTTTACATTGGATACCTGGTGGACCGCGTCGGCCGTCGACTCCCGTTGCTTGTCGGAGCCACCATCCAAGCGACGGCGATGCTGTATCTTGCGCTGTACCTCCGGTTTGCAGGCACCGACACCGCCGGAGATGGGGGCACGCCTGCAGGGGGGATCGTCGGGATTGTCTGGATCTACCTGTATGCCTTTGGCTGGTCGTTCGGACACAGCGTCGCCTGTTACATTGTGGCTGCGGAGATCTTTCCGACTCGTATTGTAAGTGCTGTCCTTTTGCCTCGCTGTCTAGGGACCGACTCTAACTGTTGGATAGAGATCGGTCTGTATGGGCTTCTGCTTCTTCGTCAACTGGATCGTCGACTATGGAATCACCCGTGCGACACCCAACATGATCACCACAATGGGCTACGGAGCCTTCCTGCTATACGCGCTCTTGACATACCTTGGAGTGGTCTTCATCTACTTTTGTCTGCCCGAGTTGAAGGGTCGCTCGATTGAAAGTATGGACGACCTGTTCCAGCGGCCGCTCTGGACCATGTGGAAGCACGCGTACCCCACCGAGGAGGAAATGGTTCGACACGGAGTGAGAGAAGATCTGGATCAGAAGGGTGTCGAGGACGACGAGAATGCGAAGAGGCGCGATAGCCGTGCGGTGCATGTCGAGTCCATTGCGTAGATGGCTGTCCGGTGTAACGAGGTGTAACGAGTTATGGCTACTAGTACTATTCGGATGCCAGTCATTTGACAGGCTGGATTTGGGATGGTCGGACAGCGACGATGTCCATGGATTCTGTAGTGGCGGACTTGGTCCGTGTGCAATGTTCTCGGCCTTCTCTCCGCACATTGAAGATGCGGGACTGCGGGGAAGATCAGTACATCGAATGATACTTATACCCATTGTCGACCAACAAGAGTAGTAGAAATCCAGTAGAGCATCAGTACCAATGGCAACTGGATCATTCACTCTCAACACAGGAGCCAAAATCCCCGCCGTAGGCTTCGGGACATGGAAGGCAGCCCCGGGCGACGCAGCAGCGGCCGTGCAGGCAGCGTTTGAGGCTGGTTATCGTCACTTTGTACGCTCCCATTCCTACCATATGCTCCCCTCACGGTACTGACATGAAAATGGATAGGACTGTGCCCCGCTCTGTACGTCTCCTGCCTGATTGCCCATCCCGATATGTACACAACTAACCCGCACAGATGGCAACGAAGCCGAAATCGGCCAAGTCTTTAAAAACACCAAGGTTCCAAGATCGGAATACTTCGTGACTACGAAGCTGTAAGTCTCCCTACATTCTCCAAACGTCATCCGAAACTTAAAAGGTGCGATAGATGGTCCTCCGACCACCGCCGTGTTGAATCTGCCCTGGACAAATCCCTCCGCGACCTGAACCTCGACTACGTCGACCTGTACCTCATGCACTGGCCCGTGACGCTCGACCCATCGCCCAATGATGAAAATTACGGGAAGGAGGATCGAACGGTGCACGCCGTCGGGTGGGACTTTCGCGATACCTGGCGCGAGATGGAGAAGTTGCTTTCCACTGGCAAGGTCAAGGCCATCGGCGTTGCGAATTTCTCGACGGTTAACTTGACCAAGTTATTAGAGACTGCCAAGGTCGTTCCGGCCGTGAACCAGACGGAGATCCAGCCGCTTCTTCCGCAGGATAAGTTGCATGCGTTCTGTCGCGACAAGGGCATCCATCAGACGGCGTTTGGGCCGTTGGGGGGGTCGGGGAGTACGTTGCATGAACATCCGGTTATCGTGGAAATTGCAAAGAGAAGAGGAGTTGAGACGGGGAATGTGATGCTCTCTTGGGGGATCCAAAAGGGGTGGAGTGTTATTCCCAAGAGTACGAATCCGGCGCGCATTGCGAGGAATTTGACGGGGAATTTCGTCCTCTCCAGTGAGGAGATGGAGGCGATGGATCGCTTGGCTTTGCCCAAGGGGAAGAGGTTCAATCGGCCGAATTGGGGGACCGTTGTGTTTCATGATGATGAGGATGTGGATTTGGAGTAAAGTACTCCGTAGAGCGGATTGGGAGCTCAATAGCTCCTCACGTAACTCGAGAAAATAAATCCGGCATTGCTTCGTGCACACATCGAACATACATCGTAGGCATCATCAGCCCTCTTCTACGTCTGCCATTATTTACACCTCTGCCCTGTCTTCAGCTGCCAGCGGCTTCTGCGCATAAGTGACAAGACTAGTACATGGTCAGCGGCGATCAGTCTGCGCGAGAATGGGACGACTTACATGGGCCAGTACGCGTGAATTCGAGGGTTCTTGATATCATCTCGGCACTTCGCAAGCAACGTCTCCAACTCGTCCATGGACATTCCTAAAACCTGCGTCAATAGTCTCGCCGAGAATCCATAGAGCCCGTCCAAGGTGTTGACCATATTCCATTGCCCCAGCGTCTTGAGGTGCTTGTCCTTGGGCCACTGGTTCTGCGGCCACTTGTACCTGAGCTCGACGACATTCTCAAACCCGGCCTCGGTCAGCAGTTGCTTATACTTCTCCGGCGCTCTGCCGTCGCGACCAATCATTTCGAGGCCTGCCATGAACTTGGTGTTCAGCTCTTCAAAGGCGGTCCCCTTCATGGTGTCGTCGTCAGCACGGACTGGCAGTGAGAAGTCCTGCATTTCGATCCAGCCTCCTGGCGCGAGATTGTCGTACGCCTGCCTAAAGAGGTTCTTCTCGTCGGCAATGGAGCCCATGAGCATGCGAGCGTGGATAAAATCAAACTTTTGCGCAAAGGTCCATTGTTTCTCGTAGTCATCCAGCTCAAACTTGCAGTTTGGAGGAATCCACGAGGGCTGGATAGGACTCAGGTCGATGCCCAGGACTTGGGCCGACGAGTGTTGGTCCGCAAAGTCAATTGCCCAGATTCCAGTGCCCGTGCCAAGGTCGAGAACGTGCTGTACATCAGGTGAGATGGGGGCGTGGTACAGCTTGCGGTGCATCGTGATCAAGAAGATCTCGTGCTGCATGTCAAGGCGCTCCTGCTCCTGCTCATCCTCGGGAATCAAGTACTTTCCGTCGGAGTACTTGTGGTAGCCGCGTCCATTTTCGCGCACACTCTGGAGGAAACTCGAGCGAAGACTCTCAGTATAAACGGTAGAGTTGTTGTCGCTAAACGTCGAGTCAACGTCGCTGGCGTCTGGTTCAATGAACCCTTCCACACGGTCGTCTCCACACATGGGCGCTGAAATTGTGTAACGCAGATGATTGAGAGGATGAAAGAAAGGCGGGTGATGGGGGGTCTTTCATATGAAATCCTGAATCGCACCCCTGTCACCGTCGCACAGTCACACCGTGTCTCAAACCAGTGTATGGTCAGATCTCAACAGCGCCAACTCCACCAGTGATGCGTGGCTTGTGAGGGGCTCGGACCGTCCACGAACCGCGTCAAGGACCGGCTCGCATGGCATCTCGCTGGGCAAATGGCGCTGCTGCCCACGGACGACTAGACTAGGGTTCGCGACACCAATGCGGGCCGACGGCCGTAGGATTCGTGCTAATCGAAGCGCTGCCTTGTTCGGAAGTCCTCCTCCGCTCCAGGTTCCTTTGATGGCACAACAGCTCATCGACCAATTAATCAATATCAAACCGGTCGCCTAAAATGCCGCTGCTGCGGCGCAGCCGCGTGGCCAGGCAAAAATAAAATGGCCCCCGCGGTCCACCCGAGGCTGCCTGCTCTTGGTCAATCCTCCGTCAATCGCCATGCTCATCATTATTGTTGTCGCACTGTCCACCTATGCGGTGTATAGCGTCGGCCTTGGGCTGTATCGCCTGTTTTTTCATCCCTTGGCCAACTTCCCCGGCCCAAAATATGCGGTCTTGAGCCGCTGGCACGAACGCTACTACGACGTCTACTTGGGAGGAAAATTCATCTTTTGGATCGAGGAACAGCACAGGAAGTACGGTGCGTGCGATGCCAACCGAAGGATCAGGGAAGCCAGAAATAATGTAATCTGTAGGCCCCGTCGTTCGTATTGCCCCAGATGAACTCCATCTTCTAGACGCAGACTTGTGGGAGACTATCTTCACCAAAGCCGGTCGAGTCGACAAGTACGACTGGATGTCAGGTCGATTCGGCAACGACACCTCCGTCTTGACAACGGCCGCCGACAGCCTTCACCGTGTACGTCGCGGGGCGTTGAATCCACTATTTTCGCGGCAGCGGATTCTTAGTCTCCAAGATGTCATCCGGGAGAAAGTTGGCATTCTTATCAATCGGTTGGACGACGCGAAGGCGGTACAGGCGCCCGTGCCAATAGACCGTGGCTTTGGGGCGTTTAGTGAAGACATCATCATGCGATATTGTTTTGGCCACGATTATGATTCTCTGAATCAGCAGGGGTGGGAACCGATTTTGCATGACTCGTTCGTGGGAGTCACCAAATTTTCAAACACGGCATTACACTTCCCGCTACTGCTGAAGGTCATGAATGCTTTGCCGGAGCTCTGGGTCGAGAAACTGAACCCCCTTTGTGGTCTGATCTTTCGCTTGCAAAAGGTTAGCTCAGTCTGCACGACTGTGGGCGATGCCCCGGCTAATCTCTCGACTACGAACAGGACCTTGGTGAACAGATTCGGGCAACAAAGGCATTCATCGCATCGCGCGACAAAACTACCAAGGGCAACAAGTCGACAGTGTTCTCGGAACTGATCGAAGGTGACCTCCCGGAGGCAGAAAAGGCCGATCGCCGTCTTCGAGACGAAGCACAAACAGTTATCGCCGCAGGACTCGCGACCTCAGCCTGGGCACTGAGCGTGGGAACTTTCTACCTCCTCCGCAACCCCAGAGTCCTCACTCGTTTGCGCCACGAGCTCGACGACGCCATTCCAAGGTATAATCCCGCGGATCGCACTGCAGCCCTGGAGTGGACGCAGCTCGAAAAACTCCCTTATCTAACAGCGGTGATCAAAGAGGCCATCCGACTGTCGTATACAACCACATCCCGTAATGTACGTCTGCTGCCGAAGCCGATTCAATTCAACGAGTGGACCATTCCCGCGCGCACACCGGTATCAATGACCATCCCCTTTCTCAACCACGACGAGAAAATCTTCCCGAACGCGAGGTCTTTTGTCCCAGAGCGATGGCTGGATTCGCCAATGGCCGATAATGGCTCGCCTCTCGAGCGCTACTTTGTCGGTTTCGGAAAGGGGTCAAGGTCGTGTCTCGGACTAAAGTAAGTTTGCTCGACGTTCTCTGGGTGTTTACCTGTCTGACGTGTTAGTCTTGCCTGGTGCGAGTTGTACCTGGTGTTCGCGTCTTTGTTTCTATTCTTCGACTTTGAGCTGTTCGAAACAGACATCACTGATATCGAGTTCGCTCATGATTTCTTTATTCCGTTTCCAAGACTCGATTCGAAGGGAGTCCGAGTGTTTGTGCGATCCCGAGAATAAGCTGGAACGCGACGACCGCCAACCACGAATGTCGAATCACGTGCTAGATGTCACTGAGTCATGGTCTGGCTGCTGCCTGACTCATGAGCCACTGAGCCTCAGCCATCGTCTCTCACTGTTCGCGACGCTTTCCAAAAGCATCCTCAATAATTCATACCATAGTTGTGAATCCAAAGCTCGTTTCATACTCCGAGGTACTTACAAGCAGAGATATGTACAAAGCAGCACCTAAAGTAAGCTCAGTGGCTTTGTCTTGAACCCTCTTCGTCCGTAGCACAACCCCTTGAAAAGTGGTGCATGAAGATATATAGTTTGGCTCTGCGTACCTAAGTTTGAGTTATTTGGCCAACAAAATTGGTCTCCACTACGACTATTATTACTTCGTATCAATACATTAACGGTAGGTTATAGACAGATAGATATTCTCAATCTGGATTCCAGGAAAGAAGCTACCTCGAGGCATCTCGCTGCTCGTCGGGTCAAAAGACTTGCTTGCCTGGCGCCTCAAAAATGCCAAGACGCCGACACCAAAACACGTCGGCACCGCGTCAAGCTCCTCGACTCTCAAAACATCATCTCGATCTCTTGAGTTTTCCAGAGTCGCGCTTCTAAATTACTGCGCCACTTTACTCTTGGAGCACGTGGAACAAGATATTTTGAGCGCTCATATTCCTTGAACGCGGAATGGCCTCGCAAATGACGACCGTTGGATGCATTTTTCGAGAACAAAACAGGAACGGACGTGGGCTCGCACGCCCGGCAGTCGCTCCTTCCTTCTTTCATGTGGCACGTCAAGTGAGGAAGGAGCGACCGGCGGCATGGCACTTTCCCCTAGCGGTGGTCGACTCGACGACTTGAAGAGGAAGGTACGACCCGGGGCCACTGCTGGCACCTGCCTCGATAGCTGCCGCCCTCCCTAACCCTTATGGTGTAGGCATATCATACACCTGGGAAGAGGGGATTCGGAGCTGTTGCTGTGTCCAATCTCTGGCTCTATTGTTCGCCAAGATGGAGATCAAGAAGTATCATTTCTAATCTCTATTCTATATGCTGACATATCCAGTATGCTTCTTCAGTCTTTGCGATCAGGATCGATGGTGACCCTCTGTCCCTCCAGGTCACTACTTTCTGTCTCCGAATCTGTCTCGATAACAGGCGACTCGGATACATTCCAATCGCCAAAGACCGCAAGAAGCGTGAACGGGATCGTGAAACCCCATAGGGCAAAACCTAAGATCATCTGATTCAGGTTTGGCCAGTGCGTCGCTCCCACCGCATACGCAATCGTACTCCCGATGGACTCCCACGATCTCAGGATTCCCGTCGTTCTCGCGATATCCCCGTCTGCTTGCGCTCCCTTGATCTCGGCCATCAGCCAGTAGATATATGTCTGTAGGACCTCGTAGAAGAACTTGAAGAACAGGTACACGGTAAAAGCTTGGTTGAAAAAGTGACCGTCGCCCAGGTCGAGCGCCGGTGGGTCGGTCTTGCGCGAGAGTTCCGTCTGCGTCACGGCAACCCATGTCCACGAGGCAGTGACGAAGATGAGGACGAAGATGTATACACCACGCGAGCGAGTTTGTCGAGAGAAATATTTCAGATCCAGAACGATACCCGTCAGGATGTTGGCAGAGGCACCAACAACGGCCGTCAGGAACGACGCGAGGGCCCTAGCACGGACGGTGAAATACGCTGATCTATCGTTAGCACGTGAGCCATGGAAGCATATTGGTAAGTCATACATGTCAAATAGTTGCCCTGATAAGTTGTTCCGAACTGACCGGCGAGGAAGACTGGAATGAGAAGCAACATGTATTTGTTCCGAAGTTGCTTCCAGATCGCACGAGCCTCGATCTTGAAGGTCGTCTTCTTCATGTAAGGGATCTTGGTCCGGTTGCTTCTGACGACCTTTTGCGGCTGCGACAGGAGCAAAGCGAAGGGTGCGCCAAGAGATGAAATGGCGACGAGTCCGAGATACGTTGTATAGGACACCTTTCCCGCCTGGGCCGTGTGCACGTTCAGAGCGAGCGAGATGGCACCGCCGACAAGGGGACCCATCTGGCGGATGCCCATCCAGATTGCAACGTATCTGCCTCGTTTTTCCTCCTCTGGATACCCGACCGCAATGGCAGCTTCACTTGCCCATAGGAGGGAAGCCCCTATACCGCAGAGAGCAGCGCCGAGCAGGAGAAACCACTCATTGCCGTAGCGATTATTGCAGTATAGACCAGCCGCGTATGGTGTGTAGAATGCGGCTCCGATGAATAGTGTCCATTTTGCAGTGATTTTGTTGGAAACACCACCGGCGAGGAAGCAGCCTACCGACATAAGCCCGTATGTCAGAGCATTGGCGGCGTTGTTCAGGAAAGGACTGGCATTTCCTCCTGCACCGAGATTGTTCAGGGCAGTCCAGATGCCGGGCTCGCAAAAGGCAACCAGGCCGACGATGACAATCTGGAACAGACACGAGCGGTAGATTCGGAGCACGCGTTCGAAAGCCATGATGCTGTTCTGCTGTCTGAAAGCGATCCTACAAGGTTCTACCCTCGCGCTCTTATCTCTTATACTCCAAAGCACGCCACCTTGCATCGTAAACGCGAGATCTTGGCTTTAGCTTAGTGCCCTCGAAGATCCAGCCATACGGAGCTTGTCCTATGAGTGCTGAGGTCTTTGCCTGTCTGAGAGCACGCCATGCTCCACCATGATGGTGCATCTCAACCACACCAAAATGTTGCAAGATTCTATGCGCTCTCGGCCGATATAAAATCTTGGCCTTGTTATCAATGTCTAGTGAGTGTTTCTGATTATTATGAGGGGTGGATTCTTCAATGGCGATTGACGTATCTCTGGTGATATCCACCAGATACGATAGCTAGATACCCCTATGCGACG
This sequence comes from Aspergillus pseudodeflectus, assembly GCF_044049435.1. Classification (NCBI taxonomy): domain Eukaryota; kingdom Fungi; phylum Ascomycota; class Eurotiomycetes; order Eurotiales; family Aspergillaceae; genus Aspergillus; species Aspergillus pseudodeflectus. The sequence goes on along the minus strand of NW_027263798.1, from coordinate 65,439 downwards.
ACCCAAATACCAGACGCGATCAAAAATGGATCGCTTGATTTGCCACGTGGGGTTATCTTCCGAAGTTCAACCAGCCCATGCAATTACTTCGCCTTCTGGCCGATCACAGTCCCAAACCTCACATCGATAACCTCGCCTTCCGTAAACGCCGCCGCTAGGTCTGCGATAATCTCCTTGGCCTTCTCGCTCGCCACGTCCCCGTTGGAAGCATCGCCTGTTCTCTGCAGCACGAGAGGCATAACGGTAGACCAGAAACCCAGTTGCCAAGCTTGCGCTCTTGCCTTGATATCCTCGCGTCCGCGGACAAGGAATGGTCGATTGACTACTTTGACGAGGCCGGCAGTCTCGAAAGCTTGAGCTACCACATCCGGAGCATTTCGACTAATGTTATTCTGGTCCATGTATTTTGTCCAGGACTGAATCATTGGCATAGCTTTCGGATGGTGGGTGATCTTAGGGTCGTATAATGGGGTATAGTCAATCTCGACCCATTGCAAGTAGCCACCGGGCTCTGCGGGGAGTTAGCGATGATCAACACTATTCACGAACTCGCGCAACTTACTGAGGATGTCTAACAGGTTTCGGACTGCGGTCTCGAACTCGGACTCGCCAAGTGCAGTCACGAGCAGTCGAACATGAATCAAGTCATAGCGGCCTCGATGCTCCGGAGGAAATGGCGCCAGGACATCCTGGACGGAGAGCTCAATCCCATCCGGAGCTGCCGGAAACTGCGCGGGAGATATATCGAAGCCGTGAAAGTACCGTGCAGAACTATTGACAATCTTGCTAAGCGCCTGCTGGGCATCCCACAGCCACACCCTGCAGATCGATCCGATTAGCTCTCCACACTTCAAACTGGGCTGGCAACTATGCAAAGACATACCCGGTACCAGTCGCGACATCTGCGACGGAGGAAATTCGATCCAGTGGGATAGAGCTATCGATCGCTCCATCGACGATTTCAATAATCAACTTGTGCTGCTCATTTAGTCTGCCCGAGGTTAGTTTCTGCAGCGGAGCAGATTGATCGTCTTGGACGAACCGCTTGGATTCCGCCGTATCCCTGCCAAGAGGGTATCTTTCCACTGCTTCGGCCATTTTGAAAAATCCGGTTCGTGATACAGGAGAGAATTTGTGACTTTGGCAGAAATGAAGAGTCAGCTCCTGAATTTATACCATTGCCACTTCGGACCCGCTTGTCCTGACTACAGCGGGGTAACCTGGGCTGTTGCTCCAGCCAGCCACATATTGTTGACGTGGACAATGTCTTGTGCCCGTGTCGGCAAATGGTGGATTGTGAGAAATCCTATCGAGAGAAATCAAAGGCCTGCCTAAGATACGATAGGAGGAGCTATATACATCGATGGTAGGGGTCGAGGTGTGACAACAGCAGTTCTCTCCCTCCGACAGATCGTGTAACGGAATCATGACAGCCAAGACCCAAGCTAACAGCAGATTAATGAACGTATCTGAACGAAATAACCTGATCCTGGCCAAGCCGCCGACTGACTGCACCACTGGCAGTTGCAGACACATTCTGCTCCTCCTCCTCATCCATCCGCTTGTTCTCCCTTCGCAAATACCATTTGATCGTCAGCGCCATCACAGCACATACCAAGCACGCGCCGCTCATAATCCCACCGCCGGCGTAGTACCGCGGCTTCTGCGAATCGGGGAACATGTACGAGGTGTAGAAGTGGGCGACTCCTGCACCCATGAGGTTCATGATCGCTAGCGCTGCTGCACGTTTCGCGCGGGGTCGCGGTAAACTGGAGCTGAGCCAGGAGACGCAGAGGTTGTACGGTGAGTAGGATCCGGCAGTCATGAGGAACATGCTGAAGTAGCGACCGCCCGTGGTTGGGACGAACATTGCCTGGGATTATGGTGTCAGCCGATGTCTGTTAGGGAGGGGCGAGCACGTACCAGTAGGTTACCGAGGAAAGAGAACAACAGGGGGATTGCTATGTGAAGTCCACGTTCCTGTTTGTGTGCGGCATGGAACGAGATGCATAGGGAGGCAATGAAAGCCGCGAAGTACGGCGGCGCTGTGAGAAGAAGGGTGATGGTGTTGTTGTACCCCAACGTACCCACGATGGACGGGAAGAAGTTGTTGAATGACTGCGCGGTGATGAGAGCCATCTGCATGACCACAAACATGTACAGTTTGGGATCGCGAACGGCTTGCTTAACACCCCAGAACAGGGAGTTGGGGTCGCTGTCGGTGATACCAGCATTCTCGTTTTGGAGTCTCCAATCCTAGACAGAATGTATTAGGAACTTGATCATACCGGGAGGGTTACAACTTACGGCTAGAAGTTGCTGCTCTCGGTCGAGCCACCATCTTTTGGAGGCGAGAGGGAAGTCTGGAATGAATGGTATAACCAAAAGAGCGATGGCGATGGTCATGGAGCCCTCGATGATGAACAGCCATTGCTAGAAAGGTTAGGGGAGATTCAAACCCAAGTGGGGGTCTAACTTACCCAGGCTGGCCGATTCAATTTATCCTCCATCCGACTAATGATGCCAGCCGCAATCAACCCACCAAAAGCGCTGGCCAACATGTTCGCTCCATAGAGGATCGCAATTCGCGGAGGCAGCTCGGAGCGCTTGTACCAACAGGACAGCAGGAGGAAGACACCAGGCAAAAATGGCCCCTCGACAAGACCGAGGATAAAGCGACACATGAAAAGCCCGGCAAAATTAGTGGTGAATGCCTGACACATGGAGACAATACCCCAAGCCGCCGTCACGCATCCGATGTAGAGCGAGGGCTTGACCTTTAGGATAAGGATATTCGAGGGCACCTGCGTCAAGACGTCTGGGAACATTAGAAGGCTCCCTAAAAAGAAGAGGGGGTACGTACATCCGACATAGAAGATCATAAGACAAGTGTTGTACTCCGTGTTGGAGATTCCGAGCGAGTCTGGCAATCCCGAGATTTTAGCATTCGCAATGTTGTTCCTAGCAAGAGGTGAGTGATTGGCACAGGCTTCCGAGCTACGAGACTTACCTATCCAGAATGTTCATCAAGAAGAGAATCACCACCGCTGGCATCAGATGAAAGTCTAGCTGTCTCACCAGCTTCTTTTCCAGCTGCTGTAGCTCATCTCGACTGCGCCCCTCCAGCTCCACCGGCAGAGGTAACTCCTGGAGAGGCGCAACGCCGACCTTGTCGACTGTTTCAACCTGTGGCTTTGTCTGGTCCATTCTGATGTGCTGTGACGGAGAGAACCTGGTTCGAGTGGAATGGGCCGCGAAAACGCTGATTATTTGACTCGACGAGATAGTGGTATCATACGGACTGGTCTCCGATATGTCAAGGGCGAGTGTGCGGGGGCCCCGGATTTTCCCCAGAACGCGTTGCACAAGCGATGGAGAGAAATCCGTCGACTCCAAGCCGGCTACGACCAGGCTAAGCCTGCTAAGCTGCTAAGACGGAGTTAAGGCGAGCTGAGACGAGGCTTGTGGGTCTTATTTTGGAATCGCTAGCTAGGCACTACTGAGGTATTCGAGCACTTGTTTCGCGTTGACTGGGGTCGACGGTTCTCCGATGAACTCTCCTTGGGATCCTACGGTCGCGAGGATGTTTTTCATCGCATTCAGCTCAAAGTTGATGCGCGTGTTCAAGGCACCTCCGCCGATATGGGTCGTTAACGTGACATTTTCCATTGCTGCGAGCCGTGGTGACACCTGGGGTTCGTGGTAATGGACATCTAGGCCGGCCGCAGATAACGAGCCCTCCTCGAGTGCCTGAATCAGAGACTCTTCTTCGACAACCTCTCCACGGGAGGTATTGATTAGTCTCGCCCCCGGTTTCATTATTTTTAGCGTTTCACGGTTGATAAGGTGTTTCGTGTGCTGGTTCAGCGGTGTGTGCAGCGATACGCAGTCGGCCACCTCCAGTAAGCTTTCCAGCGTCTCGTGGTAGGTAACCCCTAGACTTTGTTCCACGTCGAGACTTTGACGAACGACATCGAAATAGTGAACCGACATGCCCAAAGCCTGCGCTTTCTTGGCCACCTTCTTACTGATGTTCCCAAGGCCTACAAGACCGAGGATATGTCCGCTAGGGTTTTGTGAGATGGTTGCGATGAGCTTGTGCGTGGCGGTAAAGATTTCTGGGTCCGCCGTGCGGGCAGCCAGCTGGGCGCGCGTAAAGTTTCGAAACACTGAGAGGATCATGTAGAGCGTAGTATCCGAGACCGCTTCATCCGATGCGCCTGCGCCGTTCGCGTACCAGATCCCGCGGCGCCCGAGAGCTTCGACATCTGCCCAATTGAACCCTGCTCCGGCGGAGGAGAAGATGCGGACAGATGGAGGAAGTAGAGCGATAAGCTCATCATCCCATTGTCCCATCTCGCCTCCAGACTGAAAGTGCGGTCGGAAAATTGCGACGAAATCGCCGTATCTGTAGACGATTAGCGAGTGTGCTGGGATTGGTGACGGGGACTTGCGACCTTTTGTTCTTCAGGGCCTCGATAAATGAGGGGCGATCCAATGCAACGTTCCGGACAACGTCAAAGCGGGCGAGGAAGTCGTTGCTGTAGAAGTCATGGTTGTACTTGATGGGCTCGCCCAGATGAAGCACAATCGGTTTGGCCATTGCGGTAGGCAGAAGAGTGACACAAGCTTGAGTGGATCAAGGGCGACATCGTGAAGGCAAAACACTGAAATAAATCACTGCGGTACATCTCGAGCGCCGTGGCCCTCGCTCGCGCGTCCGCTCGGACTGACTCCGGCGACCATCGAGCGATGACTGGGAGAAAGTGAGAGAGCAGAGCGTCGGAGACCAGCCCGAGAGTCCCGCGCTAGCCAAGATGGGAAATCCCAAAGTCCGCGGGGCTTATCGATAAGCACCAGCGCGATCGTGACGCGTCCTCGTGCCTTTCGCAAGACTCGTCATGTGGCAGACTCACCATGCGTGCGTGCGGACCAAGGATGATTCCGTAGATTTCAATGCAGACAATCTTTCAATCAGCTCTTTGAAAGCTCAGGTAAGCTCAAGATCTTCCTCACGGTTTCTCTGCCCCTCTGACCACAGCTTCCATAGGCCCGCGACTGTTTACCCGCCCCGAAACTCACGACCTCAAACCACATTGTGTCGCTAATATTGCCTTCCATTCAAAGTCCTACCACCCTGATGCCCTTCTGACTCTACAGATATGCGTTTCGACGATGATGAAAACGATGCAGCGTGGATAATTACCACACAGACACGCCCGCGGAGCGCAACAGCTAGAAATTCACAATAACATTGTATCATCCCCCGGATCATTGCCAACAGCTCAATATACGGACAAGTGGTATCTATCTGTTCATTATAAAGTGGACAAGGTAGGAGCGCTCTTGCCTCCCTGTTTCGAAAAATAATAATAGCAACAAATCAGCAAATGCTCATGAAAATCAATCCGACTCAGCCACTGCTTCCTGGAGCAGTTTGCCAAGGTCGTTGGCCTAGAACTGTCAGTTTATAATCAACATTTCTTGCATTTCAGGGGACATACCGCGGGTGGAGTGACCATCGAGAAATGATCCGCCTTGATCGTCCGACACTCGACTGGTCCCAACAACTTATCCCAGCCATTGGGTCCAAAGTTGTCTCTCCGTGAGTAGAACCAGGAACCGAGTCCGGTATCATCTTCCATTGGGTTTCCTTCAACATCCTCCTTCAGTCCCATCATGCTAGCCACGTCTTTGAAAGCAGCGTCTCCGATGATCTCCGCAAGACCATACTCCGCCCATATAATGTACGTTTTGTCGGGTCGAAGAGAAGGGTCCATTGGGCGCGCGGTATAGACCATCAGCGATCTGATTGTACTGGCGAGGTGTTGCTTGAGGCGCTCGGACATCCCTGCGAGAGCAGGACCCGCACGATTGATGCCAGTCGTTAGCCCAACCTTGTCGAGGAAGTCCATCGTTACCTCAAGGCCTTCGGGCATAGGCTTGGGAATCTTCATGTCGATAATAACGAGCCGATGGACCTTCTCGCCAGACTCGAGAAGCCGACGGCTGACTTCGAACGCGTGTGCGCCGCCTGCGGACCACCCTCCAAGGTTGTAAGGGCCTTGAGGTTGGATCTTCCTGATCGCAGCGATGTACATCTCTGCTGTCTCTTCAACTGAGAAGTTGTATTCGAGGGGACAGCGGACGAATGGTGACTCGACTGCGTATAACGGCATTCCGGTCGGAAAACGGGGGAGGTGAAGGTACGCAGTGGCAGAGCCGGCTCCATCGGTGATCAAGAAGAGTGGGGTCTTGTTGGACTTCTTACGTCCGTGGATCAGCACGACGTTGGATTTGTGCTCGGTGGCTGGAGGAGCTGGAGGAGTCGGTGTCGATGGGAGGATTTCCACAACCGGTTCGGGGATGACCTCAATCACTTCCACTGGTGGAGGCACTGACAGCTTGGCGGCAGCTTCCATCACAATCTTGTTAGGCGTCACGATCAGCTCCTCGATGTCCGATTCAGGGGGCGAGATGGGAGTCCAACTGCCGCTGGGCGAGTTGCCCTCGCTTTGTGTCTCGCCACCCGCCTCGTTCTCTGACTCAGACGTTGTCTCGTCGCCCCCAAGTGCTCTTCGAGCATCGGATACTGTCAGATTTTCCTGGAAAAAGCTCGCTTCCAGCTGAACGCCTATTTCCTTCTGGATCCTGTCGATGATGGTAATGCTCATCAGAGAGTCAACACCCATCGAGGCAAAGTCTGCGGTGGGCGTCATGTCGACGAGATCAACACCTGTCTCCTCTGCGACGATGGCGACCAGTTGATCAGCCAGGTCGTGATTGGCCGATGTATCAGGTAACTGGCTGACAACATCCAGCTTTTGGCTGTCTGGCGTGGCCATTGCCAGCACCGTTGGTGCCTTTGCCGGGACCTTCGCTTCGTTTCTGTGAAGCAGACGATGCAATACAAGCCGGGGCATCCTTTGGAATACTAGGCTGCAGAACCCGACGATTTCCTCCTGGTCGAACACGTATACATCGCTGACAGACATACCGTGATCATCCGCGGGATGTGTCCGGACGTACGATGTATATTTCCTCTCCGCAGAAAGTTCTCCATAAACTTGCATTCTCTTCACCCCTCCCGAAAGGTAGACGCTGTTATCGGAACTGGTCAGGTTGACATTCAGCACGAAGCCAGCTAGATGAACCAAGGGGTCTGTCCAGTACGGCAAGTACTCGAACTCTCCACGTCCATTGTATGGTTTCAGGCTGATGTTCGCGGCGGCGTCATTGGATTGGTCGTCCCAGAAGAGCTCCTCAATGGCTTGATACTTCTCATCGTAATCGACTAGGTTGGCGAAAAGCTTGTAAACAACAGGGCGGCGGAGATGGTCTCCACGGCCAGCCTTGACTGATTGAACCAGAGAGTCCGTACGAGATTTTACGAAGAAAGCTGCGTTAGACCACTCATTCGTCCACTCGGATGCAGTATAGGTGTTGACCTTGCAGTATCCGATCTCCTGAATGGATGAGCCATCGTGCAGGTGGAAGGCGATGGTGATGGTGTTTCCTGCTTGCGAGCTTCTGGCCGCAGAGGTCTTCAAGACTTGCTTGGAGTCTCTCGACGTCACCACAACAGGATGGTTGAGCGTGAGGTCAGTAATGACAAGACTCGGCACGGTCTCCTGCTTGGGATTCACCTTGGTATAGACGTATTTTGCGGCGGTCAGTGCCATGTCACAGAATATGCCGCTCGGACACAGAGGAAGCTCGTCGACGAGGTGGCCACGAATGGCCTCATAGAGCTCCGCATCTGACAAGAATGTCTCGAATGTCACCGACGCTTCATCCAGGGTGAATGTCTCGTTCTCGACAAAGTGGAGGGAGCTGGATATCGGCTTCTTGGGCGAGACCTTCTGCAAAGAACCATTCTCCACTTGGACCATATCCTCTTTATACACGCGCCAAAAGTTCTTCGTGTCAAATGCGTACTTCGGCAGGTCTAGAAGCCTCAACGAGTCTGTGTACTCTTGGTGGAAGTCGGTCCAGCTGATGTTCGACCGGGCCGTGTACAGCGCGGCAACCGTGGAAGAAATCGTTTTCCAATTGGCCTCTCGCGACTTCAGCGAGCTGTAAACACTCGTTGCACCCAGTGTGGCCTTGACCATTGAGCCACAGACAGAGTCTGGTCCGAGCTCAAGCCAAATCGTATTTTGATCAACCACGCCCTCCGCCTTGCACGCAGCTAGAGCCTTGTAGAACTGAACAGGCTCACGGGCTTGCTGTGCGAGATAGTGCGAAGTGAACAGCCCAATGTCCCGGACGATGGTCGCAGTGACCGTGGATACGATGGGTATCTTCGGTGCCTGGAAATGTACTGACCGTGCCCGCCTCTCAAAATAATCCAGAATAGGATCCATCTGTGGCGAGTGGAACCCGTATGGAACTCGAACCAAGGTGCAAACAGTGCCAGCCGAGCGCAAAGATGCCTCGAGTGCTTGAAGCTCTGACACCGGACCGCTAACAACAGTGGCTGACGGGGAATTGTAGCACGAGATGCAGCAGGATCCAAACTCAGGGCGACGCATGTACTCTTCTACCGCTTGAGCAGGCGCCACGGTGGCGAGCATTGCATAAGAATTTGCCGTCAACTTCTCCTCGGTAAGTAGGGCCCTTTGTCCGACAAGGTAGAGGATATCGGTCACTGATAAAACACCAGAGACACATAGGGCGGCGTACTCTCCTAAGCTGTGACCGACAACTACATCAGGGCTGACACCCCATGAGCGCCAAAGGTCCGCCAACGCGATCTCAACTGCAACAACTGCTAGCTGGACCTGAACCGCTGTCTTCTCCGTAAGATCAGCCTCTTTATCGGAGATCAGGTTGATGAAAGATGGCAAACCCTGCGCATCGCTGATCGCTTGCATGGATCGGATGCTGTTGCGGAAAGTAGCGTTGCTATGGAAGAGTTCAGAACCCATTCCAGGGTACTGCGAACCTTGCCCGCTAAATACCCACGCTACGCTCCGTTTTTGAGATGGTTTCTCAGTGGTGCCCGACTTGGACAGGTCACTGCGTAGGTGCTGGGTGATGGACTCAATGGAGTCTCCAGAATATGCTGAGCGGAGTTCTTCATGGATTCGTCGGGCAGTAGTTGAGTACGCCAGGTCGGCGAGGTTGGTTTGCGGATGGACTGTGAGATACTCAAGCAGCCTTTCCTTATTGTTTTTGAGTGATGCCGAGGTCCGTGCAGAGAGTACAACTGTGTGATGGCTTCGCGGGTCTTGCACCTTTGCTGTCTGCTCCGGCCCCTCCTCGAGAATAAGGCACGAATTACCTCCCTGCGAGGGAATTAGACACAATATCGGGAATCATGGGGAATGGCACTTACTGCTGCGTCGAAGTTGTTGACCATGACTTTTCTCTTGCCGTTGCCTCCCGCTGGCTTGTGAAATTCAATCTGGTCATCGGCGATTCGGACATTCAGCTCTTTCAGCGCAGGATAGTTGCGGTTGACTTTGAAAGGCACGCCTGGCTGAGGAGGGATGATTCGCCTCTGTAGCGCCATAACGCTTTTGATCACCGAAACCGCACCGGCAGCCTAGACAAGCGTCAACAGGAGATATGGAAGCAAGGGGAATGGAATAGGAAATAGGAACATACAGCTTCAGTATGGCCAAGATTTGCTTTGACTGCACCGACAATCAGCGGATTATGTCGAGTGCGGTTGCGCCCAAAAACGTCGAGTACCGAGGTCATTTCAACGGCGTCACCAGCCTGGGTGCCTGTGCCGTGCATTTCGACAAAGCCGATCTCCTGCGCCTGGACACCGGCCTTGTGCAAGACGTCATGGTACAACCGGACCTGAGTCTCTGCGTGAGGATGTGTGATCGATGAGGCGTGCGCCGAGTGGTTTCGTCCGTGCCCTCGAATTACCGCAAGGACGTTGTCGTTGTCATGGATTGCGTCTTCCAACCGCTTGAGGACGACCACACCAACAGCTTCTCCACGGCAATACCCATCGGCAGCATCTTGGAAAGTCTTACATCCACCAGTCGGAGATAGGAAACTGCCTTTTGAGAGTCCGGAGTACGGCTCCGGGGAAGTGACACTGTTGACGCCGCCTGCCAACGCAGTATCACATTCTCGAGAAAGAAGGGCGGAGCAGGCAAGACCGATTGCGGAAGCGCTCGATGCGCAGGCTGAATCGACGGAGTAGGAGGCGCCTTCCCACTTGTAGTGAAAATTCAGCCGACCAGGGGTGAAGCCGCGCTGGAGGCCAGGGATGTAGTACAGATCAATCCCGCTGATTCGGCTTCCGTCTTTCCAATCGTCTGCAGCCTGACCAAAATATGTGGCGATGCGCTGGCTTTGTGTGGACAGACTGCCATTTGAACTGTAGCCGGCCATTTGCAGAGCCTCGTAGCTCGACATCAGCAACAACCGCTGCATTGGGCTCATCTGTTCTGCCTCGCGTGGAGATACGTTGAACAGGCGATGGTCGAAGTGTCCAGGGTTGCGCAGAAAGCACCCATAACGAGTTGACAAGGAGTTTTTTGCTCTGCCAGTCGAGTCGAAATAGGTCTCGATATCAAAGCGATCGCTGGGAATCTGTATCGGTGTTAGTGCTCTTTTTCTCTCCCTTATAGAAAAGGCACGTACCTCCTCATGTGCGTCCAGACCGTCCAACAGGGACTGCCAAAAGCCCTCGAGATCCTCGCTTCCCGGAAAGCGACCTGCCATACCGACAATGGCGATCGAGTTGGAGCCCGCGCGAGTGTCGCCACGAGGCTGAGCCGTGGTCGCAGGATCATTATGAATCGAAACGGAGAGCCTCTGCTCATCGAGGACTCGTTTGACGATGGGAGTTGCGTTGGTAAGCCCCACGACTGTCAACTGAACTGGCTTTGTCGGACTCAGTTTCCGAGTGGCAGATTTGAGAACAGTATTCATCTTCAGCCTCTTTTGAACGATTTCGTGCGAGACCTGTACATAGAGCTCTCGAAGAGTCGACGCAACATATGGCTCTCCCGTGCTGGTGGACAGAACCTGCACTCGCGACGGAATTGCCTTGTCCAAGATTGATGAGTTCCCGACGATAGCTTCTACGTCTGGGACTGGGAGATGAGGGGAGTGCACGGCTCCGTATGCTGCGAGCTTCAGCTTGGGCGCGGACTCGATCTTTGCCGAGTATGAGAAGAGCTGGCTCAACTCCGGTGGTGGGCCGAAGAGAGTCAGCCAGCTCTCTTCCTCGACTCCAATAAAGACCCGGCGATGGCTTGGAGTGTTCTAACAGACATATTAGCATTGCTGTAGCCTTAGTTGACTGAACTTTGCACACCTTCGAACGATGGAAGTCTTCTAAGATTGTGTCCATTTCTTGGGCAGGCACCCCCAGAACTGTGTACGCCCAGTGCCCTGGAACATCCTCAATGCGCCTTGTGCGGCGATACAGCTCTAGTGCCAAACGGAAGCAGATCGCGATGGTCTCGACGCTTATTGATATCAAATCGGAAATGTTCTTCGCCCCAGTTAGCGCTGCAGCGGGGAGAAGCCCCGTGCATAGACCAAGAGCCACGGCTTTGGACGAAGCGCCGAGCAACGAAGGGTCATTTTCCACGAGCCTAGTTGTGCCAGTCAGCAAAGTACATGAACGGGATCCGAAGGGTATCGCACAAGATCAGTTCTGCTAATCGGCAAACACATATTACAACCGTGTGCGTCACACCTATCGTGTCTTCTGTGTGTAAGTATTTCTGCAGAATGGCATCAAAGCTATCGAAATGGCCAATCTTGTTTCTCTCGTCGACGCTCAATGCCGAGGTCTTCGTTTGGATGACATCTAGCGCACTTTGCAGGAACACGCGAGCGGTAGGGGATGATTGTGAGAGATGGAGAAGTCGCTGTAATGATGGAATTAGGTCAACCGTCTGGTCTCCGAACAGGAGAAAGTGCTGGCTGCCCATGTTGAGTTGCCAGACCGGCCGTGAGAGAAGTGAGTGAGAGACAAGGGCGAAGTGGAGGAGCTCAGGCACGATCCGTGATCTTATATCAGACTCTTATAACAGGAGTGCAGCTGGTTTGATTCTCAAAGGAACTCTGGGGCCATGCGAACTCCACGAGGGTTCATACGTTGACTCAGCCTTGCCCTCCTCGCAACTGAAACGACTAAAAATAATCCCAGCTGAACGCTATCTATCTCATCAAAGAGCAAAACAACACAGTTCTTCCACAAGTCCAGGTACAACGTATTGGTACCATGGAAATACCAGATGAAATCCGAGCGGCCACCCGAAAGAATTGCAAAACGCGATACGCCGGTGGGGCTCTGCAGGCCTTCATTAAGGCGGGCCACACTTGGCAGGAAATTTCCTCGATCTGGCCCGCAGCCCATGTGGATCTTCTGCTGCGGTACAACTCTGGTTTCGGAAACTTTCGACAGTTATCAGCCCATTCACCAACCTGGGCCATCAGGCTCTCCCCTCCCATTGGCGGGTTTGCGAACAAGCTACGCACATTGACCGCTAGCCAGGCCTAGTGACTGGATGCGGAGCTTCAACGTGTCGGGCTAATAACGTGGTGGCGGAGCACGTATCGCCAGAGTCAGTCAAGGATAAGGACAAACCTCAGCCCCAAATGATCCACCTGCCAGAAAGCTTGGGGCCAGAACTGCCGTGCTTGGAGTGCAGTGTTGGGAAGCTTGCAAGAATAATCTTCGCAACTCGTATCTCCCAAGGTTGCAGGGGGCCTGAAGGCGCCATCTCGGCCGCTCTGCCATCCGCTAACGGCAAGCAACTCGGTAAGAAGCGGACCCCAATCTATCTCTGTCCAATGTCTCATTGATGTCTACTCAGCCTCTCGCCGTGGAGATCATGAACACCCCAGCCGATCCCTGCGGCGGGCAATTACCGGGTGCTGGATGAATAATCACATAATTGGCTATGTGAGCAGCTCTTCGGCCGCACCTTGCCACCTGGGTGACAGCTTGGTTACGCGTGGGGGCCAAATCGACAATACAGGACGTTTCACTTGACGTCGAACTAGGATGCAGATGGTCGCCTTACACCTCGATGCCAAGTTCGTAGTTTTGGTTTGCGTGGAGCTCATGGCAACTGACGTGCTCACTGACCGCAAAGCTCAGCCCAAGGGGGGACGTCAAAAGTGGACATGGAGAGGATTCCTTCATTATTTCCCGTGACTAACACGTATGTCTAGTGATGCTGGTTACATGTCTAAATCCTGCAATCGAGCTAACTCCGAATAGATTCCAGGCCTCCGGACCAACTCCTCGTGTGTTCCTCTTTCCATGACCGAGCCTTCATGGAGGACAAAGATCTGATCCGCATCCTGGATCGTGCTTAGCTGATGGGCTACGCTGATACAAGTGCGACCATTACGTAGTTTGTCAAGGGCTTGCTGAACCAGCGCCGCTGATTCCGAGTCAAGTGCCGATGTGGCCTCGTCGAGAAGAAGGATTCTAGGGTCTCGGATAAGCATCCTGGCTATCGCAATTCGTTGTTTTTGGCCGCCAGACAGAAGGACGCCTTTGCTACCAACAAGGGTGCTCATTCCGTCTCTGCATGCGGGTTAGCTGGGTCTATAAGGCACAAAAGGATGGGACTGACGGTAATGACTGGATGAAGTCGTGGATGTTGGCGTCTTTACAGGCCTTGACGATAATCTCCTCATCGACCGCCTGCTCTATTCCTAGGAGGAGGTTCTCGCGAATAGTTCCTCGGAGCATAGTAGGCTCCTGGCTGACTAGTCCAAAAGCTGCTCGATACTGTGCGAGATGAAATCCTTGGATGAATTCACCGTCAAGCGTTATCAGACCTCTATCTGCTTGGTAAAATCGCTCCAGGAGAGAGATGATTGTGCTTTTCCCTGAGCCACTGGATCCGACCAGGGCGACGTGCTGCCCAGGTTCAACTGTGATGTTGACATTCCGCAGAGCGTATTTCGATTGACGAGTCGGATAGCGAAACCAGACGTTTTGGAAGGAGATTTTACCCGTCACATCTCTTGGGTTCAGTGGCTTTCCATCACTCTTCTCCGGTTGTTGCTCGTAGAGACTCTTCAGGTTCACTGCTGCTTCCTTTGCCCGTGCCATGTCTGGCGCAAATGAGAAGATCGTTCCGACAGATTGTGTCGCAAACATGATTTCAATGAAACACACAAACAGCTGGAACAGCGTATACTCGCCGTCAGCGATGAGATTACCCCCGTACCAGAAACTGAGCGCTGTACAGCCGAAAAAGAGCGACTGCGAGCAGGCATACAAGGTGCTTGTTGTCAAAACGGAGCCCATGTTGCTGGAGACGATTTGCTTTACCTGCTGTCCATACTCGGCACAGATCTCTCTCTCGCGCGTCAACGCAGCCACTGTTCGAACATCGGTGACGGCTTCGCAGGCGTAGCCGGCCGACTTCTCGTATAGCAGTTTGGATTTGGATTCGTACCGAGACAGGAGGTAGAAGCGCAGAAAGCCGCATGCAAGAAGGATTGGTGCCATCGCGACACAGACCAGGCCAAGCTTCCATCCAAAGGCGATGGAGACACTGATAGCTGCTATCATAGTGGTCGTGCCTGTGAGGACGGTTCCGAGCGTTGACCCACTGAGCCCAACCAGGTTGATGGTTTGCATCGAGAGGAAAGACACAAGCGAGCCTGTTGAATTCTCCTTCTCGTCGAAGAAGCGCATTCGCTGCCTTAGGATGGACTCAAAGGCTGTGGATCGAGCACGGCGAAGGAGGCGCTCTGAACAGAAGCCCAACGCGTATCCCTGAGTCCCTTGCGCTAGGAGCATAGCAAAGCCGAGTGCGACATAAAGGACGGACCAAAAGTTGACATCGCGGCGCAGCTCAGAGTATAGGGAGGGCGGCTTTGCGAGGGATTCAACATTCTTTGCCAGGAACACGACGTGGGTTGGCGTTCCACCGCCTGCCAGGACGCTGCATAGTAAACCAAGACCCATCAGCTTGATCTCGGGGCGATTCAGGCCGGCGACCATGCGAAGAAGGGACCATATTGTTGGCGGCCTTCTCTCTTCCCGCAACGGGGTGGTCTCTGAAGACTTTTCGTCTACATTCATTGGAATGAGAGAGACATCTGCGAGGCTTCCAAACTCAAAGCGAGTCTGAGACGTGTCGTCTGTCATGAACGAGATTGGAGAAATAGCACGGTTGCCCTCCGCGATATCCTGCCGGATTCTCTGTGCCTCAAACAGACGATAGTATGCGCCTGCCTTTTCGAGCAGTTCTTCATGACTTCCTTCTTCCACGATCTGGCCACGCTCAAGCACGACAATACGGTCTGCTCTGCGAACAGTAGAGAGCCGATGTGCGACCATGATCGTTGTGCGGCCCTCAATTGCCCTATCCAAGGCTTCCTGGACAAGCCGTTCTGAGTTGCTATCCAGAGCTGAAGTTGCCTCGTCTAGTAGAAGTATCCTCGGATTACGAATAACCGCACGGGCAATAGAGATTCGTTGCTTCTGTCCGCCTGAAAGCTGGGAGCCTCTCTCTCCCACCCAGGTATTGTATCCATCGGGAAGAGACTGGATAAAATTATGGGCATTGGCGACTTTAGCCGCTTGAACCACCAGCTCATCTTTCACATCGCGCGGGGAATGCTCGCTTGCTGTTCCGATGAGGCCGTGGGCAATGTTTTCATATATGGTGGCGCTGAATAGGGTGGGTTGCTGACCGACCAGAGACATCCGTTGTCGCAGCCATGTCAGGTCCAGTGTGGTGATGTCATGTCCATCCACGGTTATTTCTCCTGATATCGGAGTATAGAACCGTTGAAGAAGGTTGACAAATGTGCTTTTTCCCGAGCCTGAAGCTCCGACCAGAGCGATGGTCTTGCCTGCGGGGACATGCAACGAAACACCCTTCAACGCCACTGTATCCGGTCGGGAAGGGTACACGTGGGTTATATTCTTGAAGCTGATATCCCCTTCAATAGAGTGTAGAGAACCTCCGGTCTCCTTCAACGGGTCGATTGGAGATTGGCGATCAATGGTGCCAAAAATTTTCGCAGCGGCTGCGATTCCAGCGGTGATATGCTGCATGTTGGGTGCTACATATCCAAGAGAGAAGGCACCGATGACGATTGACAGGGTAATGGTCAATATCTCTCCTTCTGTGATCTTTGATTCCACGAGCAGGCGCGACCCCTCCCAGAAGTCCAGTCCGATATTGAGCATAACGATACAAATCATGCCACCAATGGACACCCCAAGGAGAACCTTGACTTTTCGTCCCCATATCTCTGACCTCTCTAGGTACACCTCGAACTGGTCACTGAGTTGATTCCGAGCGTTCAGCGATGAGACAACCCTGATAGACCCAATAGCCTCCTCGGCCAGACTAATGGCGCGATCGAACTCCTGCTGCGCGCGTTGACTGAATTTCACAATGAAGCGGCTGACAGTGCCCATCAGAAGCACGATGGCCACAACTGATGAACAGGATATCAGAGCCAAACGCCAAGAGTACCCCAGTGAGATCGCCAGCGCAGTGACAAAAGTTCCAATTGAGGTCAGCGTCGTGCCAACCTTCTCAGAAACAGCCGTCTGCACCATATGCGTGTCAACCGTTATCCTGTTTGCAATCTCACCGGGGCCCAGTTGGTCGAAGAAGCCAACATTCTGCCGTAGGATAGCTTGCATATATCGTTCTCGGATCTTGCTGGTGACGCGCTCGCCGACATAGACGAAGCCGGCGGTGCCGATGAAGACGGTGACGAATTCGCCGATGCCGACGTAGACAAAGTACAAGGCGTAGGTAGAGACATCATGTCGGAATTCGTCTGCTGTTTCTGTTCCGGACACGAAATCCCTGATCTTGCTGGTCAAACCACCGAGGACAATCTGCTTTTGTTAGCCTGATTCAATCCTTGAATGCGCGAGATCGCCTCACAGTCATGCCAGGAACAGCAGCTCCAGCAATGATGCAGCATGCGACGCTCAGCAGAAGCAAAAGCTTATCAGAGATGGTGGCATAGCGATAAAGCCCAAAAAAGCCAACCTGTGCATCTTGCGAGTCGACCTGCTGCGAGAGGATTTGTTTCCGGTCGTGTTCGTCGCTTGCACCAGAGACGTCCTCTGATGTCGGGGTTGCATAGTACCGAGCAGACGCCATGGTGCGATTATGAGTTGAACTTGATCGCGAAGACTGCTCGCGACATTTTGTTGCATTTGCTCAGCCATCAGCACAACCGGCGCAGTTGGACCCGATGGATCGAGCTTCGGATGTCTCGGCCCCCAACCGACTTCTCCATCAGCTGCTGCCCCAGAGGGGAAGAATATGCGCCTTGTCGAGGGCTGTGAAGTGTGCGTGCGGATCCAGCCTCGCTGTAGCTATACGACGAGTCCAGAGTACCTGCTCGTATTGAGACAAAGAGATAACTTACCCTAAGAACGCCTGATACTGTTGGTTTCAGCTATCACTCGAAGTGGGGGGCGCTAGTGTACTGGCAATGTTGGTCAGCACTAAGAATACCGCAGTCAGATTGCAGGGATGAGGCGCCTGAAGAAGAACGAGGGAGAGCAACCGTCTCGATGGGTTGAATATCGCTTTGACAGCCCAGCTTGCAGGTTGGCACCCATTCCGAATTAGCTTTGCACACAATGACGATTCTATCAGCCCAAAGAGCGCCTTCGCGCAAAATCCTGGCGGTGGTGACTGTTGGTAGATACACTTGCGCCGGTACAGGATAACGCTTGCATTCAGTCTATTCCGAGTCTCTGCTAACACCAGCATGAACAGCACCCATCTTGGAGATCTGCCGCATTCTCCACACCCGCGGACACACCATCGAGTTCGCCTGCCTCGAAGGCCATGAACACCTCGCCACGCCGCATGCCTTTGTCTCCAAGATCCACGTCGTCGGTCGGAACATGAGTGTTGAGGAAGACAAGTCGCTTTATCGACTGTTTGATGAGTCCGATGCATCCACTGCAGAGGGCCGCAAAGGCACCTTTCGCGCTCTACAATTCTTCCATAGTTGGTGGCCCGAGACCTACCAGAACCTGAAAGCCCTCGTGTCGAATCCGGAGCACCGACCGGACTTTATTCTCGCGGATCTCCTTGCAGACGCATGCATCGATATTATGCACGAGTTCAACATCCCCCTTGCTGTACACTACCCCCAGATGCCCATTCAGATGGCGCCCCAGAAGTATATCCCTGGAATGCCGGGGGCTCAGCTCAAGCATCTGAGCAGCGAACACGCGAGTCTGTGGGATCGACTGAGGGAGGAATACCATGTGCTGCAACTCCTGTTCGCTATGAAGGATTATATCCTCTTCCAGCGGAAGATGCGCCGGGCCCTCGGGCTCGGGCCCCGACCGCCGCCACGGAAACCAGACTATTTGGTTCTTGTGAACTCATTCTTTGGTCTCGAGGTGCCCAAGGATCTACCTCCTCTTATGATACCAGTTGGGCCTGTCATGGCTGACACATTTCCCTCCCTTGAACCATCCCTGGGTCTTGCAGACTTTCTGGACAGGCATAAAAAAGTGATTTACGTTGCCTTCGGATCGCACGTGGAGCTTCCTGGATGGCGTGTCCGTCGGCTGATCCAGGGCCTCAACAAGGCTCTTAATGCAGGTGATATCGACGGCGTGATCTGGGCATGGAAGAATCCAAAGCCCAACTTGGAGGGTTCAGAAACAGTAACCCCTGGAAGCTCTTCTGATATCAAAATCGATTACAACGCTGTATTGAACAACGAGGACGAGCGAATCCGCATCATGCATTGGGCACCACAGCGAGCCATTCTCGACCACCCAAGCACGTGTCTGTATTTATCTCACTGCGGCGCCTCATCAACAATGGAAGCTGTGTATCATGGGGTGCCAGTTGTCGCGATGCCCGTCTACGGTGACCAGCTGGCGAATGGAAAGCGCTTGGAAGCCGCCGGTGTGGGAATCAACATGAACCGAAACACATTCACCTACGACGACCTCGCTCAGAACATTAATCGTATCGTGAGAGATGAAGATGGGCTCTTTGCTCGAAACGTCCTGCGTCTGCAGAGGATTGCGACCGCGAATAGCCGGCGAAAGCATGTCGCAGCCGACCGGATCGAAGAGGTCATGTACGATTCTGAACTCCGCTTTGGTGAGGGAGATCACAAGGACCTTGAGCTTCGCCCGACGCATTTGCAGACACCGGATAGTCGCATGTCCTGGATCCGGGCGAATAACCTGGATTTGTATCTTGTGTGTCTGGCATTTGTTGCAGTGCCGGTGGGCGTCGTGCGTTGGGTGGGCAAACTTTGGTTTGCGTAATGATATATACTGTGCATTAGCTTGTTACCGTCTGAATGCTACAATTTCCATGCTGCCGTCCAGTGACTGAAAATCCTCTGCTCCGGTTGGGAGGAGGACTCATCGCACCTTCCGCATCGGGTGGAGGGAGGTACCTTCCCATTAAGTGCAACCAGAGCAACAACAACACAATATATATATGAGGAAGGTGCGACCTGCCGCTGCATCACCTGGGAAACCGGTGTACCTTCCGTATGTTGTCTCGTTGGTGAGGTTGGTATGGCCGTCTCCTCTCAATATATATATCTTAACAGAGCCACAATGAGTAGACTGAAATATCAATTCTCGCACTAGAATATCGATCACTCTACGTAGTTATAAACAAGTCTCCCGCGCTCTACCTGGCTCCCCTTCCTCACTACGGATCTCCGAGTATGATAGCGCTTCCCGTCAATCTCCTCGAATCCCCAGATCTGCTCCATTGTCCAGCCCGCTTCCTCGTTGGCAATCACGCACTGCAGATGTTGACCGTCCGAATCCTCTGCCCAGATGCTGGGCGCGCCGTCCTTGGTAGTCGTCCCGTTCAAGAAAGCATAGTCTTCGTCGCTATGCGCAGCGGACCGTTCAAGGGCGGAGGTGTAGAGGCGAGACCGGGCTTTGCTGGTCAGAGCCAGGCTCACATGTACGAATGGGATGTCTTACTCTGTGTCTTCCCAAAGAGTGGATTCTTTCCCTCGATCGGTGTCCAGTTGAGGACTCGTGTCTCCGTCGCGCCGCTTCCAACCCCGCCTACGTTGATGTTGACAACGGCGACGCCCTCCTCGTTGGTGGACTGGGAGAGGATGAACTTGGGGCTGGCGAGAGAGATGCCCTTGCGAAGGATCCAAGAAACGCCTTGCTGAGAGAGAGTCAGTAAATGAGCAGTGTACCTTGGTTGAGACTGTATAGTACCAGGGCAAGAGAGCTGTCGGCGTCGTCGGAGAGGGCCTTGTTCTGTAGAATGATTAGCCTGGGCGATGGCCAGAGTCACTGGCAGTACGTACAGGAACAAATTGCCCGGCGAGAGTCGCCACAGTCATGTCGGCTGGAGCTGCCATGGTGTTGTCAAGATCGGAGCAGGGATCGGTGAAATGGTGCAGTGTCGGATGATGCTATTGCCATCATCATGCCAGGCAATATATCTTTCCCTGAAGGAATAGAAACGACAAGTGCTGGACTGTCATGTCTGGGCAGTGCAGGTCTATTTTCTCTGTTGATGGCAGTGATTTGGCCCCCAGTGGAGTAGGGCTGTGGTGGGAATCGCCCACGTTTCGGAAACTTCCCTCGCGGCCCTCAAAAAAGGCCCTGAGACAGAAGCGGTATTTGCAAGAACAAGTAAATAATGTCATACGATACGTGCAGGTATGTATTTAACCGGCCGCTAGTGAGACAAGGGACAATTCAGCCAAATCCAGACACAAGTAAGCTTCTTTGGTCCTCGACAAGACTCAGCTGCCGGGTTGCTAGGCTGGGGCTAAGCCTCTAGCCTGGGAGTGAGACACGTCGCCGGTGGGTCAGGACGGCAGAGGGACCTGCGACTAGCCAAGACGAGATGGATCGAATCTCCAGCCTCTGATCTCGTATCTGCAGCAGCCAATCGACCCCGAGTACCGAGCTTAAAAGAGCGGCCGTCCGCTAGCATCCGCTAGAAAAGGACCACGTAGCCCACTGTAGATAGATGGGAATCTACTTTGGAGGCTGAGTGCGCGTCCCGCACGAGGCCCAAGCACTGGACTGTTATCAATCGAATCCTGCCGTTGGAGCGATCAGCCTAGACGTCGGAAGCTCAGCCCTGCTTCCCGTCAACATTCGGGCGTACTCCGGGTTGTAATTCAGTACAGTACTGACTATACCACTACTGAAGGCCTGCGACCTGCAAAGGACGAGCTAGCGCTTGTAGCCATGCCGATCAATTTCGTCTAGGTCGCCCAACGGGGTTATTGCAGACGACTGTTGTATGTGTGGAAATGAAGCCCCCAACCCTCGAATATGAGCCTTCGCTTCTTGTAAAGCGCGATTGCCTCAGTTCATTCCAGAACTGCAATCTTGCGATTCTCCCTTGGTGAACACTCCCACGCCGCATTGGACAGCCTGCCATGTCATCCACACCGAGTCTCGAAGACCTCCAGGACGGTTGTCAGGCCTGGATAGACGGGGTCAGCAACATCTACCACTATGTTCCTTCTCTCGCAGCGGGCGTTGTCTTTACCGTGCTCTTCTTGCTCTGTGCGGCTGGACATGTCGGCCGCTACGCCCTGGGTCGACTGACGACCTCGCTCCTCCTGGCGCTGGGGGCCATTATCGAACTCGTTGGTTGGGCAGCCCGTATCTGGTCGTCCAAATGCCCCTACAACGACTCAGCCTTCAAGACCCAAGTCACCCTGCTCGTCATTGGACCCGTCTTTTTCACGGCCGCCATCTACCTCTTCCTCAGCCAATTGATCCGCCACTACGGGGACCAGTACTCCCTCCTCAAGCCCAAGGCGTACCTCTGGATCTTCATCTCGGTCGATGTCCTGTCTCTAATCATTCAGGCCGCCGGCGCCGGTATCGCCTCGTCCCAACTGAGCAAGCCGGACGGGAACCCCAAGCGGGGCTCCAACATTGTTGCCGGTGGCATGATCTTTCAGATTGTGGCCATGACCGTGTTCGTGGTGTGCTTTGCGGTGTTTCTCCGACGGCTGTACAGCTCGTTGTCATCGAGTGGGATCCTGCGCAAGCATCGCTTTCTCATCTTCGCCATCACTTTCAGTCTGCTCGTCATCTACATCCGAAACATCTTCCGCGCGGTCCAGCTGATTCAGGGATTCACCGGCTATCTCTTTATCCATGAGCGCTTCTTTATCGCTCTCGATGGCGCGATGATGTTCCTAGCTGTTGCAATCTTCAACGTGGTCGATTTCGTGCCTGCGCGCGAACGGCCTCAGCAGAGACTGGAGCAGCTTTCCTCCGGCGGAACGGAGACAGCGCCGCTTGAGCTGAGAGAGTCGCGTAAACAGTGAGCTCATTCCGGAATTCGGGATTACTGGTGGAGATGGAGGAGCAGAGGCAGGGGATGCAGGTGAAGAGCAGGGGTAGAGGATGAGTGATGCGTTGGTAAGACAAGAAGGAGCAGCAAAGTGGCATGGAAAGAGGCAACTAGGGCCAAAATACAGTAATGGTATCGTCGTATTAGTGGTAAATACTGGATTAGTATTTTCAGATGAACAATACACAGTGGAGATACGTTGGATAGGCGCCTTATGTCAGATTCTAGATTCAAAGTCCTGCAGACTCGACCCTTTTGCTGATGCATAATCATTATTACTGCAAGCCACTTGGCCCCCAAGTCTCTAGAGCGCTCAACGAGGCCTGTTTCGGCTCTCGTATGATTGAGTTGATACTCCACGTTGAAGGCTGCGCAGCTGAACTTTGAAGCTGGTCGAGGTTTCAGCCCAAGAAACGAGCTAAACTAGCGTGGAAAGCAGGCTTAGAGGAGTGTGGGTAGCAGGGCGAGTGCAACGGCTCTATCGAGACAGGAAAGAGTTGGCAAGCGACAAGAATAGGTTCGGTGTCATTGAAATGTAGTTTCTTAAATATCGGCCTGTCCATGGAGGTACCTGGAGACAGCATATTCGACGGCCATTCCTTGCACATAGCCTCTGTTCATTCTCGTTCTATACCCTGCATTATACCCTTAATAGACCATCACTACTTTGTCCTACCATGCCGCTGATGATCAGCCCCGAACCGGCAGGCGACGACATTGCTGTCATTGGCCTTGCATGTCGGTTCCCCGGAGAAGCTTCCGGCCCTCAACAATTTTGGGATCTCCTGTGCAAGGGGCGATGTACGTATCTGGTGCCTGTACGACCTCATGATGCAAGCTGACATGTCGCCTAGCCGCGTACTCATCTGCCTCGAAGCGATGGAACGTAGACGCCTTCCATCACTCCAAGCGTGGCCGTCTTGGAACCAGCGTGGCTCGCGGTGGCCACTTCCTCGAACAAGATCTGGCTGCATTCGACGCGGCCTTTTTCAACATCAGCCAGAATGAAGCGTCGTCAATGGACCCACAACAACGGCTCACCCTCGAAGTGTCGTATGAAGCGTTCGAGAATGCCGGTGTCCCCATTGACAAACTATCAAATAGCAGTACGGGCTGCTATATCGGTGGGTTCACGAGTGATTGGCGAGAAGCCCTGACTCGGGATGCCGAGGCCGCGCCCATGTACACTGGAACCGGGGTGGGTTCGGAGTTTCTGTCGAATCGCGTCTCGTGGTTCTTCAACATGAAGGGGCCGAGCTTGACATTGAATACGGCCTGCTCGTCGAGCTTGGTCGCCTTCCACCTTGCCTGTCAGAGTCTGCGGACACGCGAATCTAGCATGGCCATTGCCGGCGGGGTCAGTGTACATCTCAACCCGGACTTTTTCATGTACCTTTCCAACCAAGGGTTCCTTGGCCAGGAAGGTCGATCGAAGACGTTTGACGCCAGTGGAGATGGGTACGGACGTGGAGAAGGGTGCGGAGTTATCGTGCTGAAGCGGGTCGAGGACGCGATCAGAGACGGTGATAACATCAGAGCCATTGTCCGGGGCACTGGCGTCAACCAGGATGGCAAGACCAAGGGCATCACCCTTCCTAATGCGGTCGCCCAGGCCGAATTGATCAAAGCGACATATCAATCAGCTGGTCTGGATATGAGTGACACGCAGTATTTCGAGGCTCATGTAAGAAATCTTCATGTATGACTTCAGCAGTGAAGAGTGCTGACTGTCTTAGGGCACTGGAACCCAGGCAGGCGATCCCACCGAGCTGGAGGCTGTGTCCCTTACGATTGGATCTGCCCTCCCAGCCGACAAGAAGATCCTCGTTGGATCCGTGAAACCGAATGTGAGACTTTCTTACTACATTGTACATCCTGTGATACTAACCTGAGCAGATCGGCCACGTTGAAGCAAGCGCCGGTATTGCTGGAGTGATCAAAGGAGTCCTGGCCTTGGAGAATGGGCTCATCCCCCCAAACATCCTCTTCAACACGCCCAACCCCAAGATCCAGTTCCAGAAATGGAAGGTCGCTGTTCCGACCACCTTGACTCCATGGCCAAGTGACGGCGTCCGCCGCATGAGCGTCAACTCGTTTGGTGCTGGTGGAACGAACGCCCATGCGGTCCTCGATGGTGCTGAGCATTATCTGCGAGAGAGAGGCTCTCAACTGGCCAGAATCTCGGACCGCAACATTGGTGTAAGTAAGGAGGGCCCATCGTCTCCTCGACTCCTCATGATCAGCTCGCACGATCAGGATGGACTGGCTCGACAGAGAGAGTCGCTCGCCAAGTTCATCCAGACACAGGCCAACAACATTTCCAAGCCCAAGCAGGACAACTACCTCCATCGCTTGGCCTACACCCTGAGCGAGCGCCGTTCTGCTCTACCATGGAAGTCCTTTGCTGTTGCCTCGAACCTCGAGGAGCTGGCCCAGGAGCTCTCTGGCTCTGGTACATCTGGCCGGTCCAGCGAATCACCCAGACTCGGCTTCATCTTCACCGGACAAGGAGCGCAATGGGCACGCATGGGAATGGAGCTACGACAGTACGATGTCTTTCAGTCCTCTCTTGAAAGCGCAGAGGCTTTCTTCAAGTTGCAGCTAAACTGCCCCTGGTCTGTTATCGAGGAGATGGAGCGGATCGAGGGAGAGTCTCAGATCAACCTGCCCGAGTACAGTCAAGCCCTCTGTACCGTCCTGCAAGTCGCCATTGTGGACCTGCTGTCCTCGTGGGGCATCACCCCGACCACTGTCGCAGGTCACTCTAGCGGTGAAATCGGGGCTGCGTACTGTTTGGGTGCGCTGAGCCGCGAGGATGCCTGGACAGTCGCATACTACAGAGGTATCCTGTCGGCGCGCATTCCTGAATTCCGCCCGGACCTGAAAGGGTCCATGATCGCTGTTGGTCTGGGCGAAGAGGAAACCGAACAGTACATCGCTCGCGTGTCCAAGGGCGCTATCGCAGTCGCCTGTGTCAACTCACCATCCAGTGTCACAGTATCCGGGGATGTATCGGGTATTGATGAGCTTCAGGAACTGCTACGACAGGATGCCGTGTTTGAACGAAAGCTCAAGGTCGGCGTGGCCTATCACTCCAGCCACATGATGACCATCGCCTCACAGTACCTGGATGCGATCAGTGGCATTGAACCCGCCGAGGAAGCAGAGGACCGCAAGATGTACTCCAGCGTATCCGGAGAACATGTCGAAGCCGACGAGCTGGGCGCCATGTACTGGGTTCAGAATCTGACCAACCCAGTGCGCTTCTCGGACGCGGTTCAGAGCCTCGTTCTCCCCATTGACCAGTCTGGGCAGCGACAGAAGAAGGCAGCGGTGGATATCCTGGTGGAGATTGGCCCTCACTCTGCACTTGGAGGCCCGATCAAGCAGATCTTGAAGGAAATAGGGGTCAAGGATGTCGACTACAAGGCCGTCCTTTCTCGCAACAAGGATGCCGTCCAGACTGCACTTCAGTGCGCCGGAGCTTTATCAGTCCAGGGTGTCCCCGTCGAAGTCAAGGAAATCAACCAGTATCATGCGGCCTCGGTCGCTCTCACACCGCTGCACGACTTGCCTTCGTATGTCTGGAACCATTCCCGCACCTTTTGGGCAGAGCCTCGAGTCAACCGCGAGTACCGTATGCGGGAACACCCTCGCTACAGCCTCGTGGGCGCACCGCTTCCCCGGATGAGCGAGAACGAGCGTGACTGGAAAGGTCTGATCCGCATCTCTGAAGAGCCGTGGGTTCGGGACCACCGAATCCAGAATCTTGTCCTGTACCCGGCAGCCGGCTACATCGCCATGGCGATTGAAGGTGCGCGGCAGCTGGCCGACAAGAGCCGAGAGATTTCGGCATTCAGGCTACGTGACATTCAGATTGGGGCTGCTGCGACTGTCACTGATGATGCTGATCTGGAGATTATGCTGCATATGCGGCCGCATGCCCATGGCACGCGCGACAAGGCGTTTGCGTGGTGGGAATTCTCAATCAGCACATGTGCCCCGGGTCAAGAGCTGAGGCAGAACTGTGCCGGCTTGCTGCTTATCGAGTACGTCTCGGACGAAGGCTCGCCCCTGAGCATCGAAGCAGAAATTGCCGCCATCGCTGCCGCGGAGCGCTACGCTGATCTCCAAACCTCATGTACCGTCCACGAGGAGCCGGGCAAGTTCTACGAGGACCTGGCCGCATTTGGCTTGAACTACGGACCTACCTTTAGCACCATGACCGAGATCCGTCTCGGAAAGGGCGCCTCATGCTGCACGGTGGAGGTTTCCGACCATGGTTCAACAGTTGTTCCTCCAGCGTCGATTGGGAAGCCGTACATTATCCACCCTACCACACTCGATGCCATGTTCCACGCTGTATTCGCTGCGTTGAAGGGACCCGGTGGAGTCCTCAAAGGTGCAATGGTTCCCAAATCCATTGATGAAATTACGATTGCCGCCGACATGGACATTGCTGAGAAGTCACTCTTCCGGGGATACGCCACTGCGAACAAGCACGGCTTCCGGGAGATCATGTCAGATGTACACATGCTTGACAACAGCTTGAGCAAGCAAGCCGTGTCCATCCGAGGTTTTTGCTGTGCGGATGTGGCTGGTGCTGTCGACCTCGCTGATGCCGGCGCGGATGCAGTCAACCTGTGCACCACCACCACCTGGTTGCCGGCCATTGAGCTGCTATCGCCGGAGCAGCTTCAGAGCGTTGTTGAGGCTTTGGCCAAGGATGCCCCAGAGCTGCAAGAGTCTCGTGTCAAAGTGCAAGAGGTACGTCAGCCAGACGACCATGTTTTAATGGATACTAACCGTCATTGTAGCTCGTGAAGCTGGCAGTGCAAACGACGCCAGGACTGTCAATCCTGGAACTCGGTGGGGATGCGCTGCCCATTCTTTCCGATCTCGCTGCAGCCAACGTCGCATCGTTGTTCGACTACACAGTCGCCAGCAGCAACACCGAGTGGCTAAAATCGGCCGAGGAGCAGCTGGCAGCTACCAACCTGCAGTCTAGATTTACATCGTTTGACTTGGAGAAGCCCGTCGAAAGTCAAGGTCTTGCGCAAGGCTCTTTCGACATCATTCTGGGCTCAGTCACGGCAGGCGATGGACAGGATATCCAGACACTAAAGCAGCTGTCCAAGCTGGCAAAGACTGGTGCTACAATCTGCTTGACCGAACATCTCCCCGAGGATTCCGATAGCGAACTCGCCCTCCAAGCAAAGGAGCAGTGGGAAGACTTACTCCAGAGCTACGGTCTGCAGGTGCAATTCACCTCCCCGGCTTCAAACTCCAGTCTCACAGTCGCAAACGTCCCCAATGCCCAGGATGAGGCTGCCGCAACCGACGAGATTATCATCCTCGAGCCCGCAAGCCTGACCCTTGCTTCGCAAGCTCTCGCAGCCGAGATCAGTGAACGGCTGCAGGCTGCCTCCATTGCCTCATCACGAATGACGCTGGCAGACCCATTGGCCAACCTCAAAGGCAAACGTTGCATCTCGCTACTCGAGGTCGAGTCGTCCATCCTCGAAGATCTGTCTCAGGCGGACTTTGAATCTCTCAAGGAGATCATCCTTTCCACATCAGGCCTGCTGTGGTTCGTGGGCTTCGAAGGACCAGCAGCGTCGTTGATCACTGGTCTTGCGCGCAGTATTCGCAATGAGATCGCTGGCTTGGAGCTGTGCACTTTGCTCGCCCCCGTGAGCTCATTCGAGTCCCAAGACGTGTTAGTATCTGCCATTGTCAAGGTGGCCACATCGAGCATTCGCGATCACGAAATCCGAGCGGAAAATGGAGTCCTTCAAGTCAGTCGACTGCTGGAGGATGAGAACCTGAGCAACGCCATCGCCGGCCTTCAGCGCGGGGAAAAGGTTCTCACGCCTCTATCTCAGACGGTGCGACCGCAGAAACTCGTCATCCAGAATCCTGGTTTACTCGACTCGCTCTGCTTCGAACTGGACGAAACCCTGGAGAAGGAGATTGGCGACGATGAGGTTGAGATTGAGGTTCGCGCCAGTGGAGTCAAGTGAGTCCCCTTCTACCCCTTCATACAGCATATACTGACTCTGCAATCCAGCTTCCGCGACGTCATGACAGCCATGGGTCAGATCCCCGACGAGACAGTCGGGCTGGAAGCCAGCGGTGTCGTCCGTCAAGTCGGTGCAAGCGTGACCAGGTTCCAAGCGGGCGACCGGGTGTGCTGCCTCGCTCACGCAGCCCACAAGCCCCTGATCCGAGTGCCGGTAGTGCAATGCAAGCAGATCCCAGAGGGAATGTCCTTTGAGGATGCTGCCACTCTGCCCATGGTCCACTACACCGCATACCACGCACTGGTCAATCTGGCTCGAGTCCGAAAGGGCCAGAGCATTCTGATCCATGCCGCCGCTGGTGGTGTCGGTCAGGCTGCAATCCAGGTGGCGAAGCATTACGGGCTGGAGATCTTCGCGACCGTTGGGTCCGAGTCGAAGAGAGAACTGATCAAGGATGTTTATGGTATTCCAGATGACCACATCTTCAACTCTCGCGACGTCAGCTTTGTCAAGGGTCTTTTGCGAATGACCAAAGGCCGCGGCGTCGACTGCGTGCTCAACTCGCTGTCTGGTGAAATGCTTCGCCAGACCTGGTACTGTCTCGCGCCGTTTGGTGTCTTTGTCGAAATCGGAATGAAGGATATCCTCAGCAACAGTGGGCTGGACATGTTGCCATTCAAGAAGCACGCAACCTTTTGCTTCTTCAACCTGGAAAATATCGCCACGATCAACCCGCAGCTGATCGACGAAATCGGCGAAGGTGTCTTTGATCTGCTTCGTCAGGGTGCCCTGAAGCCTGTCTACCCTGTTACTGTTTACCCCGTCTCGCAGATGGAGAGTGCTTTCCGGCTGATGCAGGCTGGTCGGCACCAGGGCAAGCTGGTCCTCTCGTACAGCCCTGACGATGTCGTCCCCATGCTTCGTCGAGCCGACGACGCGCTCCGACTGGACCCGAATGCGACGTACGTTCTCGTCGGAGGGTTTGGAGGTCTGGGCCGCAGCTTGATCCGCATGTTTGCTGCCAGTGGTGCACATCATCTCGCAGTCTTCTCACGGTCAGGAGCTGCCTCGTCCGCTGCCAAAGCCTGTATCGAGGAGACTGAGAAGCTGGGTACACAAGTCCAGACATACCAGTGTGATGTCTCAAATGGAGAAGCCGTCAAAGAGGCCGTCGAGCACATCCAACGCCATCTCCCTCCGATCAAGGGTGTCATCCAGGGAGCCATGGTGCTGCGCGATGTGCTGTTTGAGCAAATGACACACCAGCAATGGATCGAGTCGACGCGACCGAAAGTACAAGGGACATGGAGTCTTCACCAGCACCTCCCGAAAGATCTGGACTTTTTCATTACCCTCAGTTCGTTCGCCGGCGTGTTTGGCAACCGTGGACAGGGCAACTACGCCGCCGCCGGCGCATACGAAGACGCACTGGCCCACCACCGTCGCAGTCACGGTCTGAAAGCAGTGACGATTGATTTGGGAGTGATGCGTGATTCTGGAGTCCTCGCAGAACAGGGCACAACGGCCAACCTGAAGGACTTTGATTCGTTTGCGATCAGCGATGCAACATTCCACGCGATGATCAAAAAGGTCATTGTCGACGAGCTGTCGGGCTCGACGACGCAGGCTCAGATCACGACAGGCATGCCGACCGGGAAAACTGTACAGGCTGCTGGGATTGATCGCCCCTACTTTTTCGACGATGCTCGATTTTCCATCATCAGTCAGGCTGGGGCGCAGACTGGCGAGAGCGGTTCGGGTGAGGTTTCGATCGAGACGCAGCTTTCGCGCGTTGCATCGCGCGATGAGGGCGTGCCGATTGTGCAGGAAGCGCTGGTGAACCGGGTGGCCAAATTCCTGCAGACTTCTCCAAGTGAGATTGATCCCAGCAAGCCGCTATACCATTACGGAGTCGACTCACTGGCGGCGGTGGAGATGCGCAACTGGGTTTTTAGAGAGATCAAGGCGGAGATTTCGCTGCTCGAGGTGATGAGCGCGAGTCCGATTGCGCAGTTGGCGCAGGAGATTGCGAGCAGGAGCAAGATTTTGAGCAAGTAGAACAGGCACATTTAATACAGTATCGTAAATTCGTGATGGCGTCGGCTAACGTGCCGATGTCTCCATTTCTCCATTTCTCCAATTCTCGCCCCATTCTGGATTCTTCCTCCTGCCACGCTCAGGATGCCCTCTGCACTCGAGGATAAGGAAACCGCTGCTGTCGAACAAGACCACCAGCCCATAGCTCCGTATTCGGTCTTTACACGCGCCCAAAAGAGATTTATCGTCTTCTCGGCATCATGGGCGGGCTTCTTCTCGCCAGTCTCGTCGCAGATCTACTTTCCGGCCCTCAACAGCGTTGCCAACGATTTGGGCGTGTCGGGCGCACTGATCAATTTGACCCTGACAAGCTACATGGTATGGGTACGATTGTGGTTGGGGGCCGTTGCTAACTCTATAGATCTTCCAAGGCCTCTCCCCCATGTTTGTGGGCGATTTTGCGGATAAAGCAGGTCGTCGCCCGGCGTATCTGGTCTGCTTCATCATCTACACGGCCGCCAACATTGGCCTCGCCTTGCAGGACAACTACGCTGCTCTCTTTATCCTCCGATGCCTCCAGAGTGCCGGGAGCAGTACAACCATCGCCCTCTCATCGGGCGTCGTCGCCGACATCGCCATTGCGGCCGAGCGGGGATCGTACATGGGCTTTGTGACGGCCGGATCGCTGCTGGGGCCTGCGCTGGGTCCCGTAATTGGAGGCCTTTTATCGCAGTATCTCGGATGGCGGTCGATCTTCTGGTTCCTCGTCATCTTCGGGTGTGCGTTTCTCGTCCCCTTTGTTCTCTTCTTCCCCGAAACGTCTCGAGTGATCGTGGGCGATGGCTCTCTTCCAGCACCTCCCTGGAATCAGCCTTTGGTTCAATGGTTCAAGTCGCGCAAATCACCGCAGCAAGAGAGCATTGCTCGCCCGAAACTACAATTCCCCAATCCGTTGAAAACTCTCTCGATTGTGTTCCAGAAGGACGTGAGTATCATCCTCTTCGCCAACGCGGTTCTCTTCGCCGGCTTCTACGACGTCAGTGCCTCGATTCCATCCATCTTTGAAGACCTGTACGGTCTAGATGATCTCCAAATCGGACTCTGCTACATCCCCTTTGGCCTCGGTGCCACCGTAGCCGCACTCATCACAGGAAAGATGCTCGATCGCAATTTCCGCCGGTTAGCGAGACTTTCCAACATTCCTCTAGAGGAAACCCGAGCCCGGAATCTGCAAGGGTTCCCGATAGAAAAGGCTCGCTTGCAAGTTGCCCTGCCGACGTTGCTTATGGGCAGCAGCACGGTAATTGCCTTTGGCTGGGTCCTGCACTTTGGCGTGCACATCGCGGCCCCGACCATCATCCTCTTCTTCATGGGATTGACCCTGACTGGGGCGTTCAACACCGTTAGTACGCTGCTGATCGACTTTTACCCGATGAACGCTGCATCTGCGACTGCGTCGAATAATTTTGTCCGTTGTTTGCTTGGAGCCGGCGCGACGGCGTTGATCGATCCGATGCTGAAGGCGATGGGACGCGGCTGGTGCTTTACGTTTATCGCGCTGGTGATGATGTCGACGACGCCGTTGCTGCTGGTCATTATGCACTTTGGGCCGCGTTGGAGAGAAGAAAGACAGGGGAAGCAGGAGGCCAGATAGGCAGAATCGAGAGCCGATAGTAATAAGAGACAAAAATTTCAACCCCTTGACCATAGTAGGTACGTCATCGTGAATAAAGACGTCATTATTGGCTGGATTGCTTGCTGGTGGAGAACTGGCCGGATACGCAATACGCAATGCGAGAATACGACTTGGTCTTGGCCGCAAGAGAATACGCCTCGACACGAACTGGCACATTCGATCCGGCATGATGCCACTTGTAATCGAGGCATCTGAGTATCCATACATAAGTTCATCATTACCCGTCGCTATGGTGGACAAATCACCTTGTCAGTCGCAAAATGTCGAGTAAACGCGAGCAAATGGCCGCCCGCTATGCGTCGTATGCAATCCCCCACCCAGACTTCGACAAGTACATGGACATGGAGAACCCATTCGCAGGAGCAGAAGGTCTATCAGTCTCAGCGATGCGGGAAATCTTCACGCAGATGCCGATGACTTTTCCGTATGCTGAAAAGGCTGCTGCCAATGTCCGAGTCCGCCACCAACAGATCACTGCCCGAGACGGGGCGGAGCTGGAACTGAGAATCTACAAGGATGCTCATGTGGCAGGGAAAGCGATCTTGTTCTTCGTTACGCATGGTGGAGGTACGCATCTCCTACATCAAGTTATGCATCATCTCATCCTTGATCAGGATGGGTTCTCGGCGACCATAACGTTGAAGAGGCAATGAACCGGCTGGTCGCCAAGAAGACAAACTCGGTCGTTGTCAGCATCAACTATCGACTGTGAGTATAGAATGGCCGAGGGAGTTTACCTTGTTCCCAATACTGATTCAACGCGGTGCTCCCGAGTTCCCGTTTCCGTACGCAGTGAACGACTCTTTTGACGCGCTGCAATGGGTATGTCTCTTGAGATGAACAATGACATTTGACTCTGATACTCAAGACGTGGCAGTGCAGACAAAACGCGGATGCACTTGGGATCGACGCCAACCGAGTCATTGTGGGCGGCAGCAGTTCGGGCGGAAACATCGTACGCCTCTCTTCCACATCCAAATCTCGATTGTAACCGCAGATAGGCCACTGCTCTGGCGTTGAAAGATCGGGATGAGGGCATTGGTGCAGTCTTTGGACAAGTCTTGAATTTTCCCGACACCTGCCATCCTGCGTATTTTCCCAAGGACAAATACGTGTACGCCAGCCCGGAGCAGAACAAAGATGCGCCGATTCTGACCACTCAGGCGGCGCACTGGTTCTGGGGTGGGTTATCTTTTCGTTCCAGAGCGCGTCTTTTCATCGCTGACATTCTCTCTCATCAGACCAATACTGCCCAAATACTGGAGCAGACCCCTATGCAAGCCCACTCCTAGCCACCTCGCACAAGGGCTTAGCACCTGCATGTACGTGACCCCTGACATGATTATTGGCACTTTTCTGACTCGTACAAGTGATCCAGGTTGCAGGACTCGATCCTGTGCGTGACGACGGGCTCGCGTACAGCGAGGCACTCAAGGCAGCAGGGTACGCAACGCCTTTCGATCAATGTTCAAGCACTAATCTGGCTTCAGGGTGCCCGTCAAGACCAAAGTCTACCCGGGATTGCCGCACGCGTTTTATCTGTTTCCGGACCTCGGCGAGACGCCGACCTACTTCAACACGATTGTGGACTGGATCAACTTTCTTGATAAGGATATGGCACGAGTATTGTGATTAGAAGCCCTATTGAACAGGCGTGATATCCCAGGGAACTCTGACTGGGACTCCCAGCTCTATAATTACTTTGTTGAGCAAATTGGAAAGAAGACGAGCCATCAAGCCATCCAGTCCCAGTGTTTGTGGCCCGCCATTCAGGTTAACCATCTGAACAGCCCCTTGGACGTGATGCTTTAGCATCTTCTCATCGTGCACGAACAACTGGTGGACATTAGCATCCTGTCGTTTTGTAGTACTGCAGGGTTCTCACCTCATCATAAGCCAGCATCAACGCTTTGGACACGGTCGTGTCGCTAAACCGAGGTGCTTCAGTCGTAATTGACTCCCGTAGCGACCGTAGGATCACGAGCTTGTACTGGAAAGCCAGCCGGTTGAACAATTTCTGTTCCGGCCGATCCGTGTATTGATTGGCCAGTGTCCGACACGAGGCAAGAAATATGATGTACAAGAGGCTCTGTTCAGCGACGGCAAGCGGGACCCAGCCATGCATCATTCGCTCCGTAAAGTGCTCGTCGAACGCATTGCAGCGCATGAGGGGAACGACTACGGTGACATCTCCGGGGCAAAGGTAAGCGACTCGGAGAGACAAACTCGGCAATGGGAAACACATACAGTGGTCGAACAGGCGTTCTTCGATGGGCTTGAGCGGTAGTGCGAAGCTCGCAAACGAATCTCTCCGGCTCGCCGACAGTGGGGTTATCAGCCCACATCCGGTCCATGCACTAAACGAACTGGGATCTTGACGGTTCTTCTGGGCCTGATGCTCGAGGGTTCGTAGGCGCCGTGCCTTGGCGTGGGCCGACCGGGCTGCGTGCGAGCGGGCAACCTTTTTTTGCGGGTCTTTTTGACCAGGGGCGCTTGGTGTGCTGAGGATAAACTGGAGCTCATGAGAAGGCATCTCGAGGTGTTGGGGCATTCATGCTTAGGATTCTGTGCAAGTGGAAGGGGAAGAGCCTCCGTGGTGGATGGACTTGGATGGGCTGACAAACTGTTCGTTCGGTTCGTTTGGTGTGGGCCGCCAAGACTTGCGCCTGCTCGATAGGGTCAAGCGCCCGATCGGACCACCAAAAAGCCAATCAACGAGATCCAAAGCTTCAAGATCGATGACCCCAGGAGTCCACCCGGACAGCCTCCGCCGTGCATATGCGTATGTCCCTTCGTCAACGCTCGAGTAGAGCCACAGCCAAGACATGCGCCTTCCATCTTGAGAAAGAAGCAGCCATCATACTGCGCATTACAAAGCTCATTGCTGGGTACCCATGTCTCCCACAAGATATATTTCCAGCACGACAGAACAAGAGTCTCTGGAGACGCAAGTCCCAAACACATTTTCAAGATGACTGGAACCGTTCTCCTTACCGGTGCCAATGGCTCTCTAGCCCTTGGCTTTGTCGAAGCATTCCTTGCTCAGTACCCCGGGCATACCCTCATCGCCACAGTTCGGAATACGTCCCCAGAAAAAGACCCCAACACCGCCAAATTGATGCAACTGGTGGCTAAGCACCCGGGAGCTGATGTTCATGTTGAAGCCCTTGATCTGGGGAATCTGGCTGGTGTCCGATCCTACGCAGAAAACGTCGCCGCCAGAGTCTCTTCCAAGGAACTGCCCCGGATATCCGCCATTGTCTGCAACGCCGCCACCTGGTCGCTCGGGGATGGGCAGCGATTCACCTCGGATGGCCACGAAGCATCTTTCCAGGTTAACCACCTCGCACACTACCTGTTGGTCTTGAAGCTTCTCGGAAGCATGAACACGACCTCGGGACGCGTAGTCATGCTGGGATCCATCGTCCACTATCCGGAAAAACGAAACCCTCTCTCATCTTTGGTGGCGCGTATTCCAGATAATATGGAAGAACTGCTCAAGCCCGAACCTGATGCCGCGGGACAGGCTCACGATCGAGGATTCCAGAGATACGGAACATCGAAGCTCGCCAACGTTATCTTCGCTGAAGACCTGAACAGCCGACTGCAGCAGGTACGCTACACCGATCGAGTGTACAAGTTTGACTGACCTGTACTACAGGACCCAGAGCTATCCAACATAACGGTAACAGCCGTGGATCCCGGTGGTCTGCCCGACTCAAGAGGCCAGGCGCAACAAAGGCGTGCTGTCCGAGTAATCATGGCGACTTTGAACGTCTTCATGCCTGTTCTAAGGTACGTCACCACAGGCTTCCGGACGTCGAAAGACTCTGGAAGGGATCTTGTTGCTGTGAGCGTGGGCCCGGAGTTTCAGGCGAAGCGGGGATACTATGTGGGCGTGAACAAAGCTGAGGGGGCGCAAGTGAGCCACGATGAGCAAGTGCAGCGGCGGCTGTGGGAGGCTTGCTGGAAATGGGCTGGTCTCTCGCCGGAGGAGACTGTTCTGCAGAATGCTGCCCCATAGCTGACCATCACGGTACATGTTTGCAGTTGCTGGAGTTCTTTCCACCTGCCCTCGGTCTCGGGTTGGGGCTCGGATGGGGAAGATGATTCATGTTTTACAGCAGGAATCATGCCCCGGTCGTTGAATAGTGTTTCACAGTCGAGAAGGCGTGGGATTGATCAGGTTATGGAGACGAAACTGGCGGATGAATTCGACGTTCAGGTAGCGATTTTTCCTATTTACATGATGTGCGTTGCACCGGCCATGGCATTGCCCATCTCCACTTTGCAGCAAGAATAGACGCAATACCACGAACCTCGCGTGCAGGAATCCATTTGAGCGACCGTATATCCTCTGCGCATCGTAGGAGGGCAAAATGATATACTAGCAGCACTAGAGCTCGACCCCTCTTCTCGGAAAGCATCTGTATGCAAAGTAGGTGAGTCATCGACAGACACTAGTCACACTCCCTGCATTTCTAGAAAAAGCCCTACTACCCGTATGATGCATGTTCGATGCAGGGCTAAGGAATCCGGATCGAGATCGCTGTCATCCTGGTGGAAGTCTAATAAAACCGTAAAAAATCCCGGGCTGTCTTTGTCTCGATCCGCCCACTGTGGAACATGAGCGGCGCTCAATATCGGCGCTGTTTCAACCATAAAGTGATGCATGGGGCTTAGATCTAGGGTCGCCATGTCGGGCGCACCCTTTACACTCAGGGCGTGTTTTGACGCGTTTGGACTTGCAGAGCTGGCACCGAATGCAGCCCTTGGTGGATTTCCGACGGTCTAACCGCAGGGGCAGAGCCGACGACAAACCAGCAGGAGACGCGCGCCAGAAAAGAGACTAGGGACATGATACGCAGAGCTGCAGTTTACCTTGCATAAAAGTCCAGATTAGTTATAGTACCGAGAGACGCCCGCTCTCATGATTCGTCGTGGCGCTGCATGTTCGGGGTTTGGCCGTCTTGGGAAGTCGCCGGCTTACTTTGCATATATGTACCAGACACCCCCCGGACTCGACGTCTTGAACCAGACATACACCAATTCGCATCATGCATACCCCTGACGGCCTCTTCAAGGGCCTGTCCGAGCAGCAGATTGCGGCATTTGAGACCCTGAAACTGCGCTGCGCCGAAGCCGGGCTTCTGTCCCTCCCTTTGGCGTTGAGTGACGGAGAGGTTGAAGACGGGTTGAACGATGATCCTACTCTTCTGTTTGTCGACGATCTTGTAAGACAATTTCAAGGACGGCCGCACTGATGGTATGCAGACGATTCCTTCGCGCACGCCGATACGATGTACAGGGTGCCCTGAAGCAATTTAAAGAGGCTCGCCGCACCTGGGAAACGAACAATGTTTCCCAATTGTACAATACGATGGAGATTGCCTCTTTCGAGAATGCTCGGCCGTTGGTCTGTTGAGCCTCTGGGTATCTTTCGACCGGACTTTGCGCTTATCTCGTCAGTAGTACCCCCACTGGTCTGGCCGGCGCACAAAGGCCGGGCGCCCCATCTTTCTCTTCGACTTTGCCTACTTGAACCAAACGGTGTTGGCGTCTTATGAACAAAGCCGCA
This sequence comes from Aspergillus pseudodeflectus, assembly GCF_044049435.1. Lineage (NCBI taxonomy): Eukaryota > Fungi > Ascomycota > Eurotiomycetes > Eurotiales > Aspergillaceae > Aspergillus > Aspergillus pseudodeflectus. The sequence continues at coordinate 27,813 of NW_027263798.1, read as the reverse complement.
GCGGTAGCATCTCTTCCGCCCAGGGATCTCTTCAGCAACGAGAAGCCAGTACGGCGCTGGACAGCGTGACTCGCTTTGTTCTTCCGCTGTGCTCAGCCATGAAGGACCGCCCAGACCCTACATCTCCAATCACTAGCGGGGTATTCCTCGTCGACCTTGCCGCATTTACGCTCAAGGCCGGGTGGGGTGTCAAGAACTACACGCAAGACATCAGCGGCTTAGTGGCGACTGGATACCCAGAGATTGTTCACCAAGTTTTTGTCCGTGAAATCCCCATCCTCTGCATGTCACGCAGCCACTAACAGTGTTGGATGTGGATAGCTCCTCAATGCCCCGTCATACTTTACAATGATGTGGGCGATAATGAGAAAATGGCTTGATCCGGATACCGCTGAGAAAGTCCAGATCCCAACCGCCAGCGAGGCACTGGCGACTCTGTCCAGATATATTGACCCAGAAAACATTCCCCGCAGGTTCGGTGGTTATTTTGATTGGAGCCACGGGATGCCCGTTGACCTGGATGCTGAAATTCGAGGGGCGTTGTCGTGGCGAAGTGAACAAAAACTGCCCCCAGGGCCGATCAAGTGGGAGCTGGACAAGAGCAGAAGGCGAACGGCTGTGGCTGTTGGGAGCGTTGATGGGACAGCGAGGGCGGAGAAGATTGCTGTGTTGGAAGATGAGGCGGAGCAACAGAAGAAGACAATAGAGCCAGAAGTGATGCAGACCGTTGAGGCTGTTGCCCAGCTGTCATTGGAGTAGCCGGTCTTTGAGTACGGCGAGATATCTAACCCTGAATGAATCCCATTTCCACTGCCGAGCATGGCCATGTCCAGAACTACATCGTAGCACGTGCCTTATGAATAGGAGCTCCACAAGACCTTACATGTTCATGGCGAAGAAAGATGTCCCAATCCGATCCCGAGGCCAGCTGGCTATATATCCCTTCCAACCCACAGTTTTGACACCAGGATAACGATCGTTGTCAACCTCAGGGCCGAGGAGTGTGTGTCAATTGATCCAGTAGTAGTAGAAGAACCTTTAGAACATTCGATTAGATCTTTTTAAAGGGTAATCAGGAAGACGACAGAATAACAACTTACAAGGACATGTAGCTATAGATATCCTGGGGATTCTTGGCCCGTAGATCACGCATCGTCCTGTAAAGGTCATCCAGATATCCGCGTTGCTCCAGTTTCACTGGAACACCATAGACAGCTTCGTAAGACTTGGCAATTTCCTGGATGGTAGCACGGCCGCCGAGAACTAGATGTAAAAGTGTTGTTACGATGCTGCTCAGGTAGCGGAAGTCCAGAGACTTACACTTTAAAACACCCTTTGCAGTCGAATCCAAGACGGCCTTGGATGTATACTTTGCTGCATCGTCGTAGGTCGTTCCTTTCATTATCTCATTGCCGTCACCCAGTATCGAAAGTTGTTGCCCTGGACATACACAATGTCAAAGAATGGACGGAAGATGGGCTTTATAAAGCCGCGATCAGGATATGCACTCCAGCTACAGACTCCTTCGTCTCGAGGTATGCCTTGACGTGGATCATAAGGTTTTTGGGGAATAGCTCGCCGGGCTTCAACTTGGTGTAGTCCAATGCCCAGTCACTGGCAACGTATCGGGGTACATTGGCTGATTGACAAGCATTGATAAGGAGTGTCTGACCGTCCATCTTGAGCGTATCATCGCCAAGGTAGCAACAGACTACGACATCACAGCCCTTAACAAAGGTGGCAATTGTCTCCTTGTCGAATGCGGTGCCTCGAATGAGTTGAAGCTTTGAAGATGATTTCAGGGCGTCGGGAACTTTGGATGGGTCAAGGCAGTACCCCTTGATCGTGAGAGAGTCGTCACCAGCGTCGAGGAGATGGGTGAGTAGGCGACGGGCAAATTTGCCGGTGATTCCTGCGATGCCAACCTTCATTTTCCCGCAGGGTCAGTATTGTAAACCTTATTAAAGAGCTCTACCTGGTCGTTCTTGCCATGGTCGCTTTATAGAGTCTATTTATGGTTACAGTTTGTAAACCCGCGGCCTATATTAACTCCGAGAGGTGATTAGCCTGTGAAGCCGGGGCGTGTGTTGACCCCGAGAGAGCTCATTATTGTTTATAATAACCCCATCCCGGCCCTTAAATTAGCCCCGAGCTGATTCAGACATCGCAGCGAGGATAGTGCAGCGTACTTAGTAAATTAATAAATCTGATGCTTATCCATAGACTTCCGTGGGTTCTTGATAAGATGGAAGGCACATTATTTTACACACAGTCTCCGGCCTTGCGGCCTGGGGACGTCGAGAAAATTAATAACTTCCCATCTTGTCCAGTCTGAGAGAAGAGAACGCCACGAGGACTTCTATCCTCCGCAGGTTTAACCCACAAGCTGCAGTTAACCAGCTCTCCCTCACCATCATCCTCGACCAGCTCCCACAAAACTGCTATTAAGGTGCAGAATGTGGCATTGTGTTCACATTCTTCAACCCTTTAGTATTGTCTATCGCCAAGGAGGCCATCCACTCGGGCATTCATTCTACGCCCCTGGAATTGCGCTACCGTCTTGCGCTACGTTTTTGGTTATATCTTCCGATGACCCATTCTGAGAGTCTAGCCGACCAGGACAGAACTTACAAGCTGTATAAAGGGATGGTCAGTGATCTCAACGCTATCCTTCGGTCTGATGGGGGCAATCCTTCCCTAACTGGAGAGGATATAAAGGGGCGGGGTGGAACCCTTCGGAGACAGTCTACTAAGGGAAGAAAACTTATGGAGGTGCGGAATAATCATTATGTTTAGTTTATAAGGTTTGGCAGGTTCACGCATTAGAACGAAGTGCTGGGCCGTGTTACAACACTAGAAGAAGAGGAGTTCCTGAGGAAGGGAAATCACTTTGGGTGACGATATCATCGCTACTTGTGAGGCCCTCAAGGCTTATATTAGGCGCCGTCGGATACACTCAATCAAACCTCGACTGTCTAGTCAATCATCAAAGTCTTCTGAGTGCTCGAAAAAGACCCGTCACTGCACGTACTCTTACTATGGCCTCACAGGTCGAGTAGAAAGTAGCGGCCGGTCGGCTCTTTCGAGTCGTATAGTGTTCGATTATCTCGTAGTCGTAATAGATTCAGTTATTTATTCTAGCTTAGACTAGGCACATGTTGTAGAGAACTTGTAGAATTGCATTGCTCCTGAGATATATTCCCCGGCCCCTCCCAAGAACGCCCAAGGGCAGAGGCAGCTCGCCGCGTAAGCTGAACCACGATTTTCGGGGTGATTCCACTGCCACCATTTTGGAAACCTGCGGCCATCCATTGGGGAACGGCCTGGGTCGCCACGCTCCGGGCCCAGTTAACCAATGCTAGAGTTTCCGGTCGAACACGGAGCTCGGTGTGTACAAACACAAAGAATGCCACCGAGGATAGCACTCGAGTAGCCACGACCACTGCTTGGTCCGCGGATCAGTCTCGAGTAGATAGGCGAACTCCACTACTTCAATAGCTGCCACAAAAAGCTCCCGAGGCACGGGATCCTCGGCGACAGAGATTCCCAACTGTGGTATTTGTTTTGTAATCGGTGCCTCGGGGATATGCGCCAGAAGCCATGAGCGAGTTAGAGCAAGGCGAATGACAGTGGCTGTCACCCACTGCAGAGGAAGTGATACGTCGCAATACTGAGGTATCGCTGTTGTAGCTGCTTGTGAATTTGCTCCAGTTCGTCAAGGCGCCGCTCTAAGCCTTGCGAGGTGTGTTTGTCGGTGCTCTAGGTACGGAGGTGAAACCTTCGATAAAGGACCGTCATTTCACATCGAATCAAACAGAATGTCATATCCGTGAAACCTGTCCTTTCGTCCGGTGCCTTGGTCATGTCTGGTGAAATATCCGAGTCTTGAATATTCAGAGGTAACCTGGTGTCGTAAGACTCCTTGCTATCTGCGGGCCCATGGCATAAAACTCGGGCGACCGGGAGTCTAAGAGGTAAATTGACCGCCACAGACGACGACGAATCTCGACCTGGAAGGGGCCCCGGCCAAAGGTGGTCCCATCACGATGTAGGCCTAGCCTCTGGGCTGTCCAGTGCACCACCGCCGCCATTGATAGGACAAAGGAAGCGTCTTTCGGGTGACGGAGGCAAGCTAGAAAGAGCGTTGTAGCTTGGAGAACGGCCAGGTTCTGCGACTCGAAGAAGTTGGCGCGTGCCAATGCTTGTTGGGTGGCAAACCGGTAATGCTGCTGGAGGGAAGAATAATGCTGACCAAATGTCTCTACACACTGCGCGGGATTCAGGCTGGTCACAGTGGCAAAATATGCGGCAGAGGCCACAACGTCTCTCGCGGGATCGTTGTCACCTCCATCTGCAGCTACACTGGTCATAGCCTGGTGGATCGACGACCTGTGGAAGACCATTGTAACCGGGGCTACATTGTCATCGAACACTTTCCACAGTAATTGGCCATGCGGGTCGCTGGGGTGGAATTGCGCGAGAGGAACTGTGCTTGATGAATCTCGAAACAAGAAATAACTGTGGTTCTCCATGGGCTCGTCACTCCAGTGTGGGGTTGTTGGGCCAAAAGTAAGGTCATCACCGGTATCCCTCGCCGACTCCAGCAGATCCCTGAGCTCTTCAACCTTCTCGCCAAGCCTGCCAGATTGTTGCGTCAGCAGTTGTAAGTTCGCCGTCCAGTGCTTGACTGAGCTGGGTCCCTAGAGTGACGAGTAGCTCATGCGACACATAGCGGGTAGAGCCCTCATCCACCAGCAATGTCCCTTGCTCATATCTCATATCAGCGGCGTTTTCCGCTGCCACTGGGAGGCGAGCGGATTTGCGAGCCCACCCACTGCCTTGGAGTCAGAGCCTAGACCTCCTGTTCCCGGCTCTTCAGGTGCGAAACGAGCTCAGCCTTGAGCGGCCGTTTCATGCGTCGTGGGGCACGGCCGGGGCTTGGAAAGATGCACTCTGAGCCCGACTTGGAGCAACCGTCACATGGCTGAGATTTGCTGCATCGTATCTTCTTCTGGCTGCAGCGCTGGCATCTCCGAGTGAGAGCTAGTCGCGTTGTTATAGCATGTTGGTCAATTTCGTACCGCGATGTACTTTTCTTAGTTCCTCCTTTTCCAATTCCAACCCTTTTCGTTGAATTGCTTGATGCATAAATGAAAGGAATACATAATAGAAAATGGTATAGTTCTGAATCCCAACTTCTCTCAGCACGGTAATACTCAACTGCCCACCGAGCCCATACTCCTGCAAGGGAATGTCATCACAAAGTCGGGGGAAGAGAACATTCCCTCCACCGGTCAGCAAATCGTCAATACGGACCATGACAGCGCTGAGAATGTTGCTCGAGGCCTCCAGCCGGATGGGTTCTCGCCGGCGACGAGGTACTCAAAGTCGACTGGGAGGAGAAACTCGGGGGTGTGATGTCGAGAGGGGGTAGGAGCTTTCCGTTGATCCAGCCGCGGATTAGAGACCGTGTGGCGCCGAAGCTGAATAGGAGAGCTGAGGTCTCCAATGATGCCCTGTGGCTACCGCCGCCGGCGAGGCATGGCTCCGGCTCGTGGTGAACAGATTCAGGAAGGGCAAACGTGGTAGTATAGATTCCCACGCCAGAGGCGTTTTGTACGGCGGGGATCTCCACCCAGGGGACGAGAGTCTCTTGTTCGCCCAGGTCGAATGTTTCAATAACCGAGTAAGTGCTCGAGGGGTCTGAATCCGGCACCCAATATTCCACCGTGAGGCTCCATGGGTTGATTTCGATTGTAGGGGCTTGATCTCAATGTCCGCGCCGGTTGAGAGCGGGACGGTTGCGGACCTCGAAGCCGACTGAATCAGGGAGACAGGCGAGAGCTCTCTTCGTGTATAAAGCCCCTTCCAGAATGGCCGTTGTCGCTGGAATTTCCCCCTTTGGCGCCATGTGAAACACATTACGCAAGCTCTTTGGTTGCCAAGGACCTCTCGTATTTATGTATCTCGGTAGCCTGTCCTTGGCGTCTGTACTCGTACTAGCGCAGAATCGGGGCTGATTTTGCGCTCCAGTGGATGAATCCGGGAAATAAGCTGCAAGCCATGAAGATGAACAGGCTGTCCTCCGTCGATGAGGCCTGGAACCTCGCAGACTTCTGTCCGAACTCCCTCGCCCCGAGTCGAGAGACTCTTGAGCTGCTCGAGACTACTTTAAAGCAAAGAGCTCTCATGTTTGCCAAGCTAACAAGGGCAGTGGAAGAAAATATATTGATCAAGGATTATCAACGTAAATCCGACCCATGGTATGAAATCTGAACCTGGTTCGTGATTTGGATATCTAACTGGCCGGAAGGAAATCCTGCCTCCCCACGCTGCTTACTTCGAGCACCACAATCTGATTCCTTGTGTGTCTCAAGGTCCAAGATCCGCTCGATGCTATCAGTCTCGGGACCACTTTGGTGGATGTTGCGTGTTTGGGAAAAAGGTGGGTGGCCGCGGCTGAATGGCCAGCTGGTGAGCGCGTAAGAGCGTGTGGCGCCACGACTATTCTGGATTTTGCGGACGGACGAGATGGCCAGGGAGCGGAGGCAGGGGATTGAAGAGGTGACGATTATGATTGCGTTCTCTGCGTATCCCCATCGAAAGAAGGAAACCCCGCCCGATACTCCGAGGTTCGTGATGCTGGGGATGGACTCTAGTTTGGTGGTCTTGATGATGGAGGCGACCATTGCCCTTATGAGTATGTTAGTATAGTAGAGAAGGACATGACATCTGCTGATGGCCCTGATGACGAGTGAAGGAGACTTACACAATCCCAAGGCTCAGAAGGATGGCCAGGCTGATCTTGATGCGAAGTGCCAGGTTGAGGTTCCAGAAGACGAGCGTTGCGAACAGCGCCAGAAACAAATCAACCGCAGAGTTGAGACCTGTATTGATGTCAATAAATGGCTGAGAAGGGGCATAGTACGCTAGAAAGACAGGAAACTCAGACTTCCGGTGAAGTAGGAGAATTTGATGACAGCTGTTGTATCACCGCAGCTCGTCACAACATGTGGTTTCCAGAGGATCTCGACATTGCGACAGATCGTGGTAGGGAGTACCGCCGAAACAATATTCGCGGCAAGCTGAAGCGACAGAGTAGCCCATAAGAGGATTTGGTGCGCCTTGTTGGACCCGAGAATGGCCGCCAGATAACAGATGAAGGAACAGCGAGCTAGGGTGGTGCTCATGGTGAGGAGTGGCCATTGAATGGCAATGCATTTGAGTACCATTTGTACGTCGGACAATGGCGCAACGCGGAGGTTAGCCCCGAATCCATGATGAATGGAGATTGTGAGGAAGACTGTCGAGATAATTGACAAAGTCTAGGACGGTTAACCAGTTACATGAGGGCTCGAAGGACGAGGTATCTACCAATGCAGCAATCATCAGAATATCATCGAGACGAAAGTGCCGGATCCTGATCTTAGCAATCGCCCGGAGAATGACGATTATGGTCGCGACTGCAATACCTGCCCAGATGCCTTTCACCAGCGCTGGACCGGCGTCGAGTCTGCGCATGGGAGATGGATCTTGGTCCATGGTGGCCTACCATATAGACCAGGTACTGACCGTCGCGCACTGTAGGGAAGGATGGGGACTGCACAACTCGAAGTAGCTTTGAATGATCAGTGCCATGTGCTCTTTAAAGCGCGAGGTCCAGTTTCACAAACACTTGTCCGTTCCCTTCCTGGAAAACTCATCGCCCTTGTCAGACCCTCCCAAGCAAAACCTTAAACCCAAGTGCTAGACCAACAATGGTAAAGCTTGGGCTGGACTCGAAACAAGCTGAATTCCAGTCCAGAACGCAGAGTTCCGGATACACCGTCCGAAGAACCTAGATTTCATTCGAGGGAGCTCCCGAGCATGTGCCAACAGGGGGCGTGGAACAATCCGCGTCCTCCAAAACGAGAAGATGCTACCAAGACGAGAGGGTGTGCATATCAGCGTGTGTTTCATGGTTTGTGCCCCACTTGAAAATCTTCCTTAATCAGGAGAATGTCTACTTGGGGGTTCATCCCTGCCAGTTTTCGAATCTCCATGGCTTTCAAAGTCCGAATTGCGTAAAGTTCCGGTGGGCGTAGAACAACCCAAAAAATGCAGACACGTCTGTTCTAGCATTGTGCGCCTTTTCTGCCTGATCAACAACTCTAAGACTACAGCCAGTTCTTATACTGAGTATTCTATCCATATCATTTCCCCATGGTGGGCTGCTTATATATATCAATGCTAGCCGAACATTGACTTACTTTTGTGTTGGCTTGAAACAACCTGACTTAATATCAAACAAGAATTTTGCCTAAAACACTACTCCCACCAAGCCATCTTCACAATGAACAGCGGCATGTCGACTATTCGGACGATCGCTGATTAACACGATTTAAGCATGAAGCAGCTGTAGGAACTAGGGAGTTTGTAAGGGCTTTTTATTCACTACCCTAGCTGTCAACGCCCATGGCGAATGCTTTCGTTCCATGGTACCATAGCTCATGGCCGATCTCCGCATCATGAGGATTACGCACCCTCTCTGCACCTCACTGCCATGACAGTCGGTTGCTTAATACTGGTCAGCAAAGCCATCAATTTGTACTGCGCAAGGGTCTAATACCGATGTAGTTCCCGGAGCACCCAAGTGCAATTACAGTCAGATCCAGCCGATCTGCTTGACCGAAAGTAGGCACTCAATGGGTGCTGAGATCGGTTCTTCGGGTGTGTGGAGAATGCCGACCGCGCGAGCATGAACCCTCGCTGAGCTCGTTGCAAAGCACCCCGAGTCGTTCAGGAGCTGAAAAGGAAGAAAGTAGGACTCCAGTTCCATAACCCCGTATTCTAATATGCAATCGCCCACTGTCAAGTCCAACTTTGTTAAAGGGGAACAATGCCTTTGTTCCCTTTTGACGTTTCTGCAGGAATCGGCAAATTCCCGATCCCGCGAGACTAACCCGCAAACTGTGTAGCGCCCATGTCAACCGCCAGCCAATCGTGCAGGATCAGATTACGAAGCGTTCAAACGTGCGACCCCTCGTGAAAGTCCGAGACTCCCGAGTTGGCCACCTCAGCATTTGTGAAATCGGTACTGACCAGCTCCGCCGTCATCTCGTCCGCCATGGGGATGGCCACCATATCTGGGCCAATCGGTGCGCTCATCTGTAGCCTCGTCAGCCTCTGTATCTTGAGAACGATCACGGCATATGCGAAACTCAGCCACTTTAAAGGTCCCAAGTGGACCGGGATCTCGAATTGGCCTCATAGCATGGCGATGCTCGGGGGCCGTTGCCACGAGTGGTACGCAGCAGTTAGCAAGGAATATGGTATGTATCAAGTACACCTAACGCAATTATTTCTAACATACTTTCAAAGCTGATGATCACCGCGTGAGCCAGGCCCCATTGCTCGTGTGGCACCTCGAGTGCTGATCACCTCATCTCCCGAAGTTTGGACGCACGTCAACAACAAGTCCGGCTACAAGCGCTCCGACTGGTACTACAATGCCACCCGAATCGAGTACCGCAGGGACAACGTCTTTAGTCAAACAGATAATGCAAAGCACGAGAAACGCAGGAAGCAGATGGCCCCTGGCGTAAGGACTTCCCCGTCCGTTCCTTACCTATCCTAGACTTACTAAAAGCATATCTCAAGTACTCCGGACGGGAGAACCTCCACCTCGAAGCATCAGTCGACGAGCGCCTCCTGGATTTCCTGCGCCTGATTGGCTCCAAATATATCTCATCGGATCGATCAGTCGTACCAATGGATCTCGCCAAGAAGGTTCAATACTTCACGCTTGATGTCATTAGTAGCGTCGGGCTCGGCAAGACATTTGGAATGCTGCAGAGCGACCGCGACGTAGACGACTACATCCAGTCCGGCGAGGATGGACTCGCCATTGGCAATAGCGCCCTGGCCATGGGGTTCAGCTGGCTTGCGCAAGCACCGATCATTGGCAAATTTATCGCACCCTCGCCCAGCAACACCAACGGCTTTGGCAAGATGATGGCCGCGTGCTTCCGCGCCGTGGATGAGCGCGCCGCAGCCCCTTCTGATAAACGCTCCGACATGCTTGCCTCGTTCATGCGCCACGGCCTCGCAGGCGATGAGCTGCGCTCAGAAGCGCTCGAGCAGATCATCGCGGGCTCTGACACCACGGCTGGCGCAATCCGCGGTACTCTTCTGCACCTGATGACGAATATCCGCGTGTACCGGAAACTGCAGCGCGAGGTCGACGAAGCCGTGGCCCTTGGTCAAGCTCCACGCACTATTGAAGAAGGCCTTATTTCTGCCGCGCAAGCGAGACAGCTCCCGTATCTGCAAGCCGTAATCCGCGAGGCCATGCGGATCTGGCCACCCGTAACAAACATTTTCTCGCGAGACGTCCCGGCAGGCGGCGACACTGTGACTGTCGACGGCGAGAGCATCTTCTTACCGGGCGGCGTCTGCATTGGTTACTCAGCTTACGCTATGCACCGAAGCGAGACCATCTACGGCCAAGACGCAGACGCTTTTCGGCCGGAGAGGTGGCTTGAGGCGGATGTGGACAAGTTGGCTGCCATGATTCGAACAAACGACCTTCATTTTGGCTACGGCAAGTTTCAGTGTTTGGGAAAGCCGGTGGCGCAGATTGAAATTGGCAAGACCATATTCGAGGTGAGTCAGACTGGCCGTTCCTAAGTGCCTTACTCTCCGTATTGAGCAAAGAACTAACCACCGTCGTGATGCAGCTCGTGCGGAACTTTGACCTGGCGCTTCTCAACCCAACGCGACCCTGGGACGCACGAAACTACCTTGGAATCTTTGCCATTTCAGATATGTGGGTGCAGGTAACGCAGCGAGCTCCTGCGCAAGTTGGTCCCGGAAAATAAGAATCCCCCGGCCATTAGGTTTATCAAATTATCACTTGATGCGCAGCATCTCGCTGGGACCTGTTTCTAAGGGCGCACAAAGGATAGGAGTCTCCACGTATTTAATTATCCTCATCCCAGCAATATCTACGCTTGACGAATGCTGGTGGGAATGGCAATCCAAAGCGCGGTGTGTGGCATGAACATTGTGCCCTAACACAGCCCTACAACGGCATCGCAAATTGCACCGACTCGACGATGTAACGGGGTAATGAGAAAATATACTAGGTGTATTCGTATTCCCTGAGTTCAGTCCACATTCCAGCATAAAAACCCCTCGAAAGCCAGTGGAAGAAGATTGTGAAACCATGAATCTGCCACAGGACAACATGATTGATCGAGCCCGAGAGTGCTAGCTGATCCGTTGCTGTTTCCCAACCGAGAATAGGATTGGATGAGGCTATGGTATGCGGGTGATCTGAGCCTAATTGAAGCTAAGACAATATTATCAAGACAGACCCCAAACTCGGCAATCCCTGTCCGTAGAAAGATCATCGAAAAAGCGGAATCCTTTCATATCATACCTCAAATATGCTCCTTCAACTCCTTTTCCAGCTCTTTCTCCTGGCCCCTTCGCTCCAAATCCTCAGCCACACCACCAACATCCCCGGTAGGCATTCTTTTTGCCATGTCCACGACCTCCCAAACACTCCCCGCATCCCGAAACACGGCCGACAGCCCCTCGAGACTCCTCCCCATAGTCTCCGGGTAAAACAAATAAACCGTGACAGGAATACACGCCGAAATCACCGCATATAGGATATAATACCGCCATCCAATCGTATCCAGTGCCACGGGAGTAACCATTACGACGATAAAGTTCCACAGCCATTTGTTGGCCGTGGAAGCGGCGGACATGGCAACGCGAAGTTGTGTTGGCGCAACCTCTGTGCAGTAGAGAAAGTTGGCACCGGAGAAGCCAATTGGGTAGAAGAGATTGAAGAGCCAGATGAAGACGACGGAAGCGTAGGAGAGGCTTTTGTGCTCGCCTTTGGTGTTGAGGGCGGTTGTTATAGAGAGGATTGTCATGCAAAGGGCCATTCCTGCGCCGCTGAGAATGAAGACTTTGCGCCGACCGAGCCGGTCGACTGCGAAAAACGGGATAAAATTACACACAAATTTCCAGGTCAGGGCACTGGCCGCGAGGATGCGGGAAAGATCGTTGCCGAGTTTGAGGTTTTGCTCGAAGATTGTTGACAGGTAGGTTGATATCAGATTTCCGCCACACATTTGCTGGAAAAACTGGATAACCATGCACAGCGCGAACCTGTATAGCAGACGCTCTTCGTCGTTTCCGAGGAATACATCCTTTAGTGTGATGCATCCCGAGCGCTCGGTGAGTTCCAGCGCGGATTCGATCCCGGCAATCTCTGCCTGGACGGCCTCATCATCGACAGGAAGGCCTCTATACGCCGCTAGACTTGCCGCTGCATCCCCTGTCCTTCCAACAAGGACGAGCCACCGCGGCGACTCTGGCAGAGCAAAAACGGACGACAGAACCATCAACGGAAAGAGAAAAGACAGCGCAAGTGGCACACGCCACTGCACTGCACCGGAGGCCTTGCTAAGCCCAAAGTCAATCCAGTTGCACAGCACGAACCCTAATACCATGCAAATCCCATCCACGACAACATGCCGCCCTCTGTGTTTCGCAGCACTACACTCAGCTTGGAAGACGGGGACTGTTGCACTGAGTTGCCCCACGCCGATTCCTAGGATCACACGGCCTGTGGTGAACTGCGCTGTGCCAAATGATGACGTCTGAAGCAGCTCCCCAGCTACCGTGATTAATGCGGCAAGAAAGATTGTCTTCCGACGGCCCAGAAGATCACCTATGTATGTGCATGAAAGGGCGCCGACAAGTGCACCTAATTGGAGGGAAGCTATGACGGCGCCTTTTTTGGTGGAGTTTGTTTGCTTGATTGCACCGGACGTATTGACCGTGTCGATCTCGGGAAAGGTATGCACCCTGTAAAGAATATGTTAACTCATTTGCATCTAGATCCAGCCCAGAAGCCAAGCGCCTCGGCATCTTGAAGACGGTCAAAGCCTGGGTACAATTATCCCGTCTGGGCACATCCTCCAGAAAGCTTGTCAACATACCAAGTCTGCAAAGTGGCCAATGGCCCGATCCCGGCTTGATTATACCCGTAGGTAATGAAGGCCGGCGCAACGGTAAGAAGCACCTGCGCTAGACGGAGCGACTGGCCTTGCATATTGAACTGAAACTTGCTTCCCTTTGTCAATGCCATTGTATGCTTCAATTGCGAATGATGGCGATTTTGCTACATATGCCAGCAGTAGAGAAGGAGGCCTCTTATAACATTCTGGATTAGGGGGCCCCGCACTCCTCCACATCCGCATTTCCGTTCTCTATGCTGGAGGTGGGAAATTGGAGCACGTATGATTCCCAGGTAGAATTCTGTTCGTGATGGATCCCGCGGGAAGGTCTGCTCCCGTCGGGCATGTTCCATACGAGGTATTTCATCGTGGCCCACTCTCGAGTGGCACTAGACAAAATGGTGGATCTGACATTTTTTACAGAGTCTCGAAATGACTTTAAGTCATGATGCGTAGCAATTAATGCTGGACTTACGATAGCCAACGTCCTCTGTATCTGGACAATGTGTGGCAATGGATCATCGCAGCATCACCGTTGACTAGGGCTGGGTTGGGCCCCATGCCCGTTCCTTGCAAGTTACTGATTCCGCTGGCTTCCTGGGATATCGACCAAAACTTCTAGCGGTTCGGCCGGCAAAACTGACATTATCGGGACAGAGTAACGGGATAAGCAACCGTGGTAAACTGTTGAGCAAAGCCAATAACTAGTGCTAAGCCGGCTAAGGAACGCTCCCGCGGCTGATCACCTGACCCCGCTTCCCCATCTTTCCGTCTTCCCGCTGCTCCCGATGGCGCCTGCAAATATTTGGAGGGTGCAAGGCCCACCCAATTTGGACGGTTGAAGAGCAATAATCACGTGGACTGTCAAAGACGGGGAAGTGGCGGCCGACTTTGCTCCTGCTGCGCTGATCGTTCCTCCCGTAGAGTACATGTACATGCCACTGGCGGGACATTCTGGGGAAAAGATGAGTGGACAAAGGACTAGTAGCTGGGAAGATAGCCTAAGATATATCTACTGCGGAAGTGCAGGCACTGCGGCTCCAGTTCCCACGGATGTTACCCCGGGCATGGATGAGAATTGCAGAAGGTACTACCTGGTCAAGCGTGCGACAGCCCTGGACACTAGCCTCAAAGCTGACAACTAACCATCGCAGGAAACGACTACTCTCAAGCCATTGCCCTTGCCCAAGGCATCAAATCGGACGACTTTTTTTCCAAGCCGCAGCTCGACATGCACCAACCTCTAGCTAAATTACAGCTACTGTAGGACACGACCACCCGTTATCCCAATTGCTCATCTAACACCATCACAGGCGTCCAACTAGTTGGGATCATCGAAACCTACCCAGGTTATCGCACCACCACCACACCAGGAACCCCCATATCCACGACTGCCCAGAGGTGGAACGACCAGACAGGCGCAGCGCTGGACTGGAACAGCCTCCCTGACGCTACGACTATCACCTCATGGACCTCAATTTCAACCCCAGCCAATGCTCCGCTTGCGAATGGCACAAAGCAAGACTGCGTGGAGTACAAGGACAACGATAATGGCAATGTCCCATGCGACTGGCTGTGTCAGCTGGAAATCTGAGTCAACATCGGTCATTAGATTGATATCATGGCACCTTTTTAGTGGACTGGTGAAGTTGTTAGTTGTATGCCCGGGAGGTAACTACTAGTTACCTGAAACTTCTCTACTTCTACCATATCCGGTATTCGCCACCCACCAGAAAAGGTCCCACGTTCAACTCCACGCGCGCGCATAAGCCTTTCTATATCTAATGTATCCTCCACACTGTGATCTCACTAAAACTGATGAATATAGATAAGCCACCCGGTCCTGATCCAGCTCCACATACATTATACACGCATTCAGCTTCCAAATACAACTCTTTCTAACCTGCGGGGGTGTGTCAGCCGGAAATCTAAGCTAATATTCAACATCAGTCACTAGATTGATGTCATGGCACCTTTTTAGTCGACTGCTGAAGTTGTTAGGCTGGTTCCGGGAGTAAACCTACTGGACTTCGCTGGAGTGGCACAACTGTGTCCTGGCGAACAACACACGGTACTGCTCGCTTCTTCACGAGTCCTTCCTTGAACCATTTGTGCCTGACGACGAGGACTCGTTGTAGGCGGATATTCCAGGGAACGCGGCGTCGGGATCAACGAGTGCATGCTATGAGTGGTATAAGGTTATTAAAGGTACGTCGATCTACTGCAACAGTTGTCTATATCCCGACAAAGTGACGTATGTATCGTTTTTATCACCCAGTTACAGGAGATACATGCGCCTTATTAATGTCTAATGCTGGCATCACTGTCATGGACCTTTATGGGTGGAACATGAGTCTTCGGCAAGGGGATTTTACTTTACTACTTATACTAATACTAGATAGTAATAGACCTAGGAGGGAGGTATAAGGGGATAATTAGGGCCCATAAGACCTTTTAGGTATCTTATGCTAATTCTTCTATAGCCTACCCTTCCCCCTCTAGTTCTATTCTTTCTCTCATCCTTTAAATTATATCTCTACTACCATATTATACTTCTAAAACTACCTTAATTTCTATAATATACTTCCTGTATTTTAGATAAATAATTTTAAGCTATACACCCCTCTTCTCATGAAACTATATCTACTATATAGAATACTTAATATATGCTCCCTATAAACTTCTATTACCCCTAACTCTAAGCCCTGTTATATTCTACTTCTAGGTACTTTACTACCTCCTAAACACCACCTTCTAGCATGACTACCTACTAAAGTCTACGTGCATGTCAGTACTAACGCCTAGCTAGAGTTAGAGACATTTAGGCGTAGTACTATGTGTTAATAGAGTTCTATATCCTATATTCCTATTCTAGATCTAATCCACCCCTACTATACTTAGGACGAGACTAGAACCCCTACTAAGCCACCTAGATTCTAGGTAGGTAATATAGCGCGTAATATCCTATCTCTAAGTATATCTAGCTTAACTAATAGTCTAGAGGACTTCTTTAGGATACTAGACTCGCCCTAAGATAATATCCCTATTAATCTAGTAATTCTTGCTAATCTCGGGCCTTAGGAGAGTAATAACCTCTAGTTATATACCCCCCTAGTAGATAGTATTACTAATCTAGAGATAACCTACCTATATCCTAAACCTTTAGC
Source organism: Aspergillus pseudodeflectus (assembly GCF_044049435.1). Taxonomy (NCBI): domain Eukaryota; kingdom Fungi; phylum Ascomycota; class Eurotiomycetes; order Eurotiales; family Aspergillaceae; genus Aspergillus; species Aspergillus pseudodeflectus. Next base: position 11,627 of record NW_027263798.1, on the reverse strand, counting down.
TATTCTTAGTAGTCTAGCTAGCCATTTTAAAGTGCCTAGTAAAAGGGATAGTAGTAATAATAGTAATATTTAAGGAACTTATTATAACTACTAATAAATATAACCCCCCTTACCTAGTACTAGACTAGACTAGTCTTTCCCTAATAACTATTAGAAGCACTAGATTAAGTAAAAAAAATATAAAAACTAGATAGTAGAATATATAAGCTACCTTAAGTTTACTCTACTTTAGTACCTAGAAAAGATTCCTTTACTATTCTTTAGTCTTAGTTTATATCTCTATTACTAGATAACTATTTATAATTTCTATCCTAGTTATTTAAAGGTGTACTATATTACTATATATCTAATACCTTATAAATAGCATGTGAAGAATTAAAGGTATAGGAAAGCTATTACTTAAGTCTCTAGCCTAAGATTAACTAAAGTTAGAGTATTTATAAGAGTATCTAAAAGAGCTTAAGAAAGGGTATACTATAGTCTATAGAAGAGGCGGACCTCCTAGTAAAGCTAAGGAAGGATAAAGGTTAATTATAGTTAGATATAACAAGGGTATTCTTAAAGTAGTATCTAGGGAGAAGTTAGGGCGTAATATAAGTTTACTAGTATATAACTTAGTAAGAAAGTAAGTTAAGGCTTTTTAAAAATAATTATTAATTTTAGTTATCTCCTAATTATATATAAACTAGGGATATGTAGGAAGTATTCTTTTTATCTTATAGTATCCCTTAATATTTTAAATCACTACTTAGTTATTTTACTGGCGTGCTAGTGAGCGTATAAACTACCCTTCGCGTGCTTCGCACACAGGCTATGGTGCTAGCAAGCTAGGTCTATCTGGTATCCTCACTCTGTCCCATGGTTCTGATTGGATCCAGGCACGCCCTGTAGAAATCACTATCAGCTACTCGCTCCCATTCTAATTCGTTCAAGAAGATTTCGCCCTAGTGGCACCTATGCAGCGTACGACTATAAATACATGGCTCCCAGTTCTTTGCTTCTAGAAATTTAAGCCGCTCCTATTAGAACTACTTCCTTCTTCCACTCCAGCCACATGCCCAATACTTTCTCGAGCTACACTATGTCTCTATACGTATAAGACCTTTCTTAACCCTCCTTAACATACTCGTTCCTAGGACACGCTCGGTCCTGGAAGGCTAATAATACGCACGCGCTCCGCCTGCCACATACCATGATCAAAGTCTCCCCATCGTGCCAATACTTAGGCGTCTACATGGACACCAGGCTCTGTTGGGATCATCACCACGAAAGGGTGGAGGCTAAAGCGACAAAGCAGATTACGGCATTATCCGCTCTGGCCAGAGCAGAAGAGGGAAGCAATTCATAGTAGAGTCGCTTATTTCCTAGAATCAAAGGGATAGATCTCTGTATTTATAGTAGTACGCTGCATAGCCGCTACTAGGACGGCTGGGACAGTCTATGAACTAATCAATCAATCAACCAATCAAACCTCTAGTCCTGGAACACCTCTGATTGATTGATTGATTGATTGATTTATTCATAGACTATCCCAGCCGCCCTAGTGGCAGCTATGCAGCGTACGGCTATAAATACAGATGTCCCCACCCTTTGCTTTTAGAAAGTAGGCTGTTCCTGACTCGAACAGCATTACGTTTGACCGCTCGGTTGTGCTCTTTTTTCGCTTCCGTCAAAGGCTTATTAGTGAGACTAAGGGAGTAAACTCTGTCAATAGAGAACTTCCTGAGACCATGTAGTTCCCTGACTTCATTAACTGGCATTTTGAAAATACTAGTGATTCACGAAATCGGCTGACCTAACACGTTAGAATTATTTGCCAGCCTCACTACCTAAGAAGTTTATTATCAAGCCAAGCCACCATAATCTAGAGTTACAATGACCCGTGTTAGCTAATTATATATTTAGAGAGAAGGCGGGAGCTTCATAGAACTCTTAGCCTACTTCCTTTCCTACCCTATAATCTAAACATCAAGAATATAAGTAGAAAGCTAGGACTAAAGTCTCCTATAAACTAGTAATTTTCTTATTCTCACAGGTTCTTTTACAACACAGAAATGGCTAAAAAAGATTCAATATTATATCCCAAGTGAGCTAGGCAATGAAAAAAAACCATAAGAGGGACTAACCAGGTACTAGCTTCCTTTCTTTAGAAGTTGTCTCGCTCCAGGCAGGTCAATCAGGGCTATTATTCAAAATTCGTAGCGATTTACTTAGTTCCAAGTGCAAAGCCATTATATCGGTATTTCGGAATGGATTTAAGGAAGCACAGAAGGGTGTCTACACATTTCAAGACACATTAGCTAGCACATTAGGACGATTCATTGAATGGGCATACACAGGCAATTATCCAACCATTCTCTATGCATATAGTCCTGTTTAAAATGAGACTAAAGAGGCAGGAAATGCTAAGAATAAAGTTATAGAAGACGGACATTAGAAGAACATTGCGACTAAAAGTTTTAATATTACCTCTAAGAACCATCCGCTACTAGCGCACATCCGCCTATATATCTTTTATAGCATATATTTTATTTCAGACCTTCAGCAGCTAGCCTTCAATAAATTATTAGCTTATCTTATCAACCTTAAGCTACCAGATAACCTTAGCACTCAGCTCGCTGTTATCATAGCTCTACGCCTAGCCTTTAACCAGCTACCTTCACAAGATCCTCTTTTAGATTAGCTAGCTTAGTACGCCGCGTACTATGTTAATAAGCTTTAATTATAGAAGGATTTTCTCGACCTCTTGAGTGAATTTCCTACTTTAAATTCGTGAATAATACTTTCTTTAAATCTAGATCATCTCTACCATGGGAGACCAAGACACCTAAATATTTTTACACACCCTATTTACCTAACTATGATGGCTACTCTAACTAGAGTAACCTACGAGGTTAGAAATCTCTATTTAGAGAAGAACGAAGTTTGGTACCAAAGTTCGATACTATCTGGGAGAAAGGGAACTAGAGATTTACCATGGATTAATTTGGCACCTTATAGGATGTTCAAGAATCAGGCAAGAGGGCTTAGAGCGTCACGTATTAGAGGGACGTAAGAGAGTTAGAAAAGCTATGGTTCTCTAGATCATAGGTTAGTGTGATTTATGGTCCGTAGGGCTTAAAATTAGGGCATATTCTTACGTCTAAATAGAGAGTTGTGCTAGATAATTTTAATGCTCTTCCTAGCTCTAATGCAGTATTATGTTTATTTTAGTTTAGCTAACCTTATTAACGTCTATATCTTTCCATGGCATTTTCTTTAACATAAGTGACTAGCCCATTTATTATCTCTAGTATCATGGGTTCCAGGTTTAGTACCTTATTCCACCCACTAATTAGAAGACTATTTGATAAGTATTAGAAAGTCTAGATAACTCTAATACCATAACTCTAAGCATTTATTCTATTACGGAGTAGGCTATTCTTATGTTATTTATCATAGGATAAAGAACGGATAGAATCTACTTATCGCTTCTTAGTAAGAGAACTTTAGGGCCCTAAATTCTTCCTAGACCAATCTTGATATCTAGGTCTAGTTAACAGCGCCTTGATCAGCTAGTGAATCATAATAATGAATCACTCGCTCCTATTTATTAATCTTAAGTAACGTGTAGTAGCTATCTATGTGGTTAATAGGATAGAAGAAAACTAATAGAATAACATCCCTAAATATTTCTTTAGCTTGTTATTAGTATTTTAAAATCTTCTTAGCCCATGCTGCTAGCGGCTGTTTAAAGGGTTGGATTCACTTTACTAGTTTAATCACAATAATCTTATTAAGAGGAATGCTTTTATCATGTTGAATAAATGCTAGCCGGTCAGATATCTCCATGGCCGCCAGGATTGTCCATGCATCGAGCCGTACGCCTGGACGGAGGTGTTGAAGTATTGTACATTCCAGCTCCATGCTTCCATTCACGGCCAAAGTGTTGTTAGGGCTAAGTATGGTTTGGCATAATACTCTACCCTTGACCCCTTCAACCAACTGGTCAATGGCAGTATCTAAGTTGCCAGCAGGAAGAGCTTCCTGGTTCAGTTTAGTTTTCAAGCCGTGCTGAATGATTCGGATTACTTACGTCCTCTAATGGGAAGGTAGTTCGCAATTCCCAAGCCTCGTCTTCTGAAATCAGCCCCCCGCCTATTAGACGGGTAATAAAATCACGAAAGTCAGGCCAGCCACTGTTTACAAGGCGCTCTAGTTGGAGGCCAAGGATCTGAAGGAGCCTCATGTATTAGGGGTCTACTTGGATAGAATTAATAAGGTCGTCTAGATACCTCATACTCATTAGTATATTCCCTGGCTTTTATTAGCGGATTTAGAAATATTAAAATAATACTAGCCTTACTAGATGTTTTTACTAAATAGTATCCTAAATCCTAGGTTTTTAGCCAGCTTCGTGCTTAGCTTCTAGCCTCTACTAAGTTACATACTAATCAGTTTCCTCTACTAGCACTGGTCACTCTTAGTAAGGCTGACCAGACTGCCTAGAAGCTCGTGGCCTGCTTTAATTTAGTTCAGCGCAATCATTCTAACCCTGCTAATCCACCTTCCCTAGTCTTCCACACTCCTTTGAGTGGTCTGAATCTTATTCAGCACATGGATTGTAGCTCCTTGATGATCCACGCACCCTTCTTAGTAGAGATCGTCCTTTGGGCTAGTTATACTTGGCTATTATACCATTCCTAGGCCCCCATGTACTCCAGCATATTAAGAATAGTAACATAATGTTGCTGAGAGGATCCCATCTCAAGTACTTGTACCCATATCGAACCATCAGACCACGTGTTACTCGTAGATGCGGCAAGTGCCTCTGGCTGGGTGCCTTGCAATAACCAAAGAATTTGTTTGTGTATAGCATTTAGGACGCCGTCCTGGTGTTGGCTAAGTTGATAGAGGGTCCAAGTAGCCTTAATAATCAAGTCCTAGACAGGTGATGCCTCCATAGAGGAATCTATTATAGGTTGATAGGATGAACTAGAGCTCTTAGCTAATACTAGTACTTTTTCTTAGTAGACCTTAGGTTAAGGGAAGGACTTTTCCTTAATCTATCCTACATCTAGGGTCTTTCTAGTGGGCGGCATGAATTTAGTATCTAGTAGGGTGTTTTTAGGCCCGCGTGATGTTAAAGTCTCTATTAGTGGCATGTCCTCGCTTGTCATAGTGACTATTAGAAGAGCTTTATCATCCTCCATGATCAGCCTTTCTATTTCTAGACCGCGATAGTTAGCAGTGGGACTAGATTTCACAAGGTATATAGAAGATCTACTAATCCTAGTAGACTTTAATAGATGATAAAGGGGATCTTAGTCTAGCTTCTATTTTCATTTTAAGGGGGCAGTACTTGCGTTAACCTACTATTTAGGTGGGACTAGCTTGTTTCTCTCTTAAATAGTTCCTATAATGGCTTGTGCGACATCTAGGCTTGCCTTACAAAGTTTATAAAGTATTATTTAAAACTTATATCACACTTAGTATATTCCTGATTTTTAGTAAACCAGCATACCTTGGGCGTCTCTTAAAGATTAATAGCTATGTAGGAAGTAATAAGATGTACAAAACACTCTAGGAGCGTGATAAGCTCATCCCTGATTTCTAGGATTAGATTAGACGAATCAATATTGTTTAATAACATAGTTAAGGAAAGTGAGCTTGAATGAAGAATCGGTTATTACTATAGGTGAATAAGACTTGAGTAAAGAAGGGAGGGGTAGGGATTCTTATAGCCGTGGCTCTAGATATTCTACTATGCTAGCTAGGCGTTCCAGCATCCTAGGATGGTGGAAAGCGAGCTAGTCAGAGGGGGCCTTCTTTGGTCCATTCATCGGATATACCGTAAGAGGGGCGATAAGATGCAGCCCGGTTTTTGGCGAAATCCACAAGTTCCGAATCCACGCGGATATTGAATCTTGTTGGAGTCTGAGAGAATGGGAAATCAAAAGGCAGGCCCCTTTCCGCCGCCGACAGCCCAACGGCGACGGATAACCTAAAGAGTAGATATAACAACATCTTCTTGCTACTTGATACCAAAATGGAAAGTTGTGCTGATCAGGGCAGGCAAATAATGAACGGGGAGTCAGCTTTATAGACAAATGAAGATCACGCATACTTTGCATATTACATGTGTTCTATTCTCGCGGCGGAGTTCCGGAGTTGCTACGATGCAAGACCCAGTCAAGGCGGTGTTGAGAGTATTGCATGTCGCCAAGCCTGTGGTCGCAATATCGGACCTTTAGTGGGATAGTACATTTCTCTGCTGGCTCAAAGTCCTAATGTCCGACGTTAATTAAGATAATCGACTGAACTATATCCCGCTCTGCTATGCAACGTCAGCCATGCTTGAGAGCGGAGTCGGGTTGGCACCTAATATGGCTGAACCAATCCATTTCTGCCACGTCGCCAATGATAACGAAGCTAACAACCAGCCATATTCGTCAGTACATATCCAACGGGAGTACTGTACTGTAGTACGTTTTAAATTCCATAGCATGAATATGTGTGATGGGATTCCTACAAGCACGTTTAACCTTTCCAATGTCAAGCGGCACAGCACAGGCTCTCACGTTAGCTGCAGCTGCTTACGCATACGCAGTCAAACCGCGGTTAGGTCGTGCTGCTGCGAATTGCCGCGAATTTCTTCCCAAAACAAAGCACATATAGCAGGCTCAGGCTATGTGTGTACCTTAAACGTCACTATATGCCGCATTTCACCTGTAGATTTGCAGCAGAGGGCATGATCACCGCGATAGGGAAGCTCGGGCCATTATGTTGCGCACAAAAATTCATGGGCTCAAGCTGGAACTGCGCCTAGTGATGTACTTAATAATGCACAAGTCGGTCTCTCAGCGCACAGTATTCCGCACACAACCCACTCGAATGCAAGTTTTGTCGGCACCCACAAGTTGTAATGTAGAGATCGAGCACCGCAGTATCAAGTGGAGTCGCGCCGGTCGTGAGTATTACTTTTGGTACATAATTTAAGGCGTATGACAACAAGGCATCCGATTTAAGAGAGCCTTATTCTCTGAGTATACAGCGCGGAAAGGCCGCACCATCCCCCTGTATCCTCTACTATTAAGGCATCAAGCATAGTCTCACGATTGACTAGACTCGCGATGAACGCAAACTCTAGCTGTGGCGTGGGCGAGGTCGTTGATTGAGGTCTGTATTGGAGCCTCCTGCTGATATACTTTAATGACAACCAGATTAATCCGCCATCAAACGTGCCAAAGCCTCAGGAGTATCATACTTCTTCAGTAAGTCTTCCTTTATCTGCTTAATTGCCTCCGACCTCTCCTTCCTCACATTAATCAATATCTCACCAACCTTCCAGAGGGGGTGCGCGTCCGTCAAGTCCATTAACACCGCTAGAAAAACATCATCCTCCTCAAGCTTGTCCAACTCCCCATCTCTCTTTAACCCATCAAGTACCTTCAACATATTCTCGAACCCAATATCTCCTGGCTCTAGGGTACATTTGAACGTACTGGTCTCATTCCCTACTACGAACTGATGGTACCAGCCTAGTGGTACGGTCATAGGCTTTCCTGGCTCCAGTGGCGTGAGAGTCGACTTGAAGGCAAGTTCAGAGGTGTCAGCTGGTCCAGTATGGACGGATACGGAGCCATTGATGAGCTCGAACGTCTCAGAGAAGCGGCTGTGGTAGTGAGGAGGAACGGAGGTGCCGGGGGTGGTCGTTTCAATAATAACAGTACGGGCATTATTATTGTGAGAGGCAGACTCGACGATACGGTGCTCCCGTTAATCCTAGCGACGTTCCGCAGGCATCTTGTTCACTTATGGAGATGTTTATAAGCAACGTAAAAAGGTGGTCCAAAATAAGGTAGATAGATGACAATGTCAGGTTTCAAGCCAATTCATATGTGGTAAAGGTCAAGGGCATAACATATGTTATTTCACAGGCAGGAGAATAATCTGGACACGCGGGGAATAAGTGTTAAATACCTATTAGTCTCTGAACTCTAATATCCTCATAATCAGTCCCCCCTGCTCTATCTCCTTGTATATGCAGGCATCAGAGTGAATTCTTACAAGGGTCCATGCACGGTGGCTGCATATGATTCATGATCATGATCTAATGTAATAAAAGGGAAACAATCAGATTATTCTCTGTCGGGATTGCTGTAGGCTTTAGTATGGTTGTCACTCATCACAGGTGGGTCCGGCCGTTGTTGTGTGGTGGGCGGTGGCGGAATAGGTAAGATGCAGCGCTCGTATAGGCTTTGGGGTTACATCCATCCTTACATGTAAGCAGCCTCTCTCGACTTAATAGATGAATATTTGAGCTAGTCCTGCAGGACCAGCGGGTAATCTAGCAGCCTACTACGACCCTACATACGGCGCGATCGAGCTGTGTGAGACTGCGCCCTACTAATTTATTACATCTTTTTAGGTAGCACCAAGCTTATGTTTCGTGAGATCACTGAAACTTGATTCGTTTGGGGGTTCGGTGAGATGGTGAATGGGGTGAAGAAAGTAAAAGCCAGCGAGATTGAAAAGATGAAGCATAGTTTGTTGGAGTAAATCCCTTTGTTTTGGGTAAAATTATGTGCTTTTTTCGTGGCACTGCGACATTTTGGAAGGTGGCCGAAGGATGGGTGGTCTAACTTACGAAGTCCGATGGGCGTGCCGCCCTCAGCGATAATCCTTTCGTTCAAAAAAAGTATGTAATTAATGAGCGACTCGCCAGCTAATTGGTGACTAGTAACGATGTCGCGGAAAGCTTCGATTTGGTTGCGTGGCGGCATCGTAAAAGTAGGGTGTATCTGAGGCTGTATTATTGAGGGCGTTGATAATCTATTGTGTGCGGGGCTGGCGGATTTTGCAATAATGTCCACCGTAATTGGGTGCCGCTTTTCATGCATAATGATTAGTAAATAATTAGTAATAGTGTAGTTATTTCTGAGAGATTTGTTAGTGGGCTTTACAAATCGCCCCGACAAACATCGACAAATGCAAGACGAACATAGAAACACCAAGAGTATATAAATTAAATAAATAATATTATGTCGCCTTCGCCCAAGGGCCTACAAGTATATAAGGTTAGCATGTGTTGTTGGCGAATCTTCTTCTCCTATATCAAACAATCACAACAACCTTCATGCGAACAAACGTGCCTCTCTACTAGATACTCAGGAATGAGTCGCTAAGCCACTAGATTCTTTAAAGTTGCTACCAACACACATCCCCCATCTCTTATCCTCGACATTGCTTCTGCCATGGCTTCCACCACCAACGTCCTGATCTCCGGTGCCAGCCGAGGTATGTGTTATACTACTAGAGTTATTCCTTAGACGCAGGGCTTTTCACCCTGACATAATTTTGACAGGACTTGGAAAGGCTTTTGTCGAACAGTATCTCGCCCGGCCAAACCACACTGTCATCGGTACGGTCCGCGACGTTAAGAGCGCTGCCGCTGAGGAGCTGCGAGCGCTGCCCGCGGCCGAGGGCAGCAAGGTCGTACTGGTCAAGGTTGAGTACACCTCGACGACTGACGCCGTGGACGCTGTCAAGGAGCTCGAGGCACAGGGTATCACCAAGCTCGATATCGTCATCGCCAACGCCGGCATCGCTGGCCAGCAAGGGCGTATTGAGACCATCGACCCCAAGGGCCTCGCAGAGGTCTACCTGGTCAATGCCGTTGGCCCGGCCGTGCTCTTCCTGGCGCTGAAGCCGCTCCTCGACAGGGCCGAGACGCCCAAGTGGTTAGCCATAAGCTCCGGTCTCGCGTCGCTCCACGATCTGCACAAGTACACCATGTTCCCGGGGTTCCCGTACAACGGGTCCAAGGCGGCGTTGAACCACTTCACCAAGACCATCCACGTTGAGAGTCCTAAGATTATCGCCTTTGCCGTTTCTCCTGGGTACGTACCTGCGCTAATTAGGCAGATGAAGGCCGTTACTATGAGCCTGCTGATAACTAATTGGGTGTGTTTGTCTTGCATAGGTTCTTTGAGACCGACATGGGACGCAAGACTGCCGCATTTTTCAACTTTGAGAACCCGCCCTTTTCGGACATCAACACTAACATTAAGAGCATTATCGGGCTGGTAAGCATTTTCCCAGCGGTCTACCTTTTTATCAATGCTATGTCGCAGTCGTTAGCAGTGGGCTAACTGTTATTGCCAAGGTGGATAATGCGACTCGGGAGAACTATTCTGGGCAGTTTCTCAATTTCGATGGACAGCTCATTGAGTGGTGAGAGGCCAGTCTAAAGGACTAGTATGCTAATAGTCCTTGTCCACTGTTCTTAGGCATTTCAGATAACTAAAATCTCTCTATTGGTTTTCTTTTCTTCTTAAGTACTGAAAAATGGTAGGACAATTCGTCATTGAAAACAGTCTAGTAGATAGATTAGCAAAAACACTCATCTTAAGAGGAGGAATAAGAAGCTACCTATACGTATTAAAGCCTCTATATGTTCCAATACCCAGCAAACAAAGTTATATGTAGAACTAATATAGTCCAAAGGAATACCCCTTCGGCCTTTGTGACAATACCCTGCAGAAGATACCAACGGTCACTGTGCTTGTCACGGGCCAGTGCCCGATATTGGACACGGGCTAGCGCCCGCGCACGTGACCTTGGCATGTTGACAGGAAGAACGCGCCTAGAGAACTTCCTTTCTCTAAGCTTTTCATACACAGTTCATGGCCTAGCTAGATTAAATATAAGTCTGGCTCCAGCCCCTCACATACGAAAAGCTTCTAATTCTCAATCATTAATTAATACAATGAAACGCAAACAAATAATAATTAGAATAATAATAATACGCGACACTACCCCTAACGGCCATATAGCTACAGGAGTCAACAAGCCCCCCTATATAGGCGCAGACGCTGCTACAGTAGATGGCACAGACCCAAGCTATGTAGAATGAAGAATAGGAGCGACATACATTATATAATGCTGCTTAAGAAGAACGAATATAATATCTTAAAGTAATACTAGAGCAGTAGGTCTTCCTAGTAATAATAATAATAATAATAATAATAAACGAAGGACTAGCAACCCTAAACTAAATAGGAACTAAACTAGCGCTAGAAACCTAATAAGTAGAAAATATTTACTATCTAAAGGCACGTTTACTAGACCCAGTACTATTTAGTGGAAATATAAGTAATTAGTTAACATAGCGCGTTATAATAGAAAATAAGCTTAGTGTAGATAGAGAAGCTATTAGTATACTATAGGACTAATTTATATACATATTCTCTAGGCTAGAGAAGCTCGCCTAGAAGAACTTAGGAACATTTATAAAGCTATAATAAAACACTAGTAATCTATAAGAATGTCAGATAAGTCCAACCGATCCTGCTTAGGCCTGGAAGGGCTTAAGGTATTCTGATATCGATAGAGAAGACTGCTTCTTAACGAACTAAGAAGGTAACTGGGTTTCTGAAAGGTAGGGTAGCTTTGATTCCGAAAGTAACAGACAGTAGCTAGAACTAATTACAGGTGTTAACGAGCGTGCTTAAATACTAAGTTCCCATCATGTCCTGACTATGCTCGGCTCGTAGCCTGGCTATGATCCGGTCATGTCCTGAGTATGCCCCATTGTAGTCAGTCTATGCTCCCCATAGCCTGCCTATGATCGTAACCCTAATCCG